>NC_057407.1:9224991-9531928 GCF_019320065.1 Cervus canadensis | reverse complement strand
GCAAAATAGTGAATGAGGACATTCACATATGAAGCATACAAATGTACAATATATTGGAATCCCAGGTACTATCCTTATTTGTTCTCCTGTCTCTCCCCTGCTGAAGGTGAGTTTCTTTTCTTTTTTTAAAATATTTATTTGGCTGCACTGGATCTTAGTTGCAGCACACAGGACCTGTAGTTGCAGCATGTGGGATCTAGTTCCCTGACCAGGAATCGAACCTGGGCCCCTGGATTGGGAGCACAGAGTCTTAGCCACTGGACTACCAAGAAAGTCCCAAGGTGAGTTTCTTAAGGTCACATATCCATCCTTGTTTTCAACATTACTCTATTAAATAGATGTTTATTAAACTGTTGCTAATACCTTTTTTTTTTTTTTCTTTTGGCTGTGCTTGGGTGTCTGGGATATACACTTCAAAAAAAATTTTTTTTTAAATTTTTGGTGGCCCTGGGTCTTCATTGCTTTGCTTGGGCTTTCTCTAGTTGCAGGGAGTGGGAACTACTCTCATTGTGGTGCTTGGGTTTCTCTTTGCAGTGGCTTCTTTTGTGGAGCAAAAGTCTAGGTGCATGGGCTTTAGTAATTACAGCTTACAGGCTTAGTTGCTTGCAGCCTGTGGAATCTTCCCGGACCAGGATGGAATCTGTGTCCGCTACATTGGCAGGCAGATTCTTAGCCACTGTACCACCAGGGAAGTCCTGTAATATACTCTTAAGTGATAAAAATAGGATATGAAATGATACGTGTAGTATTCTGTCTTCAAAATAAATTTGCATATAAGATATGTAAACAAAATACAATGTCTCTCAGTTTCTGTGTCATAGAATCATTCCCTATAGTGGGAATGATTGGTCTTAGCTCCTTGAAGTCTGGGGCCTCATCTAAAAGACTCTTATTTCTTCACCAATATCATACAACTTTTCTTCTGTATAAATCTTAGATTCAGGTTGACATGTTTTCATTTTTGAAAATCCACTGGAGAACATTGAATTTCTAAGAATAACTTAAAGGGTAGCACTGATAGCCTCACTATTGAGTCTCTGCATCCAAGGAATATACTATTTCTTTATACTTCTTTTGTTTGCCTTTTGTGTATTTGAATTTATATAGCTTTATTCACATGGATCTTTGGTTTAATCCTGCATACATTGTGGGTTTTTGCTGTTATTCTGAATAGGATTAATTCTTCCTGTTTGTGATCTGTTATTGTTAACATTGTCAACAAAGGTTCATCTAGTCAAGGTTATGGTTTTCCACTGGTCATGTATGGATGTGAGAGTTGGACTATAAAGAAAGCTGAGCGCTGAAGAATTGATGCTTTTGAACTGTGGTGTTAGAGTCCCTTGGACTACAAGAAGATCCAACCAATCCATCCTAAAGGAGATCAGTCCTGGGTGTTCATTGGTAGGACTGATGTTAAAGCTGAAACTCCCAATACTTTGGCCACCTGATGCAGAGAGCTGACTCATTTGAAAAGACCCTGATGCTGGGAAAGATTGAGGGCAGGAGGAGAAGGGGACGACAGAGGATGAGATGTTTGGATGGCATCACAGACTCAATGGACATGGGTTTGGGTGGACTCTGGGAGTTGGTGATGGACAGGAAGGCCTGGCGTGCTGCGGTTCATGCGGCTGCAAAGAGTCTGACACAACTGAGCGACTGAACTGAACTGAACTGATCAAAAAGTGATTGCTTTCTGATACTGTTCTTGTATCTGTCTCCTTACTTAAATTTGCTCATTAGTTTTCAACCGATTCTCTTGAATTTTCAAAGCAAGCATTTGGATCACTTGAAAACAGGAATATTTTGGACTCTTAGTTGTTTTTTTTTGTTTGTTTGATCAGAGATCAAACCCACACCCCCTGTGGTGGAAAAACAGTCTTAACCACTGAACTGCCAGGGAAGTTCCAAGGACTCTTACTTTTTAATATTTAAATTTCTTATTTCTTTTCTTCCTTTTCTTTTCTCCCTCTTTTGCCCCCACACTCTTCTTTCTTTCTTCCTTAAGGGCTTCCCTGGTGGCTCAGCTAATAAACAAAAGGCCTGCAATGCAGGAGACCTGGGTTGGCAAGATCCCCTGGAGAAGGGAAAGGCTACTCACTCCAGTATTCTGGGCTGAAGAATTCCCTGAACTGTATAGTCCATGAACTGTATAGTCCATGGGAGTCAGACACAACTGAGGAACTTTCACTTTCTTTCACTTCTTCCTTAGTTTGGTATTTCTTTCCCTCCCTCCCTATTGCTATTTTTGCATTAGCTGCTAAGTTCAGTAAAACGTTAAGCAGTAATCATGATTTAAAAAAAAACTCTACTTGTTTTCCTGTCATTATTAGGATAGCTTCTAATAGTTCACCATTAAATTGTTTTGCTGAGAAAAAATATGGTAGTTACTAGTTTGCTTTTAAAAAAAAAAGTAGTTACTCTTTATCTATCACAAGGGAGTTTGCTTCAAATCTTAAATTTACAGTTTTATGTTCTTTTCCTTTTGGTTTTATCTTGTTTTTGCTAAGGAATGATGTTGAATCCTACTGTTGCAGGTTGGACTCTTTGGAAGCAAGTACTGAGATCGAGCTTGGGGAGCAAGATACTTACTAGTGACCAGCATATGTAAAGGGAGGGGGCTGGAAGCAGAATTAGGCAGAGGCGGCAGTTAAACTGTGATGCAGGCCCAGTGAAGCCAACCCAGCAGAGAGCACTGGAGTGTGAATACTACCTGTCAGAGTATCTGATACCACACCAAAGTGGTCAGGCATTAAATCTCTACCTTGCTCAGTCACAGGATGTGGATGGTCTTGGGAAGGGTGTGACCTAAGGGAACGTCCCCCTCATTCATGTTTGATTCCCAAGGTCTAGGAAGAAGGCTTCTCAAGCAAGGTCCAAGTGATCTCAGATGGCCTCGGCCTGCAGCCGCATAAAGTTGGGCCTTGTTCCCTGGCCAGACATTGAGGTTGAGGAGAGGCAGTGAGAGCAACAAATCCTAGCTGCCAGACCAGTGGTCAGTGTCAGGGCCCTGGCTCTTCGGCTTTGCAGAAAAAGAACTTCCACAAAGACGGAAAGTAGTGAAACAAGTCAAGTGTTTATTAGGAGGAAAACACAGTACGTATGGATAGACACATGGGTGGACTCAGAGTCCCAGAGTCATGCCCTCGTGGTAGTATGATCACTTATATGGAGCAATTTTTTCTGGGTTCCCTTTGGCCAACCATTTTTATTTCCCTGGCTCAGAGTCCATAATTGGTGTATCTTAGGA
The DNA here is from genome assembly GCF_019320065.1 of Cervus canadensis. Lineage (NCBI taxonomy): Eukaryota > Metazoa > Chordata > Mammalia > Artiodactyla > Cervidae > Cervus > Cervus canadensis. Next base: position 9,528,681 of record NC_057407.1, on the reverse strand, counting down.
TCCTCCTATGTGTGTGCACACATCTCTCAGCCAAGGCAGATTCTACTTTAGAGGCGAGGCAGATTCTACTTTAGAGGTATAGAGGTAGTTAGCATCACCTAGCATCACTCCCCCTTTTGACCTCCAAGGAGCCTTTCTGTGCATGTGTAGTCAGGGAGGTCTGACTTTTCTCTTTTCTCTTTTCAAAAATGAGAAATAAGTGGTCTCTCCTCTTTGGGCAGAGCCCAGCCTCCTCCCTCAATTGTCCTCCTATTTTCATCTTGCAGTATCTACCATGGGTGGGGCCCTCTTGCCTCACAAAGATAGCTTCACATTCCTTATGAAGCTTGTGGTTCAGTTCAGTTCAGTCACTCAGTCGTGTCCGACTCTTTGCGACCCCATGGACTGCAGCATGCCAGGCTTCCCTGTCTATCACCAACTCCCGGAGCTTGCTCAAACTCATGTACATCAAGTCAGTGATGCCACCCGACATGAAGCTTGTGGAATTGATAGCAAACCTGGAGGTGTACATTTTTCTGGGGAGAGGGTGCCAGAAATTCTCTACCTCCCAGATGGCTAAGAACCACTGGTTGGACAATGTCTAGCATGTGGGCAACTTGGTATCCATCTCCTGCATCAATATGTTACCTGGAGTGGGGAGAGGATGGATACCTTGTGCTGAAGGGGACAGGAAATGTAAAGGCCTGGCCATTGCGGGGTGGAGGGTGGGGTCAGTTAAGTCACAGGGATGTGTGGTAAACCAGTAGAAGCTAAGTTTGCTTAGAGAGGAAGATACAGTCTAGGGAAAAACACGGTTGAAGCAGTAAGGTAGCATGAAATATGAAAAGCCTTGTCTGCCCTGAACCACTTCTATTTTATTCTGATGCAGTGAGGAGCTGAGGAGGTTTTTTGGCCAGGGAATGACAGTCAGATTAAATTTCAGGTAAGTTTTCTAGCAGTGTGTAAAGGCTTATCAGATGAGGAAACAGGAAGACCATTTGTTTGGGCGATCATCAGTTACCCTATGAGGATTTAATAGAACTTGGTGGGCTTGAGTGGAGTCCATGTTCAGGTCTGTCAAGGTTTACCAAGAGGGTCTACCAGAAGAGTTTATCAGGAGGGCTGTTCTATAACAAACAGCACCTCTTCCTGAAGCTGCTCTGATGCAGATTGACTCTAAGTTAGCTCTTCTGCAGCCAGTGTTAGAAGTCCCAAATGAAATAAACGTGGTCCCATTACCAAACCCTGAATCTTGGACATTCCAATAAGGCCAATCCAGTGATGAGCACCCTGTTCAATTAATGCCTTCACTGCCTCTTGCCTGGACCAATATAATTTTCTCTTAACTGTTCTCCCTGCTTCCATTCTCTCCCAACACAAATTCATCGATACCAAATAGATTTTCTGAAACAAATCTGATCATGTCACAGCTGTGCTTAAAATTATTCCATTGTTCCCCACCCCCACCTAGAAAAAGCCTATAGCACAAGGTAAATAGACTTTTGAGCCTTGCCCCAGCCTCCTTGCCTTCCACTCCCGTTACAGGTCTTCTGCCCCAGTCAGGCCCCATCACTTCCTGATCTCAATTTTGTTCCTGTCACTAATCTTTCCACCCCTAGTATACATGGTTCATCCTCCCCATTCTAGGCTTCCTCCTAGCTTGAGAATGCCTGCAGAGGAGGATTGCTATCAAGTTAGCTGGGCAGTGAGGTTCCTGTTACAGAGTAGGGGTATGGTTATTGTTTACAAATTTTTAATTTGACAAATTTCAAACATACAGAAATGACAAGTTATATAGTGGATACCTGAATACCATCCACCGAGAGTCAGTAAGTCAAAAACATAAGCATCACCCTTATGGCAACCCACACCAGTACTCTTGCCTGGAAAATCCCATGGATGGAGGAGTGTTGTATGCTACAGTCCATGGGGTCGCAAAGAGTGGGACACAACTGAGCAACTTCAGTTCAGTTCAGTTCAGTGGCTCAGTCGTGTCCCACTCTTTGCAACCCCATGAACCGCAGCACGCCAGGCCTCCCTACTCCTAATTGTTGTATTCATTAACAATTCCTTTAGGTTCTTCCTTCAGAATATATTCAGAATCCACACATCTTACCACCTCCTCTGCTGTGCTCTGATCCAATCCAGTCCAGCATCTCTGACTATGACCTTTAGCCTCCTCAAGTCTCCCTGCTTCTTAGTCTATCCTCAACTGGCAGTAAGAGGGATTCTGTTAACTCACAAGTCAGACTATGTCATTCCTCTGCTCAGAACCCTAGAATGGCTCCCACCTTCTTCAAAGGAGAGGCTGATGTCCTTACAGTGGCACACAAAGCCCCGCTTGATATGTCACCATTGGCACCATGTCGGCCTCAGGGGTCCCTCAAACAGTCCAGACACAGCCCATCTCAGGGACTTTGCAGTCTTTGCCTGGAAGATCCCTCCCTCCCCCCACTCCGGTCCCCCCTATATCTATGAACAGAACTCACCTCCTCAACTTCTCAGGTCTTGATTCCAGTCACCTTCTCCGTGAAACTGTCCTTTACTCACCTAATTAAAACTGCAGGTTACTTCCCCCCCCCCCCCCAATACTAATCCTTATCCTCTTTCCAGATTTATTTTTCTTCATAGCAGTTCTCACCACTTGATACACCATGCATTTTTCACTAACTTTGCTACGGTCTGGAAGCTCCACAAGAACAAGGACCCGTGTGCTGTGCCTCCAGCACCTGAAAGGGCGCTTTGTCACACAGCAGAGCGCAGTCGCCTTCAGCGGAGTGGGTAGAGGAACGGGAACTTAAGGAAGGAAACAGGTGAGTCCAGGAAGAGTTTCTGGCGGAGTAAGTCCCCTCGACACCCCTCAACCACCACTCCAAAATACCGCCCCGAAGGCGTCGGGGCCAGCCCCTCTCCCGCAAGCCACGCCCATCTAGGAGGGGCTATGGCCGGAAGCAGCGCCGCCGGCGGAAGCCGGAGCCGGGCAGGCGGTTTAGGCCCTCCTCCCGACCTGCCCCGGGCTCATGCCCCGCCCACCCGAAAGTGGGTGAAAGGTCGGCGGCGCCGGCGCCGCGGCTGGAGCAGTGGAGCAGAGCCGGCCGGAAAACCACAGGCACTGTGACGGACGGACTGACCATGGCAGACGAGGTGAAGCCCATTAGCCCGCTCAAGAACCTGCTGGCCGGCGGCTTTGGAGGCATGTGCCTGGTGTTCGTGGGACACCCGCTGGACACTGTCAAGGTGCGAGGAGGCTGGGGCGCGCGGGCTGGAGGGAGGAGGCCCGACCGAGCAGGGCGCGGAAAGCAGGGTCTCTCGCGACGCCCGGTCCGGGACAGAAGTGGGGCCCGGGGGAGCTTCCGTGAGAAGTCTGGGGAATCTCCCTCTCGACCCTTTCGGGTGTGGAGAAAACTGTTCCTGCGCCCCAAGGAGCTAGACGGCGCAGAGTGAGAAGCCTCTAATCACCCACCGAAGACTCTTGATTAAAAAAAAAGTTCTCTGTTCGGCAACCTTTTCTGATCTGGCGCCCCTACTTTGGGGATGGTAAAGAAAAAACGTCTGCTCAAAGTTCTAACTTCTGCAAACCCTAACATCAGCAAGGTTGAAACAGGTCATCTGTAAATCCCTCTTCTGGAAGAGAGCTAAAAGCAGGTTACTCTAGATAGGTCTTTTGACACATTTCTCTGGAGCCAGAGTGCTCCGGCACTATCTCTTTTGCACCTTTCTTAACCATCTTCAGTCTGTAGCCTCTCCTTAACCTCAGTGGTCTCCTGTGGGAAGCAACAATGCCCTCAGTGACTGAGTCCCTTCCAAGGAAATCAAGTGATCAGCTTTGCCCAGGGCCAGGCTGATCCTCGCAACAACCTGGTGTGGAAGCCATGGTCAGATTGAGGCTCTGGGAAGGTGGAAACTCATCAAGGCTTGTTCGCTGATTATCCTCACATTGCACATCGACTGTTTCCCCTGTAGCACTTTCAGCAAGTCCTTACTGGAGACCAAAGTCCATACCCTATGACTTAGCATTCAAAGCTTCATCCTACTTGTCTAACCTTATCTCTGCACACACTTGGAGAAAATGGACAGTTCATGGCCAGGGTGAGCCTGTGGGGAGCAGTCGTGCGTCTTGCAAAGTGGGAAACCTGTGTAGAGGACTTCTTGGATTGTTGAATTGGGTTTCCTCCACCAAAGCAAATTGCTTTGGTGATGTTCTCTGAGCAAGTCTGGGCAGCAGGCTCTTTGCTGCCTTTCATCTAGAAGAGGTTCTGGGGTCATTTTATCACAAGACTAAGATTAAAGCCATTGGGCTGGTTTGGGCACTGTGAAGCATGAAATCAGATGTTTATATTCAGTAGTTGATAAATGCCATATGTGTTAGGGCTTCCCCAACAGTAGTTCTAAGCAGCACGCATGCAGGGGAGAATTATTTGACCTCTCTTTCTACTCTTGATCTCGTTAGTTCTAGTTATCTGGGGCCTCTCTTTAAAGAAAAACAAAATCCTGTTGCTCCCTAATACAAGTGTCGCTCCTACCTCCGTATCTTTTTGCCCTTCCTCCCCATCAGTTGTCACTCCCAGGAAGGGAAGGATGATCTGTGTCCTGAAATGTAAATGACTGAAAATGCTCACTGCGTTTTTTAAGCCTTTATCTTTTAAAAATCAATTAATTAATTTTACTTTTGACTGTGCCGAGTCTTCGTTGCTGTGTGTGGGTTTCTCTAGGTGCAGCGAGCGGGGGCTACTCCCTAGCTGCAGTGCACAGGCTTCTTATAGCAGAGGCTCCTCTTGTTGCAGAGCACAGACTCTCGGGCATGCAGGCTTCACTGGTTGCAGCACCCAGGCTCAGTAGCTGTGGCACTAGGCATGTTGCTCCATGGCATGTGGGAACTTCTTTCACCAGGGATCGAACTGGCATCTGTTGCATTGCAAGGTGGATTCTTAACCACTGGAACACCAGGGAAGCCCTCACTGCATTTTTAATAACCAGAAAGTCTCCTTTTGATTTAAGCCAAAACCACAAATTGCTGACTACTGTCCTTTTGACCTTAGGGAGCCAGGCGGGCTCTGGTCAAAGCTTGGCCAAGAGACACATTCAGAGACCCAAGGCAACTAACCGTGGTAAGAAAAGGCAAGAGCTGGAGCTGTTCAGCTTGGAAAGACTTTATGGTGGGTGGTGAAGGGCTGGCTGAGTTCTAACTAGAGAAGTAGGGAGACCCAGATATTCCAGGCAGAGAGGAGGCAGGACTGAAGGTGGATATAGGCTTGTCAGTTGGAACCAGGCTGTAAAAGAAGACCAGCCATGGAGGACTTTAATGTTCTTGCTGGGCCTAAATGGTGGATGTCATGATGAGACAGGTATGGATTTATACAATATCACAAAAAAGGTATCAGTCAGAAGTTTTGGTCCATCTCTCTCTCTTTCTACTAACTTGAGGAGCTTGTGCCTGACCATGGAGAATCTGAAGGCCAAGTAAGGGATATTGGATGTAAAGCAGTGGGAGCCTCTGGACATGTCTACTGTTATGTTCCATAAACTCCTCAGCTTTGCATGTCTCCTCCATTGCCTAGAGCGCAGGACTAACAGAAGCCCTAACAAAATCAAGAATGAAAAATTTGTTAGGTTGGTGCAAGAGTAATTGTGGTTTCAGACCCTGAATTTTAAATCATTATAGCTAGGCTCAGACACATCTTTATTAATCAAAATAAGAACCATTACAAGCAACACATTTTTGCCAATGAGAAATAAGTTTGTTGATTCCTGTAGCATAAAAAGCTATGCTTCAAAAAAAAAAAGTTATGCTTCAAGATTCAATGAACTCTTGAAAAGCATTTTCTGCATCCTGCTGGTTGTGAAAGCATTTTCCCTGCATGAAGTTGTTGAGTTGCTTGAAGAAGTGGTAGTTGGTTGCAAGAGGTCACATGAATATGGCCGATGAGGCAAAATTTTGTAGCCTTATTCACTCAACTTTTGAAGTTTTGTTTGTGCAATGTGCAGTCGGGCATTGTCACAGAGAATTGGTCCCTTTCTTTTGACCAGTGCTGGCTGCAGGCATTGCAGTTTTGGGTGCATCTCATTGATTTGCTGAGAACACTTCTCATATATAATGATTTCGCAAGGATTCAGAAAGCTGTAGTGGATCAGACTGGCAGCAGATGGCCAAACAGTGGCCATCACCCTTTCTTAGGTGCAAGTTTGGCTTTGGGAAATGCTTTGGAACTTCTTCTCAGTCCAGCCACTGAGCTGGTCATCACAGTTGTATGCTATCCACTTTTTGTCACATGTCACCATCCAATCAAGAAATGGTTTGCTGTTGTTGCATAGGATAAGAGAAGACAGCACTTCAAAATGATGATTTTTTTTTGTGATCAGCTCATGAGACACCCACTTATCGAGCTTTTTCACCTTTCCAATTTGCTTTAAATGCCAAACAGCTGTAGGATGGTTGACCTTGAGTTCTTGAGAAATTTCTCATGCAGTTGTAAGAGGATCAGCTTTGATGATCCTCTCAATTCAGTTCAGTACAGTGCAGTTGCTCAGTCGTGTCCAACTCTTTGTGATCTCATGGACTGCAGCATGGCAGGCTTCCCTGTCCAATACCAACTCCTAGAGCTTGCTCAAACTCATGTCCATTGAGTCGGTGATGCTATCCAACCATCTTATCCTCTATTATTCCCTTCTCCTCCTGCCTTCAGTCTTTCCCAGCATCAGGGTCTTTTCCAATGAGTCAGTTCTTCACATCAAGTGGCCAAATATTGGAGCTTCAGCTTCACCATCAGTCCTTCCAGTGGATAGTCAGGACTGATTTTCTCTAGGATTGACTGGCTTGATCTCCTTGCAGTCCAAGAGACTCTCAAGAGTCTTCTCCAACACCACAGTTCAAAAGCATCAGTTCTTCAGTGCTCAAATCCTCTCAGTTGGTCTTTGTCAGCTTCCAATGGTTGGCCACTGTGCTCCTCATCTTCAAGGCACTCATCTTCTTTGCAGAGCTTCTTGAACCACCACTGCACTGTGTTTGTTAGCAGTTCCTGAACCAAATGCAGTGTTGATGCTATGATTTGTCTTAGCTGCTTTATGACCCATTTTGAACTAGTATGAGAAAATCACTCGAATTTGCTTTTTGTTTAACATCTTTTCCATAGTCTAGGATACATATAAAGTAAACAGCAAGTAACAATTCATTAGCAAAAACATAAAGCAGCAAATGTACATTAAAGATGTTTAATATAACCACATTTAAGAATGTATTCCAAAACAAAAAAATTTAAAAAAGGAAGAATGTGTTTCAATATCAAATGGCAAAGTTCAACAATGTAAAACCAAAATTACTTTTGCACCAACCTAAATAAATAGAGGAAGAGCATGATGAAAATGGTGTCTTGGAAAGGTTAGTATGATAGCAAACTGAGAAGGATTAAGAAGTAGAACACAGAGCAGGAAAAAGACTGCAGAAATATAATGACTGGGTGTATCAGTTATCTTGCAATGTAACAACTTACCCCAAAACTTAGTGGCTTAAAACAACAACAATAGGGACTTCCCTGGCAGTCCAGTGGTTGCAACTCCATGTTGCAAGGGGGCATGGGTTCGAGCTCAATCCATAGTTGGTTAACTAGGATCCTACATGCTGCACAGTGCGGTCAAAACAACAACGACAACATTCATTAGCTCTCTTGATCTTTGTGAGACAGGACTTGGGGAGCAGATTAGGTGGGTAGTCTGGCTCAAGGATTTCTTGTGAAGTTGCAGATGTTGTCTGGGATCCAGAATATATAAAAGAACTCTTACAAGTCAATAACACAAAAAACAACGCAATATAAGAATAAGCAAAATCTCCTCCCGACCTTTTCTCCAGCCGGCCGCACGGGAGGGAGGCAGAGATGGCAGATGAGACCACCAAGGCTCAGGTTGCCTGGCCTGGTGGCGACATGATCTTCAAGAAGATGATTCGCAAGGAAATCCCAGCCGAAATCATTTATGAGGATGACCAGTGTCTGGCTTTCCATGACATTTCCCCTCAAGCACCAGCACGTTTTCTTGTGATACTAAAGAAACATATATCCTAGATTTCTGCAGCAGAAGATGATGATGAAATGATGGGCATTTGATGATTGTTGGCAAGAAACACGCTGCTGATCTGGGCCTGAAGGGCTATCGAATGGTGGTGAATGAAGATTCAGATGGGGGCCAGTCTGTCTATCACATTCATCTCCATGTTCTCGAAGGTTGGCAGATGAACTGGCCGCCTGGTTAAGCATACTGTAGGGATAATTTTGCCTTCTCTATGCAGTGATCAGGTTTGCAAGTTCCAATATGCTAAACAATTATTTTTTTCTGCCTGTGAATGGAGATATTGCAAAAATAATTTAAAAAACCCATGCATAATAAAAGATTGTTGCATGGTCTGAAAAAGAAAAATAAGCAAAGTACTTAAATATACATTTCTCCAAAGAGGATATATAATTGGAAAAAACCATGAAAGAAGTGTTCAATATCACTAATCATTAGGGAAATGCAAATAAAAAGTATAATGACATACCACCTTATACCCAATAGAATGGCTGCTATCAATAAAATAACAAAGGTCAGGGAGGATGCAGAGACTTTGGAACCCTTGTACACTATTGTTGGGAATGTTACTGGTATACTGTGGAAAACAGTATACCAGTATCTTAAAAAAGTAAAATAGAATTACCATATGATCCAGCAATTCTACTTCTGGATATTTACCCAAAAGAATTGAAAGCAGACTCTTGAAGAGATATTAGTACACCCCGTTCATAGCAGCATTATTCACAATAGCTGAAACATGGGAGCAACCCAGGTGCCCACAAATGAAAGAATGAATAAGCAAAATGTGGCCTATGCATATAATAGGATATTATTCAACCTTAAAAAGAAGGAAATTTTGACACTTGCAACCACATGGATGAATGTTGAAAACATTAGGATCAATGAACTAAGTCATTCATAAAAAGACATGTACTTTATGATCCTACTTATATGAGGTACTTCAAGTACAGAAAATCTTAGAGACAGAAAGTAGACTGGTTACCAGGGTCTGGATATAGGGCGAATGGGAAGTTATTGTTTAGTGGGTAAAGATAAAAAGAATTGTGGATGATGGTGACGGTTGCACAGCATTTTGAATTTATTTAACATCACTGAAAAGTGAAAGTGAAAGTCACTCAGTTGTGTCCGACTCTTTGTGACCCTATGGACTATACAGTCCATGGAATTCTCCAGGCCAGAATACTGGAGTGGGCAGCCTTTCCCTTCTCCAGGGAATCTTTCCAACCGTGGGATCAAACGCAGGTCTCCAGCATTGCAGGCAGATTCTTTACCAGCTGAGTCACCAGGGAAGCCCAATATCACTGAACTGTGCACTTAAAAATGATCGAGATGAAAAAAAAAAAAAATGATCGAGATGGTAAATTTTATGTATATTTTATGACAGTAAAAAAAAAAAATTGGAAAGGAAAAAATGGGCAAAGAATCTGAATAGACATTTTTCCAAAGAAGATACTCAAATGGCCAATAAACACATGAAAAATGTTCAACATCATTATCCATCATGAAAACATAAATCGAAATCTTAGTGAGATACCACCTAATAACCACCTAACACCTGCTATAATTAAAAAAAATTAAAAAATAGATGTCAGTGTTGGCAAGGATGTGGAGAAGTTGGAACACTCATAAACTGCTGGTGGGAGTGTAAATGGTGCAACCTCTTTGGGAAACAGTCTGGCAGTTCCTCAAAAGGTTACATAAACATAGAGTTAGCATCTGACCTAGCAATCCTCCTGTTGTGATTAATTTTATGTGTCAACTGAGCCATGGATGTCCAGATATTGGTCAAACGTTATTCTGGGTATATCTGTGAGGATGTTTTTGTGTGAGATTAGCATTTAAGGGAGACTAAGTAAAGCAGATTGCTCTCACTAATGTGGGTGACCCTCATCTAGTCAGTTGAAGGCCTTAATAGAACAAAAGGCCAAAACTCCTCCCTCTTGACTGATTGAGCTGGGATGTTGATCTTTTCCTGCCTTTGAACTCTAACTGAAATGTTGGCTCTTCTTGGGTCTTGAGCCTGCCAACTTTTAAACTGGGACTTGACCATTAGCTCTCCTGGTTCTCAGGTCTTAACACTTGAAATAGAACTATCTCATTGACTTTCCTGGGTGTCCATCTTGCTGACTGCAGATCTTGCAGTTTGTCTGCCTCCATAATTGTGTGAGTCAATTCCTTATAACAAACAAACAAATAACTAACTCTTCATAGCCTATTGGTTCTGTTTCTCTGGAGAATCTTGACCCATACAACACCCAAGAGAACTAAAAACATATGTCCACTCAAAAACCTGTACACAAAAGTTTGTAGCACCATTATTCATAATAATAAAAGTGGAGAAAATGTAATTTGTCATTATCTGATGAGCAGATAAACAAAACATAGTTTATTTGTGTAGTAGAATATTATTTACCAATAAAAAGAATAAAGAATTGATACATTCTGCAACATAGGTGAACTTTGAACACTTTATGCTAAGTAAAAGAAACCAGATATAAAAAAAAAAAAAATCATACAGACCACATACTGTATGATTTCATTTGTATGAAATATAGAGAATAGGAAAATTCATGGAGGCAGAAGGTAGCTTAGTAATTGCCAGTGGCTGAGAGAAGAGGAGAATGACTACTAATGGGTGTGGTGTTTCTTTTTGGGGTGATGAAAATATTCTCAAATTGATTATAATGAAGGTTCCACAACTCTGCAACTGTTAAAACCCTCTAACTGTATACTTTAAATAGGTGAATGTTATGGTATACGAGTTATATCATAATAAGGCTTTAAAAAAAAAAGAAAAAGCAACCCCATACTGGACCAAAAACCCTCCCTCCCAGTCAAAAACAACAAAAAGATGTTGGGCAGGACTGTACTCATCTAAAGAATTGACTTCCACGTGGTTCATTCACATGCTGGCAGTTAGTGCTGGCTGTTGAGAAGAGGCCTTGTTTCCTCTACACATGGCCTTTTCAGGCTGTTTAGGTATCCTCATAGCGTAGTGACGGACTCCCCAAAGCAGATAACTTGAGATGGACACAGGCAGAAGCCGACCTTTCTGTCTCCTAGCCTTGGAAGTCACATAGCATCAATATCATCACATTCTGTTTGACCGAAGTGAGTCACTGAGTCTGGATCACATCCAAGGGGAGGGGATTTAGGGTTTAACTTCTGAAGAGCAGGAGTATCAAAGAGTTAATGGGCATTTTTGAAAACCACCACACTGGGTAAGAATGGGCAAGCACTTTGCCTGGAAGACTTCAGATGGAGAGAGGAAGAAATTAGGATCCTGGCAGCATCTTGAAAGAACCTTGCGTTAGCCTTGGTGCCCACATGAATAAGAGGAGAAACACAGGAAGTAGTTGGGTGCTAGAGTTTCAAATGCGGAGAAACAGGGTAGACTGGTGGCTCTGGGACAAATGGGACATGCATCGAAAGGATGAGATTTTAGAGGTGATTTGAGTAGGGAGAGCTTCCCCAGGCAGTGGAATATAGCCCAAAAGGTGAGGTGAGAAGGTCTGAAGATGGCTGAGTAAAAGTCATCACTGAACATAAGCTGAAGCCCCGGAACGTGTCTTCTGTATAAGTACCGAGTGCTAACCGATCGCGCCGCTGGAGCTCTTGGAACATGTTTTCTGAAAGGGATAGTGGGACACCTGGAGTAGAAAAGGAGACAAAGGGTGGAGTGCTAAGAGTGGAGATTTAAAGAGAGACAGCTGGAAGCATTGAACCCACCGAAAGGTGGAGAAGGATGACCAAGGAAAGCAGGATTAAATCCACCTCATTCCAAAGTATCTTTGTCAAGCATGTTACCGGACCCCCCACAAAGCACTTCAGATGGGTGTGGAGAGTGCCTAGAATTGAGCTGAGCTTTGATTCAGCCAGGTCTAGTTACTGGCACATCACTGGGCCTCAGTGAACCCAGTCTCCTCATTTGTAAACTGGTCATACCTATTCCATTTGGTCACCATGGGATCCGTTAGGTAAGAAATAAATAGCAAAAGTGGCTGAGGAAATCAGAGGAACTGTCTCACTCTTCAAAAGCATGCTACTGATGACTTATGAGTACAAGGTTGGAATAAACTGGAGGAAAGAGAAGTCTGAATCCAGCAGATAAGGGGAATGCTGAAGACGTGCACACAGGTGCTGCTTACTCTGATGAGATTCTGGCAGATGGTCAGGTCATTGCCTCTGACAGGCGGTTCTGCTTCTGGGAAATGACTGTGTTTTAACTTCTGGTTTTAGGTCCGACTGCAGACGCAGCCTCCAAGTTTGCCTGGACAGCCTCCCATGTATTCTGGCACCTTTGACTGTTTCCGGAAGACTCTGATGAGAGAGGTATGGAATCGTGGGGCTGGGCATTTTCTTATTCAGAGGAACACATTTTCAGAGGGTTGGAGTGTTACTTCTCCGGGGGACTGGGTGACTGCATGCTTCTGCAGGAGGTCCAGCCCACGTGCCTGGCTCTCTCACCCCCGTGTCATCCCATGTCCTTCTGTTGTCATCGCTTTGGAGTGTTTGAGAGTTACAGTTACTGTTTTATGTGGATGAATGAAGCTAATAAAGTGGTTCTTTCTCTCATGGAAGGCAAAATTTAGACCACAGGGAATTCATGAGGAATAATTGGAGACATGAAATAGAAGAAAAGGCAAAGCTGGTTCAGTCTGTTTGACAGGGATCAGTGTCAAAAGTTCATGTAAAATTTGGAGGAAAAGTCAGCTTGTCTGAGGAAAAAAGAGAGTGAAAGAGAGGGTCTTCAAACCCATAGACAAGGAAACTAAATTGATGTGAGGTTATTGAATTGTATAATCATTTTTCAGGTATTTCTTAGAGTGAAAACATGGGATTTTAGAAGTTTTAATGACTAGTGATGCTTATTACTGATGTCATTAGCACATAGGTAACAACACCTTGTTAAGAACTTTTCCTTCATTGCCTAAAATATAACTCTGATGTGAATAAATGTTAAATATATAGTCTTTATTAAATATACAGAAGTAAGAAGCAGGTATCACCCAGACAAAGAGGGGATGCTGGTAAGTGATGGACTCAGTCTAGGAGGAGAAACTGTTCCCAGGGCTCCTGCAGGACCCAGGTATGGGAGGAAGGTTTTGAAGTGGAATCTACCCAATCATCCATGCTGGAGATGGTGCCGTCTTTTCTTCTGTAAGGCTGTCTTTCTCTCATCACCCAGAATGGAGTCTGATCAGTGTCCAGTGGAGGCTTTGAGCTTCCAGTATGCTAAGAGTTCTCTGCCCTTACACACAGACAGGATTATATGCCCCTTGGTCAGCAAGTGTTACTGAGCACCTGTACAGCGCCTTGGCAATGTGCTGGGTGCTGGAGGCTTGGTGAGAGTGGCTTGTATAAACCCAACTTGGTGAGAGTGGCTTGTATAAACCCAACTCATATATATGGAATTTAAAAAGATGGTAACGATAACCCTATATGTATAAACCCAACTCCCTGCCGTGTCGAAGAGGCTTCCTCAGTCCATATTTGTGCTTGTCTCTGGGTTTCGCTGTGCCAGATTGAGCTCACTTTCTGGTACTACTGGACGGATATTGGTTGTACTGCATGGAACTGGGTGGGCCAGACAGTGGAAGGAAGGCTGGAGTTGTTGAGAGTCGCTGGCCCTCCCAGCCTTGGGCATCCTTCTCAGCCAAGTGGGAAGCTGTGGGAGGGGCTTTGGGAGGGTTTTGTCCCGAGGGGCTTTTGCAGATCCTTCTCAGAACCTTCTCTTCCTGTTCACCCTTCCCTCTTTACTTTCTCTGCCCTTGGAGAGTCTGCTTACAGCCTGTAGCAATGTTAGACCTTTGCAGGATCTGGGAAGAGTGCTGACAAGTACAGTTGTGCCCTTTAGTTCTGGAAAGAAGATGGGTTGTGAGTGCCCAGAGTCTGCAGTGAGTCGGGTTCTCCAGCCTAGGTCTGTGGACCTTCCCCTGAGTGTAGCATCCCTTGCCCCTGCCCATTTCTCTTGCTATTTCCTGTAGGGAGCAACTATAACATGTTTTTAAAAATTAGCCCTAAAAAAAAAAAAAAAAAAAAAAATTAGCCCTTATTTTGTATTAAAATGATACAAGAACTTAGTTTGTTACTGAAGGGCTTGTAACAAAGTAGCCCCCCACCCAATCCTTTAGAAGTTGCTACTTTCTACTTTCTCAGTTACTGTTTTTCTTCCTCCCTTTTTGGGAACTTCTCCCACCAAGGATTGCACCCCTGCCCCCTGCAGTGAAAGTTCACAGAGTCTTAACCACTGAACCATCAGGGAAGTCCCTCAGCTCTCTGTTATTAACTGCTGTTTTCTACCTAGCTGCATGCATGTATTTTATCCATTTAAAACTGTTTTAGCTACCTGTTTGTGGTAGATGGTTGTAACTCTTGCATTCCTTAGCTCCTCTTTCTGCTCTGCCCAATAATTTTCATCATCCTTCGTGGTTTAATAGAGTTCACTGTTTTCATGACTGCAACTTGATGTATGTTTTTTCTCTGTTAACAAAGTAATGTCCTTCAGTGCACTTTTCATTACAGCTTTTTGTTTTTCTTGAGGTTGCCTGAACAATTGTGTCAGTTTCTCTTGCTTGTGTCTCTTTGAGCCTCTGCCTCTGTTGTCCTGTGTCCTAAATGTGCTGTAGAATACCTTTTTGTTTGGTTTTCCACACTGCCTGACACTTATCATCTGTTGTTACAATGTTTGCTGTTTGCTTTGTTTTTCTTAGAAAACAAACAAACTCCTCCTGGAGTCCTATGTCCCATACTCCCATGTCAACTGGCTTCCCAGGCCCGCTGTACCCAACACCTTCCTGAGAACACCCCTCCCCTCTCTTGGGCCAAACCCTTGGTCTCCTGGATCCCAGATCTTCCTCGTCCTTGTTACACTAACTTGTTTGGTTGGAATGTCTATTTGTCTGTCTATTTATTGGCTACTACATAGTCAGTTTCATTATCTAAATGTACTAGTGAAAATTGATGTGCAGTCTTGCTCTTGTTTTTAACAGTAAGAATCTTGTGTCTTTTTTGGGAGGGGGCATACTGGGTGGCTTGAGTGATCTCAGTTCCCCAACCCAGGACTGAACCCAGGCTACCACAGTGAAAGCCCAGAATGCTAACCACTAGGCCACTGGGGACCTCCCCTCAGGTCCTAATGCTTGGGAAATACAAAAATTTCTTAAGCACCTGTAATCTCACCCCCAAGCAAGTCACATTGTACATTCTGTTTTATAGCCTGCTTTTTCTTTCCCCCAATTTAGTAATCTCTTCTCATGTTACAATGTGATTATATGGCTGTGTGATAGTCCAATACGAGGTTTCTGTAATTTGTCTCATAAATCTCCTATTTGGGAATGTTCCAAAATGCAGTGCTTAATAAATGTCTGATGTCATTCTTTTTTATATCTTTGAGTATTCCCTTATGTTTCCAGACAGGTAGTTTTGTGATGGAGGTGTAAGCTACGTGTTGCCAGTTTGCCTTCCTAAGAATAGAAGCTGTTTTCAGTTTCTCCAGCAGTTTATAAGAAGACAACCATTTCTGATAAATGGGAAGATTCTTCCTTTTAAAGCTCTCCTTGCTTGGGGAAAGGGGGCCACAGGTCAGAGGACACGCTGCTTCCCTGCTTCCGTGATGGAGACGTTAGTAGTGTCTGTAAACAGCTTCCCCTTCTATGCTTCCTTGCAGGGCATCAGGGGTCTATATCGGGGCATGGCCGCCCCCATCGTCGGGGTCACCCCCATGTTTGCTGTCTGCTTCTTTGGGTTTGGTTTGGGGAAGAAACTGCAACAGAAACACCCAGAGGATGTGCTCAGGTGAGTACTTACTTACCGGCCCAGAGCACTCGATGCTGTTCTGCCGGTGGTGTGACGCAGGTTACAGGAAAGAACTGTCAGACCGGCAGTGGCTGTCCTCTTCTCCACATGAGGGAGGTATTTGGGTTTCCTTTGCCCTGTGCACCCATAGGGGAAAAGATAAAACCCAAAGCCCTCCCCCACCCCCCTTACTAGGTTGTCGTCATTTCTCATGTGAAGTAGCCTTGCTTACTGGGGATGTTAGTAACACCAGCCCCGCAGCACTGGGCGGTCCGGATGCTAAAATCTGTGTCAGATGCCACGACGGTACCTGGTGCTGCAGCAGGGACAGCAGCAGCCTGTTTCTCATCCCCTGGACGGAGAAGGGACGGTTTCAGCTTCTGTCTTACTTCATTTTCGTAACATGATTCTAATTACTTCCAAGTATTGGTGTCTCTGTTGCAGTGAAAGAAACTAGTGTATTTCCTTCCAGTAGACTTTCAGAAGTTGGATTTGGGTATGGAGAGGCAGATGAGGTAGAATTAGGGCTCAGAACTGACAAAGCAGTGAATGAAGTGGGCTTCTTGGGATGCAGGGCATTCTGAGTTGACACCCGGGATGACAAGGCACACTCAGTCTGGGATGACACCTCTTGGGTGGCGCTGCATACAGCGCAGGACCCACAGCAGCTGGCTGGGCTTGGATTCTAGAGCTCACGGGAGGAAGCCCAGGGTGCCCTGTGGTTGATTCGATCACTACTTCAGGCCGCAGCAGGCTGAGTAAGGGGCGAGGTGTAAATAGAAATGCTCGTAACATGAAACTATTTCTGGAGTCCCCGTGACTCTCTGAATGTGGCCAGCTTCTATAAAAAGCTACAGGTGGCCCCAAATATGAGTGTAGGGGGCGGGGTCCTTTGGAAGCTGTGTTTGACTATTTTTTTTTAATATATATTTTTATTTATTTGGCTGTGATGAGTCTAGTCCCCTGACCAAGGATCAAACTTGGGCCCCCTGCCTTGGGAGTGTGACGTCTTAGCCCCTGGGCCGCTAGGGAAGGCCATGTGTTTGGCTGTGATCGTCTGAATAGCCTATGGACACATGTCCTCTCTGAGCTCCTGGGCTTTTAGCTCATATGCTAGCTCACAGCTGTATCATGAATCAGGGCCATGCCCAAGAACTTTCATGGGGTGACTGCTGCTGCCTCAGCCTGTGAGTTGTAGTCCCTCTACCGTCACATCAGTGCTCAGAGAAGTACCCTTCCTGCCTGGGCAAAGGTTCAGACACTCGGATCCCCGTCCCATCATCCTGCCGTGTTCTGAATCCTGAATGTCAACCCTGCCACCTTCCCCTCCCCACTGTAGTGTTTGGGCATAGTGCAGAAAGGAACATTACCAGGACCTTGGATGGAAGCTCAAGGGTCCAGACCTCACAAATGCTTCCCTGGGATGGAGTGAGGGGTGGCGGAATGGGCCACCCATGCAGGCTGTCTGCATGGTACCCCGTGTACACGCAGAGACCCTGTTCAGAGGAGAGTCCCCAGTCCCAGGGGATGGAGGTATGTGCAGCCTAAGGCCTGGGCATCCATGGAAGAACAGGTGTTGGTCTCTTGAGGGGAAGTTCCATTGCTGAAAGGGTGCCTCTCGGAGACAGCAGTGTGAACTGAAACTGTGAAGGAGGCCAGGCCTGAAAGCAGATCTCTTGATGGTTGAGGAAACAGCTTGTATGCTGGGCTTGCATGCCTGAGGTAGTTGTGTGAGGCCTGCCTGGGGTGCATGCACAGGAAAAACAGCCTTGCCCTGCCTCATGACCAAACTCGTACTGCTCTTAAGACCTTAGACCCCTGCCCTGGGAAACTTGACGTCAGGACGGGAAGTGGATGTCTCCTTATCCCCATTTGACGTCTCTTCTCCAGGTTTTGGGCTCCTTGTGGGGTGGGAAATTCCTGAAGGCTTCCAGAGGCCTGGGATCAGGAGGGGCCTGAGGCTCAGGCAAGCGGGTGAAGTTTTTCAGCAACATGTGCTCAATTGTGGGGACTCTGTTCAAACACTCATTGTAACTCTGGGCTCCATTGCTTCGAGACCAGTCTGGTAATCTAATGTCAGAAAGGAAAGGAGATGCCAGAAATGGCACAGGCAGTGATGCTAGGAGCCTCCAGTTCCTCCACATACTCAGTGTGACTCATTCTGTGAGGGCCACGGTGAGGATCCAGATCTCTGGCCACTGGAGGACTATTCCCCACACAGAAGCCATAGGACCCATCACAACTTACTGGGTACCATTCCTGACGGGACATTCCCAGCAGCTTACAGCATATACCTCACAACTTGGCCTGTGGATATGGCCACAGCCATTCCCCTTGCCTCGATGCTGTCCTGTGTGAGTCTTGGCTTAAAATGTTATCAGGCTTTTGGTGATCCAGAGGAGGGGAGATTGGAGGAGATCTGGGGTTAACCAAGGTCTACATCCTGGGTTATGGGCTATTTCCCACAACCACCCTGAACTTTGCAGATCAAGGCTCAGAGAGGCCTGGAAACTCAACCGTAGTCACTGCATGGCCGGCCAGGGGAGAACTTCTCCCATGACTGAGGCCATCTGAGTGTGCCCATGGGCTTTGTGACCAAGCTTGTATTGCTCTTGGCACTGAGACCCCTGCCCTGGGAAATTTGATGTCAGAATATACATAGGACTTGGCTTTGGTGTGAAACAATCTATTTGTGCTGGACTTCCGCCCAGTCAGAGTACTTATTTGATTTTTTTTTTCTTTGCTGGGGCTTCCTCTGTTCTGTGTGATTAGTCACAGGTTCTTGCCTCTTGTTTTTGTTTTCAATACAGCTACCCCCAGATATTTGCAGCTGGGATGTTATCCGGAGTATTCACCACAGGAATTATGACCCCTGGAGAGCGGATCAAGTGCTTGTTACAGGTGAGGATGTGATCAGGGTTGTGGGAGATATTGTTTGGAGGCAGGTGGCTAGCTTTTCTACTGGGTATACAATTTTGTGTGGATGTGTATGTCCTTTTACCCTCTATAAAGGCTTCAGATCAGGTGTGCAAACAGTTTCAAGGTTTTCAGGAACATGGAAGCATGGAAGCAATTGTACTAGAGTCAAGAACCAGGACAGTGTAACAAATGAACCAGATGTCACTCCGTGATGGGTCAACTCAGACTTATCCACCCTTATTAGCAGCTACTTCAGGAACTCCAGAAGGTGAGTCGTGTGTCTTCAGAGGTGGAACGGAGGCTGCTCCTGCCCAACATCGTCTGTCTCCACCCAAACTGCCCAAAGGCTCAGTGGCCTTAGAGTGTCTGGGCTTGTTCCCAGGCTGAGGCTGTGAACTGCCTGCCTGCCTTACCACACAGGGCTACCTTCAAAAAAAAGCAGTACTGCTTTTTTCTTCTAATGGCCAAAGCAATTTAATACATAATTCTTTGCTAGAAAAATTTTGGTAATGCAGAGAAGCGGAAGGAAAACAATGTATTTATCACCCATGAGGTAACCACCATTATACTTTCTGTGTGAATTCTTCGTCTTTTTAGTAAACATGTATATTTTAAAAAATTTACCTTTTCAAATAAAATTGGAGTCACATACTGCCATAGTTTTGTAACCAGCTTTTTTCATTTGTTATGTCACAATATTTTTGTGATTATTTTTCTTAGACATCATTTTCTGTGCTTTATTTCAATATATGGCTGTAGCTTACCTGATAATCCTTTATCTGGAGATAATCCAAATTATATACCACAGTGAAGATCTTATGAATAAGTCTCTGCATGTGTTCCTGATTATTTTCTTAGGATAAATGTCTAGACTTGAAATTAGTATATTTAAAGATACGTACTTTTAAAAGAATTTTCAATGCACGTTGGGGTTTCCTGGTGGTTTAGTGGTAAAGAATCCGCCTGCCAATGCAGGAGAGTTGGGTTCGAACCCTGGGTAGGGAAGATCCCCTGGAGGAGAAAATGGCAATCCACTCCAGTATTCTTGCTGGGAAAATCCCCTGGACAGGAGCCTGTAGGGTCGCAGAGTCAGACACAACTGGGTGACTGAGCACACTCACATGCAGTAATGTATGTTACTAAGTGGCCCTCTCAGAAAGGTCTGTCACTTTCTACTCCCATCAGTAGAAGAAGAGCTCTCACTCCCTGGCAGATTCTGCAGCATCTAATTTACAATCTCTGCTAGTGTGTTGTGTGAAAAGTTTGCATTCTTTTAGTTTTTCTTGCTTTTTATTGTCGATGAGCTGAATTACTTTGATTCATATTAGCTGTTTATATTTATCCTTCGTGAAACGCCTGTTTGTATTCTTTGCTCATTTGTCAGTTTGTTTGATTTATAAAAGCTTTAGACATGTTTTGATTTAATATTATCATAATAATATTAAATGCGACACGTGGGGTCTTAGTTCTCCAACTAGGAATGAATGGAACCTTGTGCCCCCTCCGTTGCGAGTGTGGAGTCAACCACTGGATCACCAGGAAAGTCCCTGATTTTAAAAAATCTTTATACAATTTTTAGATGTTGCACTCCTTTTACAGTTATTGCAAAATATTGGCTCTATTCCCCATGTTGTGCAATACATCCTTGTAGCCTGTCTACGCCCAATAGTTTATACCTCCCACTCCTCCACCCCTAAACACTTTGGACATATTAAGGTTATTAATTTCTTATCATATGTGGCAAGTCTTTTTCATGCTTTGTATTAGTCATTTAATTTTGTGCATTGTTTAAATTAAATGTTTTATTTTGAGATAATTAAAAGTTCACATACAGTTGTAAGAAATAATATAAAGGGAAGAAAAGAAATAAATATACAGAGAGATCCCACATGCTCTTTACCTCGTTCTTCCACAGAGGTAATGTACTGTAAAACTGTAGTATAATATCGAAACCAGAATACTGACACTGATACAGTCAAGATGCAAAACAGTTCCATCATGCCAACAATGCCTCATGTAGCCCTTGAATAGCCACTTTCATTTTCCTTTCCCCACACCAGTCCTTTTTTCTTTTGGCTGCCTGCGCAGCATGTGGGATCTTCATTCCCTGACCAGGGATGGAACCGGCACTCCCTACATTGGAAGTTAGGAGTCTTAACCACTGAAATGCCAGGGGAGTCCCTCCATTCCAGTTCTTAACCACCCCAACAATCACTAATCTGAACTCCATTTCTATGCATTTGTAATTTCAAGACATGTATAAATGGAATCGTACAGTATGTAACCTTTTCAGATTGGCTTTTTCAACTTAGCGTAAATGTTCTGGAGAGTTGTACAGATTGTGGCATGTGTGAGTGTTTCACTCCTTTTTAGTAGTCCCATAGTATGGATGTACTACAGCTACGTTTAATTTTTTATCCATTGAAGGACATCTGGGTTGTTTCCAGTTTAGGGCTGTTATAAATAAAGATGCTATAAACATTCATGTACAGAGATTTTTCTGGGAAAATCAATCTTCATTTCTCTGGGATAAATGCCCAGAGGTATAATTGCTGAGTCACATGGTAGTTACATGTTTAGTTTTCTTTTTTTGTTTCTTATGGCCACGCCACATGGCATGTATAATCTTAGCTCCCTGACCAGGGATTGAATCCATGTCCCCTGCAGTGGATGGGCAGTCTTAACCACTGGACCTCCAGGGAAATTCCATGCATGTTTAAAGAAACTGCCGATCTTTTTTTAGAGTAACTGTATCATTTACATTCCCATGAGCAGGGTATGAGTGATCCAGTTTCTGTGCATCCTAACCAAGATTTGGTGTTGTCACTAGTCTTAATTTTAGCCATCCTGATAGATGTGTAGTGATACCTCATTTTAATTTGTATTCCTCTAATAGCTGAAGGTGTTGAATATCTTTTCATGTGTTCATTTGCTATCAGTATATCCTATTTGGTGAAATGTCTGTTCATGTGTTTTGCCCATTTTCTAATTGGATTATTTGGGATTTTTTATTATTATTACTGAGTTTTGAGAGTCCTTTATTCTAGATACTATTGCTTTGTCAGATATGTGGTTTGCATATTATTTTCTCCCAGTGTATAGTTTGTCTTTTCATCCTCTCAACAGAGTCTTTAGAGCAAACGTTTAAATTTTGATGAAGTCCAGTTTGTTATTTTCTCTAATTTTGATGGAGTCCAGTTTGTTCATTTCTGTTTTATAGGTAGGGTTTTGGATGTTTAGGACATCAGATCTTAAGGAATCTTTACCTAGCCTGAAATCCCAAAGATTTTCTCATATGCTTTTTTCTGAAAGTTTTATTTATAGTTTACGTTTTCCATGTAGGTTTGTGAGTCCACTTTGAGTTAAGTTTTTTATCATGTATGAGAATTAGGTCAGAGGGTTCCTTCCCCCCCTGGGGCTGTCCAGTTGCACCATACCATTTCCTGGAGATTTACCTTTATTCTACTGAATTATGTTTGCATATCTGTTAAAAATCAGTTGAGCATATTTGTGTGGGTCTACTTCTGTGTACTCTGTTTTCTTTCATTGATCTATGCACCTTTTCCTTCACTAATATTACACAATCTTGATTAGTTTAGCCATAGGCTAAGTCTTGAAACTGTCTAGACTGATCCCTCCCACTTTATTCTTAAAAAAAAAAAAAAAAATTGTTTGGGACTTCCCTGGTGGTCTAGTGGTTAGAAATCTGCCTTCCAAGGCAGGGGATGTGGGTTGGATCCCTGGGCCAGGAACTAAGATCCCACATGCCATGGGGCAACTAAGTCTGAAGACCACACTGCTGAGCCCACACGCCCTGGAACCCATGCACTGCAACTAAGACTCAACATAGCCAAATAAATAAATAATTAAAAAAAAAAAAACTGTTGTCACTGTTCTAATTTCTTTGTTATTTCCATGTTAATTTTAGGATAATTTAGAAAACTGAGAAAATTCTTGCTGAGAGTATATTGAATCTATAGATCAATTTGGGTAGAATTAATACATTATTTTGAGTCTTCCAATACCCAGACATGTCACACCTCTCCATTTATTTAGAACTTTAATTTCTTTCATCAGCAGTGTGTAATTTTCTGCATATAAGCTCTTAATGTGTTTTCTTACACATCTAAGTCCTTTGTAAAGTGGCATTGTAGATGGTATTATAGTTTTAATTTTGTTGTCTGCATGTTTATTGCTAGTTTGTAGAAATGCACTTGATTTTTTAGAATATTTATTTATTTTTACTTTTGGCTGTGCTGGGTCTTTGCTGCTGCTCAAGGGCTTTCTCTAGTCACAGTGAGTGGGGTCTAGGTTCTAGTTGCAGTGCTCGGGCTTCTCATTGCAATGACTTCTCTTGTGGAGTACAGGCTCAAGGGCACTTGGACTTTAGTAGTTGCAGCACATGAGCTCAGTAGTTGTGACACAGGGGCTTAGTTGCCTTGTGGCATGTGGGATCTTCCCGGATCAGGGATTGAACAAGTGTCCGTTGCATTGGCAGGCAGATTCATAACCACTGGACCACCAGGGAAGCCTGAAATACAGTTGATTTTTGTATGTTAATTTTGTATCTTGTGAACCTTCCTGAATGCTCTTACTAATTCTAGATTTTTTTTTTTTTGGTAGATTCTTTGGGATTTCCTATGTAGATAGTACTATTATTTGCAAACAGGGACAGTTTTATTTCTTCATTTCTGAACCTTTTATATCCTTATTTCACTGGCTAGAACTTCCAGTACCATGTTGAATAAGACTGATGAGAATGGATGTTTTTCCTTGTTCCCAATCTTACGGGGAAATATTCAGTATTTCACCATTAAATATAATCTCAGGGAAGCCCAGGTGGCTCCGTGGGAAAGAGTCCTCCTGCCAGTACAAGAGACACAGATGTGGTTTTGGAGTGGGTTGCCATGCCCTCCTCCAGAGCATCTTCCCACCCCAGGGATCAAACCCAGGTCTCCCACATTGCTAGATGTTCTTTGTCAGTTTGAGAAGGTTACCTTCTCTTCCTCTTTTTCTGAGAGTTTATGGATATTGACTTTTGTCAAATGTTTTTTCTTCCTTTATTAATGTGATCATGTGATTTTTCTCCTAAACTCTTAATATAGTGAATTACTTCCATTGATTTTTGTACACTGAACCAATTCTTCATTACTGGAATAAACTCCCCAACCTGGTATACGATTCTCTTTATATATTGCTGGGTTCTATTTTCTTATATTTTGTTAAGGATTTTTCATCTATAGTCATGAGAGATATTTGTCTGTCATTTTTTTTTTTTTCTGGATTGTCTTTGTCTGGTTTTGGTATCAGAGTAATACTAGCTTCATAAAATGAATTAGGAATTGTTCCCTCTTCTACTGTATAGAATATGTGTTGATTTTTCTGTAAACATTTGGTAGAATTGGTAGAATTTTATAGTGAAATCATATAGGCTTGAGATTTGGGGGAAGAAAATTTTAAATTATGAATTCAGCTTTCTTTAAAGTTACAGGCCTATTCAAATTACTTATTTCATATTGGGAAAATTGTGATAGTTTTTGTTTTTTTACCTAAGTTGTCAAATATGTGTGTGTGTAAAGTTGTTTGTAGTACTCCTTTATTGTCTTTTTTATGTCTGCAGGGTCTGTGGTATTATCTTCTGTTTTATTCCTGGTATTAGTAATCTGTGACTTCTCTTTTTTCTTTGTCAGACTCACTAGAGGTTTGTCAGTTTTTGTTGATCTTTTAAGAAAAGACTTTTCTTTCTTTCGACTGGGGATTGAAAGCAGGCCATGGCAGTGAAAGCCCAGAGTCCTAACGCCTAGGCCAACGAGGAACTCCCCTCTTTGATTTTCTTTATTATTTTTCTGTTTTCAGTTCCACTGGTTTCTGCTTCTGTTTTTATAATCTCCGTCCTTTTGCTTCTTTTGGGGTTTAATTTGCTTTTCTTTTCTCGCTCTGTTTTCTTTTTAAGCTTTTGAAGTGCAAGCTTAGGATATTGGTTTGGAGCCTTTCCTCCCTTCTGAAGCAGTCAGTGCTATAAGCTTTCCTCTCGGCACTGCTTTAGCTATGTCCCACAAACTCCAATATATTTCAGTGTCCAGTCACTTGAGTGGGTTTTCTGGTTTCCTCTGGGACTTCCTTTTTGAATTGCTTTGAAGAGTGTTGTTCAGTTTCCAAGCGTTGGAGGTTATAGATTTCCAGTTTGAGTCCATTGTGATCGAAGAATATATTCTGTATTATTTACATTCTTTTAAATTTCTTTTAAATTTAGGTTTGCTTTATGGCCTTGGGTGTGGTTTATCTTGGTCTGTGTGCCACGGGCATTTAAAAAGAATGTGTGTGCTGCTGTTGTTTGGTGACATAATCTATAAGTGGCGATTATATCCTGTTGGTTGACGGTGTTGAGTTCTTTATCCTTGATGATTTTCTGGCTAGTTGTTCTGTTTGTTGATGGAGGAATCCTAAATCTCCAGCTGTTACTGTGAGTTTGTTTCTTCTTTCAATTCTATTAGTGTCCCTTCACATAGTTGGCAGTTTTATGGTTTAATGTATACACACTTAGAATTGCTATGTCTTCTTGGTGGATTGGCCCTTTTATCACTGTGTAAATGTTCTTCACATTACCATTATATAATATTCCATATTTTTGCTTACTGTGTTCTTCCGATGTTCCAGAGTTCCTTCTTTTATAGTTTCTTTTCTGTTTAAAGAACTTCCTTTAGCCATTCTTTTGGTATATATCTGTGAATGACAAAGTCTGTTAGTTTTCTTTCATCTTAAGACTGCCTGATTTTCCCTTTATTTCTGAAGGATATTTTCACTTGACATAGGATTCTGGGATGACAGTTCTTTTCTCTCAGCTCCTGAAAGATACTGTGCCACTCCTTTCTACCCTCCCCGGTTTCTGCTGTCATTCTAATTATTTCAGTGTTGTTGTTCTTCAGTTGCTGAATCATGTCCAACTCTTTGTGACCCCATGGACTACAGGGCTTCCCTGTCCTTCACCATCCCCCAGGGTTTGTTCAAACTCATGTCCATTGAGTCAGTGATGCTATCCAAACATCTCCTCCTCTGTTGCACCCTTCTGCTCCTATCTTCAATATTTCCCAGCATCAAGGTCTTTTTCAGTGAGTTGGCTCTCCACATCAGGTGGCCAAAGTATTGGAGCTTCAGCTGCAGCGTCAGTCCTTCTAGTGAATATTCAGGACTGCTTTCCTTTAGGATTGACTGGTTTGATCTTCTTGCAGTCCAAGGGGCTCTCAAGAGTCTTCTCCAACACCAAAATTCAAAAGCATCAATTCGTGTTCAGTCTTCTTTATGGTCCAACTCACATCCATATGTGTTATTTTTCTCTGGCTACTCTCAAGATTCTTTCTTTGTTTTCAGTTTTCGACTAAGTTCATTTGTGATGTGCTCTGGCATGGATTTATTTGGGGATATTCTGTTTAGGTTTTGGTCAGTTTCTTAAATTTCTATGTTTCAGTTCAGTCCAGTCCCTCAGTCATGTCCGACTCTTCGACCCCTTGGACTGCAGCACGCCAGGCCTCCCTGTCCATCACCAACTCCCGGAGTTACCTCAAACTCATGCCCATTGAATCAGTGATGCCATCCAGTCATCTCATCCTTTGTTGTCCCCTTCTCCTCCTGCCTTCAATCTTTCCCAGCATCAGGGTCTTTTCAAATGAGTCACCTCTTCGCATCAGGTGGCCGAAGTACTGGAGTTTCAGCTTCATTATCAGTCCTTCCAGTGAATATTCAGGAGTGATTTTCTTTAGGATGGACTGGTTGAATCTCCTTGCAGTCCAAGGGACTCTCAAGAGTCTTCTCCAATACCACAGTTCAAAAGCATCAATTCTTAGGCACTCATCTTTCTTCATAGTCCAACTCTCACATCCATACATGACTACTGGAAAAACCATCGTCTTGACTAGATGGACCTTTTTTGGCAAAGTAATGTCTCTGCTTTTTAATATGCTGTCTAGGTTGCTCATAACTTTTCATCCAAGGAGTAAGCGTCTTTTAATTTCATGGCTGCAGTCGCCATCTGCAGTGATTTTGGAGCCCAAAAAATAAAGTCTGACACTGTTTTCACTGTTTCTCCATCTAATTGCCATGAAGTGTTGGGACCAGATGCCATGATCTTAGTTTTCTGAATGTTGAGCTTTGAGCCAACTTTTTCACTCTTCTCTTTCACTTTCATCAAGAGGCTCTTTAGTTCTTCTTCACTTTCTGCCATAGGGTGGTGTCATCTGCATTTCTGAGGTTATTGATATTTCTCCCGGCAATCTTAATTCCAGCTTGTGTTTCATCCAGCCCAGCATTTCTCGTGATGTACTCTGCATATAAGTTAAATAAGCAGGGTGACAATATACAGCCTTGACGTACTCCTTTTCCTACTTGGAACCAATCTGTTGTTCCATGTCCAGTTCTAACTGTTGCTTCCTGACCTGCATACAGATTTCTCAGGAGGCAGGTCAGGTGGTCTGGTATTCCCATCTCTTTCAGAATTTTCCACAGTTTATTATGATCCACACAGCCAAAGGCTTTGGCATAGTCAATAAAGCAGAAATAGATGTTTTTCTGGAACTCTCGTGCTTTTTTGATGATCCAGCAGATGTTGGCAATTTGATCTCTGGTTCTTCTGCCTTTTCTAAAACCAGCTTGAACATCTGGAAGTTCATGGTTCATGTATTGTTGAAGCCTGGCGTGGAGAATTTTGAGCATTACTTTACTAGCATGTGAGTTGAGTGTCTTTGTGTGGTAGTTTGAACATTCTTTGGCATTGCCTTTCTTTGGGATTGGAATGAAAACTGACCTTTTCTATTCCTGTGGCCACTACTGAGTTTTCCAAATTTGCTGGCATATTGAATGCAGCACTTTCATGGCATCATCTTTTAGGACTAGCTTTGTTCATAGTGATGCTTCCTAAGGCCCACTTGACTTCGCATTCCAGGATGTCTGGCTCTAGGTGAGTGATCACACCATCGTGATTATCTGGGTCACTAGATCTTTTTTGTACAGTTCTTCTGTGTATTCTTCCCACCTCTTCTTAATATCTTCTGCTTCTGTTAGGTCCATACCATTTCTGTCTTTCCTTTATTGAGCCATCTTTGCATGATATTGATATTTCTAATTTTCTTGAAGAGATTTCTAGTCTTTCCCATTCTACTGTTTTCCTCTATTTCTTTGCACTGATCACTGAGGAAGGCTTTCTTATCTCTCCTTGCTATTCTTTGGAACTCTGCATTCAAATGGGTATATCTTTCCTTTTCTCCTTGGGGATGGTCTTGCTCCCTGTCTCCTGTACAATGTCACGAACTTCTGTCCATAGTTCATCATGCACTCTATCAGATCTAGTCCCTTGAATCTATTTGTCACTTCCACTGTATAATTGTTAGGAATTTGATTTAGGTCATACCTGAGTGGTCTAGTGGTTTCCTCAATTTAAGTCTGAATTTGGCAATAAGGAGTTCATGATCTGAGCCACAGTCAGCTCCTGGTCTTGTTTTTGCTGACTGTATAGAGCTTCTCTATCTTTGGCTGCAAAGAAGATAATCAATCTGATTTCGGTGTTGACCACGTGGTGATGTCTATGTGCAGAGTCGTCTCTTGTGTTGTTGGAAGAGGGTTTTTGCTATGACCAGTGCATTCTCTTGGCAAAACTCTATTAGCCTTTGCCCTGCTTCATTCTGTACTCCAAGGCCAAATTTGCCTGTTACTCCAGGTGTTTCTTGACTTCCTACTTTTGCATTCCAGTCCCTTATAATGAAAAGGACATTTTTGGGGGGCGTTAGTTCTAGAAGGCCTTCATAGAACCATTCAACTTCAGCTTCTTCAGCATTACTGGTTGGGGCATAGACTTGGATTACCATGATACTGAATGGTTTGCCTTGGAAACAAACAGAGATCATTCTGTCATTTTTGAGGTTGCATCCAAGTACTGCATTTCGGACTCTCTTGTTCACTATGATGGCTACTGCATTTCGTCTAAGGGATTCCTGCCCACAGTAGTAGATATAATGGTCATCTGAGTTAAATTCACCCATTCCAGTCCATTGTAGTTTGCTGATTCCTAAAATGTTGACGTTCACTCTTGCCATCTCCTGTTTGACCACTTCCGATTTGCCTTGATTCATGGACCTAACATTCCAGGTTCCTATGCAATATTGCTCTTTACAGCATCAGACCTTGCTTCCATCACCAGTCACATCCACAACTGGGTGTTGATTTTGCTTTGGCTCCGTCTCTTCGTTCTTCCTGGAGTTATTTCTCCACTGATCTCCAGTAGTATATTGGGCACCTACCGACCTGGAGTTCATCTTTCAGTGTCATATCATTTTGCCTTTTCATGTTGCTCATTGGGTTCTCAAGGCAGGAACACTGAAGTGGTTTGCCATTCCCTTCTCCAGTGGACCACATTTTGTCAGACCTCTCCACCATGGCCTGTCCGTCTTGGGTGGCCCTACACGGCATGGCTCATAATTTCATTGAGTTAGACAAGGCTGTGGTCCATGTGATTAGATTGGTTAGTTTTCTGTGATTGTGGTTTTCAGTCTGTCTGCCCTCTGATGAAGGATCAGAGGCTTATGGAAGCTTCCTGATGGGAGAGACTGCCTAAGGGGAAACTGGGTCTTGTTCTGATGGGTGGGGCCATGCTCTGTAAATCTTTAATCCAATTTTCTGTTGATGGGTGGGGCTGTGTTCCCTCCCTGCTATTTACCTGGGGCCAAGGCAGATTCTTTACCAGCTGAGCTTGTCAGGGAATCTCTCTATGTTTATGTTTTGCCAAATTTGGGGAGTTTTCAGCAGTTACTTCTTTGAGTACAGTCCTACCCGCTTTTCTCCTCTTCTTCTGGGACTGTGAAGACACAAATACTAAGATTTTCTGACATAGCCCCATGGGGTTATAGTCCCTGAGGTTCTGTTTAATTTCTTTCAGTTTGTTTTGTGTCTTGTTCAGATTGGATATTTTCCAGTGTTTTGTCTTCTAATGCTGGGTTTGTTTTTTTCTATCTTTCCCCTGTATTCTGCTGTTGAGGGAGCCATCCACTGAGTTTTTTATTTTGACCGTGTTTTTCAGTTCTAAAACTTCCATTTGGTTCTTCCTCCTATCTTCTATTTCTGTGTGAAGATTTTCTTTCCTTTCTGTGGCTTTCTAATTTTTTACATCTATTTCAAGCATATTCACGATGCGTCATTGAAGGATTTTTACAATGCCTGTTCTAAAATGTTTGTCAAAGAATTCGTACATCTCTGTCATCTTGGCGTTGGCCTCTACGCTTCTTTTTTCTTTCAGTTTGAGATCTTCCTGGTTTAGGATACAATATGCGATTTCCAGCTGGAATCCGGATATTTGCATATTTTATTGAGATTTTGGATCCTATATAAACTTCCTGTTTGTGTTGACGTTCTCTGACACTGCGCCAGTAGGAAGCGAGGGCTGCTGCCTTGTGGCAGCCAAGTGAGAACAAGTGCAGGGGCCCCACTTGCCTCTATTGACACTTGAGGGTGGGGCATTCTTCTTTCTGTTGGGTGGGTGTGGGAGTTCTAGTGACTCCACCCACTCCACAGGACAGGAGAGCCCTGGTTACAGCTGTCAGGGATGAAAGTCCTCATTCCCTCCTTGGTCTGCTCTGACTCCACCCAGGCAGCACGTTGGATACCTCGGTACAGCCCAGCAAAGGAGGAAGTCCGGGCTCCACACATGGTCTTTGCTCGTGTGGGTGAGGGTGAGGCTACAGTTTTTTCTATGATGTATGGCTGGAGTAGAGTGTTTTTTTGTCTAAAGATGTTCTGTCTTCCTAGGCTATTCCTTTTCTGATCCTTTGTCTAGGGAATGCAGGCTTTCATTGGGGGCTTCTTTTTAGTCGGTGCCTGTTGGCACTCCTGGATCACCAATATCTTCTGCCTCAAGTCTGAGACTCGTCAAATGAGAATATCCAGGGAACTCACCATGATGTCATTGCTCAAGGCGGGAAGTCCTTAGCGAGTCTGCCTCTCCTCTGCAAATTCTCAGAGCCCTCTTCTGTTTAAAATAAATAATGGTAGGGCATTTTTGTTCTTTGGTATTTAGCAGGAAGAATAAAGACTTGCCAGAAGTCTGTATATTGATTTTGAGTTAGTGAATGTTTATTTTCAGTAGCCTTGTCCATTAGCCTTTTCCATCATGGCTTCTTCCTTTTCTTTTATGCCTGAAGTCCTTTCTTTCTTTTCTTTCTTTTTTTTTTTTCTTTTCTTTTTTTTGATTAATTAATTTAGTTAGTTTTGGCTGTGCTTAGTCTTCGTTGCTGCTCAAGGGCTTTCTCTCGTTGCAGTGGTTTCTGTTGCTGCAGATCACAGGCTCTAGGCACATGGGCTTCAGTAATTATGGCCCACGGGCCCAGCTGCTCCGTGGCATATGGGGTTTTAGTTCCCAGACCGGGGATTGAACCCATATCCCCTCCATTGGCAGGCAGACTCTCAACCATTGGACCACCAGGGAAGTCCCCCTGATTTCTGCTCCTAGATGAGACAGTCACTGTGCACTGCTCCACTCTGCTGGCTGGCTACTCTATATCTCTCTTCTCTTCTCAAACTGGCACCCTCTCAGCAGATGACCTGGCTTTCTACTTCACAGAGAAAACTGGAACCACCAGAAGAGAACTTTACCAGATGCCCTCCACTCCCTCACTGGCGCCTGACTACATCTGTGGCTGCCGGGCCTGTTTCCACCAAGAATGGCCCATGCTTCTGCTTCTGCTTGACCCCTCCTCCTGACCCTTCTTGCCCATTCAGAGACCTGGTTTCAGCAGCTCTTCTTTCTGTCCTTCAGCATCAGTTTTTGCTTTCCAGTAGATGGTTCTCTTTGGCAATAACGGCATGAACCTGCTTCTGTGTTCACCTTTAAAATATAGACTTCTCTCTTTTACCTTCCACCTCCATTTCTGGGCTTCCTATCTTTGTTCTGTGCATGTTCGTGCATGGGTGCTTAGTCACTCAGTCATGTCGGACTCTTTGTGACACCATGGACTGTAGCCCTCCAGGCTTATCTGTCCATGGGATTCTTCAGGCAAGAATACCGGAATGGGTTGCCATTTCCTCCTCCAGGGCATCTTCCCAACCCAGGGATCAAGCACTGCGGGCAGATTCTTTATCCTTTCATCAGGGAAACTCCGAGTTTACTCCCTCTTACATTGAAACTCTTTGAAAAAGTTTTTCATTTTTGTTGTTTTTTCCCCACTCTTTGTCTCTAGTATGTCTTCTCTAATAGTTAAACATACATCAGACTGGCTTTTGCCTCACAACGCTAACAAAACTACTTTTATCAAGGTCACTAGTGACTTTTACACTAAGTCCAGTTTTCAGTTCTTGGACCTGGACATTGATCCATCTTGATTCATTAACAGAATTGGACTCAACTGGTCCCCTACTCTTGCTTGAAGAGCTGTCTTCACTTGGCTTCTCTCCTGACTTTCTACCTACTTGGCTGCTCCTCCTCTATGTCCTTTGTTGATACATCATCATCTCGATCTTTTAATGTTCATGTGCACGAGACTCAGTACTATTACACTCATCTCACTGATGATTTCTTCTTGTCTCATGACTTTTAGACACAATCTGTATGATGATGATTTTCCAATTTGTATCACCAGCTCAGATTTTTCCTGCACTCTGGACTAGTTCATCCAACATTCCCACTGGACACTAATAGGCACCTCAGAGTCACCATGTGCAAAGCTGAACTCCTGGTCTTCCTCAGTACTTGCTTCACTTACAGCCTTCTACAGCTCTGTTGGGGGCAATACCATCTGTCTAGTTGTTCAGTCCTAAAACCCCAGAGTCCTCCTGGATTGCTTTTTGTCTCATTGTACATATCCCGTTTATTGAACAGTTAAGCTGGCTTTTACCGTATCCCAAATCTACTCCTTCCCACCACCTCCTTTGTAAACCACGTGGCTCCAGGTCACCTTCATCACTGTGCTGAATGACGGTAAGGTCTTCCTCACTTGTTTCCCTGTTTATAGTCTATACCATACGTAACAGTGAGAGGATTCTGTTACTGTGTCAATTCCATGCTCCATCCTCTTTGTCCCCGCAGGCACTGTGAGTCAACTCTAGCATCCTCTAATAACATGGACCTCCCTGCCATTCCTCAGACATACCAGGTTTACCTATGCCAGGATCATCTGGGGAAGTTTTTTTTTTTTTTTTTAAAGCCATTGATACTCAACTGACATTGTCTTAAGTTTATTTAGAGAAATTGACATCTTCCTGATTGAAAATTTCTCCTAGCCAGAATTGTTGCTGTTGTTCTTCAGTTGCTAAGTCACATCTTACTCTTTTGAGACC
The DNA here is from genome assembly GCF_019320065.1 of Cervus canadensis. Lineage (NCBI taxonomy): Eukaryota > Metazoa > Chordata > Mammalia > Artiodactyla > Cervidae > Cervus > Cervus canadensis. The sequence continues at coordinate 9,495,615 of NC_057407.1, read as the reverse complement.
CCGTGGACTGTAGCCCTCAAGGCTCCTCTGTCAATGGAATTTTCCAGGCAAGAATACTACAGTGGGTTGCTCTTTTCTTCTCCAGGGGATCTTCCTGACCCCCAGGGGTCAAACCGCGTCTTCTGCATTGGCAGACAGATTCTTTACTAGTGCGCTACCAGGGAATCCCAACAAAACTCTTACTCTCTTTTTATTCATCTCTTCTTTTATATCCCTTGGAAAGGTTTTAGAGTTTAATTTATGCCAATCCTGTAGCTTGATGCACATATATTTTGTTATTTTGAATGAGATTCTTTTCCATTATTCTTCAACTAGTTGTTGGTATATACAAAAATTGTCGGATCTATGTATTTATTTTGTAAGCATTTCTCTTTGGGAACTCTTAAATCTGAACTCCCTTTCCAACTTAAATTACTCTTTGGTTGATGCCATCGTATGTTCAGATTCCTCTTGACTCTGTACTTGCTTTGGATCCTCTACAGGCTCTCTTTCTCTCATATCTTTTCTGGAATACCTCTTGCTTGCCCTCAGGCTCTTGGGGAAATGAACACATTTTCAATAGGTTTCCCATATTTGTCTACATTTGCTTCTTTTTGTCCCCCTTCTCTACAAGGATGGTGTTTAAAAAAATTAATGCACATTTAATTTTCTTAGTTAGAGACTGGGACAGAGGGCCTCTCGTTGGCCCTCTGTCCAAGCACTTAGAGCTCTGAATACAATTTCCAGTTCACCTTCTCTTAACCAAGCTTCATGATCACTTAGAGCTTGGAATGGATTTAGTATTCCATGAATGTTTGTTGAAGGAATAAGTAAATGACTGAAGTATTTGTCTAGTCCTTTCTAGAACTTCCAACTACCTTTATTGGGGATAAAGGTATTTGGGAATTTATTTTTCAACTTACTTTCCAATTCTTCTGCTGTTTTTTATGTTTTCCTAATCAATGTGTATATATTTTGTCGTATTTTCACCTAGCCTTATTTCATAGTGACTTCCACCAATATTACATGTTCTAAACAACTATCGATTTGACAGTGAAGTCTTTCGTTGATCTAATACATAATGACCACTGGCACACTCACTGCGTAATCTTCCATAGCTTGCTGTTGACTTGGATGTTGCTCTTGCTGACTTGATGATTCTTTCCTCCCTCTCAGATTCAGGCTTCTTCAGGGGAGACCAAGTACGCTGGTCCTTTGGACTGTGCGAAGAAGCTATACAAGGAGGCTGGGATCCGAGGGATCTACAAGGGGACTGTACTCACGCTCATGCGAGGTAACCTTTGAGCCCTCCACCTGTGGTGGATTTGCCACAGGGAGGTCTTGCCTGGATCTCTGGGTTAGCCTTGGCCCCATACGTGCCACAGCCCTGACAGGGCTGGAATGGTGTGTCCTGGTTTTAGGCCATTTCACCTCTGGCCAGCATGGACACGCATGAGATGGGGGGACCTTCCATCCTTCTGGTAGGCTGGCCCTCAAGGGTGGAAATCATGACCGTGGCAGTAGCAAGTAGATGGAAATCATGGCTGGAGGGACGAGTGGGAAAAAAGAATAACGTAGGAGACTCCCCTGGTGGTCTAGTGGCTAAGACTCCAAGCTTCCAATGCAGGGGGCATGGGTTTGATCCCTGGTGCCATGTGGTGCAGCCAGGAAAAAAAAAAAAAAGAATGACTTAGTAACAGTGGAGCTCTATTTGGCTTGAGAAGCATGTTCTACTGGGGTGGCGACAGAGGCAGCAGAGATAGCCCTGAGATGGCAGCTTGGAGGAAGGCCAGATGTTAGCTCCAGTTAAAACTGCTTGGAGTGGGCATGTTAGTGGGGACCACTCAGAGGGCCTCTGAAGGTGAAATAATGTCATGCTTGTTTGTGCTCTCTGACACCAGTGCTGGCCCCAGAGCCACCTCTGATCACTGCAGACAGGAAGTGCTGCTGAGGAACTTCTCAGGAAACCTTCAAGGGTCCAATGCCAAGGTTGGCTCTCCTAAGATCAAGAAAGCTGTGAGGATTTTCTGTCATTTATTTTACATCTTTCTTGCCACTAACAGATGTTCCAGCCAGTGGCATGTATTTCATGACATATGAGTGGCTGAAAAATATCTTCACTCCAGAGGGAAAGAGGTGAGGAAAACAGAAGAGCTTAGAAGCCACTTTCCCTCATTACCGGTAGGTTGCCCTTTCCCATTAGCGGGTCTGAAGGCAGAAATGGGACCTGCTTCTATCTCCATGTCTACTTTCCTCTTGTTACTGCTGAGCCCCAGCTAACACCAATACCTCTTACTCTGTGCCTCACCCAGTGGAGCAAGGGTTTGAAACAAGTACAGGAAACCTCCTCCAAAGAGTGGCAGCTACCTTGTCACAGGAGTCTTGGCCTTGGACCACCTCCCTCCAGCCAGTTCCTCCCTCTCTGTGGCCTCCGTGTCTGCAGAGAGGGGGATGATCTGAATGCTACTGTCACAGCCTTTGTGTAACCAGGGCTGTCTTTGGTGTTCTGCAGCGTCAATGAGCTCAGCGTGCCTCGGATCCTGGTAGCTGGGGGTTTTGCAGGAATCTTCAACTGGGCTGTGGCAATCCCCCCAGACGTGCTCAAGTCCCGCTTCCAGACTGGTTAGTAGGGGAGTAGAGGGGTAGATGGGGTTGGAGTGGGCCCCAAAACTGGCTGCCCCTGGGATACAGAGCTCTTAAGGTCTTAGGCACACTCCCTCTCCACAGTAGCTCTCAGCGAGTGTCTGGCCAGCATTCTCCCTTGTAGTCATTTGTGTCCTAAGAATGTGAGGCTCATTTTCTTGTCAGCCTCAACATAAAGTAACTGAGAGAAGGACTTCCCTGGTGGTCCAGTGGTTAACACTCCACTAGATGGGGCACAGGTTCAATCCGTGGCGAGGGAACGAAGATCCACATGCTATGCAATGCGACCAAAAAAAAGTGAGAGAAGAAGTCACATCAACCTTCCTTCCCCCACACGAGCGGAAGGACCATTTCATTGTTCATTCTTTTCCCCATTCCCTCGGCACTAGTATAATGCAGACGTTGGTTTGTCCCAAGGTGAACTGTGTTGTCTGTGGACTGGTCCTGGGTGACCCACACAGTAGCCTCTCCCTGGTGCTGGGGCCCTGCAGGAAGACTTGACTACAAAATTGTCCCCATGTTGGTCACCATGGTCAGGTCAGAAAGCTTCCTGAAGCCTTAACAGTTGGGTTCTGCCCACAGCGCCTCCTGGGAAATATCCTAATGGTTTCAGAGATGTGCTGAGGGAGCTGATCCGGGATGAAGGCATCACATCCTTGTATAAAGGTTTCAATGCAGTGATGATCCGAGCCTTCCCAGCCAACGCGGTGAGTGACTGGCAGGAGCTATGCTTTTTCTATTTGGGGCTCAGAGCAGAGTGCAGGTGGACCTACTTTTGCTTGCTTCTGAGACTGAACTGGGGGCTCAGTTTTTCTGGAGTCCCACCCTCAGCCAGAGCCTCCTTATTTGTCCCCTTTCCTGAACCTGTCAGATGAATTACCTTTGTGATTCTCCAAGGTGAGGAGTTTTAACTTCCTGGCCTGACCATCAGAAGTGGCCAGGTGTGGGACATGCATTTTCTTTCCCTATTAGGGATGAGAAAGCACAGCTTGATTCCATGACTTGAGGGGGGAGTAAGATTAGGAAGGGGTTTTGGTCCTGACAGGGCCAGCCGAGCACAACGCTGGGGGTCTCTGTGAGTAGTCACACTCTTGTTGGCTTTTCTCTTCCTTCCAACCCCTTCTCAGGCCTGTTTCCTGGGCTTTGAAGTTGCCATGAAGTTCCTTAACTGGGCGGTGCCCAACTTGTGAGGCTGAAGGCTGCTCCAGGTTTCAGGATGCCAGAAGTTGTCATCCAGGAGGAACAGTGGGCGGGACTAGGCAGTCCTGAGGTGTGAGGAGAGGGGGATGGTGGGATGAGAGCTCTGTGCATGGACCTGTCGAGACCATTGTCTTAATCACACCCTCTACCTGGTGTAATTTGCCATTTTGCAACTTGAATCCTCTCTTGTCAATTTAAGGGATCTCATGAGGACTTGGAGGTGGAGTAAGTAGCTCCTAGACCACATACCACCTGTGGCCAGGGTGCTGTCTGCCAGTTGACTACTGGCCCTCCTACACCCAGAATACTCTTCAAGAAAGAGGGACTGTCCACCTCTCACTGGAGACACTCTGCATGTTTGTAGTCAGATGACTAGGAGCTGGGGCCTTCCTGCATCCCTAGCCAGGAGCACCCACCAGGGTGTCCTCTAATCCTGGCCTGCACAGCTCCAGGTCCTCATGGGAATGTGGATCTGAGACCCACATCTGTCTCTCCAAGCAGACTGAGCAAATGTGCCTAGGGGCAGAGAGCCTGTTAACACTCGGGTTTTGTTTTGTTTTTTTAATGCATGCAAGTAATCAGAATTAAAACTAGAGTAACCTAATTTCCCAGGAGTTGGTGGAAAGCTTTTCCTCCTACACAGCGAGGAGAGTTTTGAATAGACCATCCCAGCTTGCTAGGATAAGTGAGAAAGTGAGAAAGCCCAGGGTGTAGGAAGAATCTTTTTGCACACTCTTTTCTCATGAGAGCGCCCTATTTGAACAGGGAATAATAAATATTGTTTCTAATTTTTGCATTGTGTGAAATTTTTTTCTTTTGATTCTGGGTCATTTCAGCAAGCAGCCAGGGGCCTCTCCATGGAGGCTGTTAGGCATGCAGCAGCCTTCCCTGGATGGGATTCAGGCAGCAATTTCAGCAAGAGAAAGAGGAAGAAGTCTTGGCCCACCGGCCTTCCCAGACTGCCCCCGGCCCAGCTCCTGGAGGGTCAGATTGGTGGGGTGGGATAAGGCAACCTGACTGGTAACTGTTCCCATAGCTCTTGGGGGTCGCTGTATGATCTGATGTCTGGCCTTACTTATCAGGCTGAAGATGTTGACCCGGTGCAGCCAGGGGAGATGAGGGAGTCAGAGTGGAGAGTGACATGCTAGTCCGTCCTTAGCTGGGGGAGGGAGAGGCTACCAGAGTTGGGCTTCTCTGGCTTTGTCCCATCTGGCAGTCACATTTCCGCTGGCACTTCCCGCCTCACTGCAGCCGCACAGAGATCCTTGGACTTTGGCTTCAGAGCTATCACTCAGCATAAATGGGTGAGAGGGGGAAGGGACCCACCCCCATCTGGGAGTGGGTGTGGCCAATTTGCCTGGAAGCTGAAGATTTGGGGGTTTAAGGAAGGAAGCTTGATTCCTGGGAAGGTATTTCTGGATGATGGTCAAGTGAAAAAAAATAACTGCTTCAAAGATGAAAATTGTTTGCTCTCTTCCTGGGAAGATTAATTCAGTGTTACGCTTTCCTGTCTCATGCTGCAGGATAGTTTTGTTTAATCTCTCGAGGATGGGGAGATGGCCTCCAAAGTGTCTCCTGAAGCTCTTCTCAGCACTGCTCAGTCCTTGAGACAGTCTGAGACCTCAACCTTTTCCTGGGAGCCCTGGGAGTGCGTTTGCATTCTAGCTAAATGCCAGCCATTCCCATGGCTCAGGATCACTTTTACAGTCTCCTGCTTCTGAATAATTTGCCCTTTGAAACAGCTTCCATTTGAAAGTGGAATATTTTGATTCTTTGATGCTAGTGCTGGTGGATCCTTTTACTCCTCTGGGGATTCAAGAGATGTGAAGTCAAAAAAAGGGAAGCCCCTGGAGGCATATGTGTGAGGGGAGCAGAGCAGATGGGGAGTAACTCCCTTCTGGCTGGCACTTCCTGTTTATGATGCACTTTGAAATGCCACCTGTTCCTGATATATCTCTTCTCTCCTTGATGGGGGTAAGGATAGGGGAGAGATTGGGGCCCCCTTAAGGAATTTCTTAGACTGCTACAGACAGCCTTAAGTAGAAGCCAGTAATAGTTAAAACAACCAGCCAGTGAGAACAGTTTTATGCAAGCACAAAGAGGAGTATAACTGGGTCAAAGGTAAAGGACAGAGGGGAGGTTGTTCCAGCCTCAGCCTGTTAGAAGCAATAGCAGCACCATTTCTGCTGTAAGGTCATAGCATCTCTACCCGCAGTTCTTTTACCGCAGTTCTTTTAGGCTCGAGCCCCCTATTCCTTTCCTAACCTCTTCAGGGGTTCATTCTCATCTCTTTACCCCATGTAACTCAGGGTTTGGGCTTCCTAGTGGCTCAGTGGTAAAGAATCCTCCTGCTAATGCAGGAGATGCACATTTGATCTCTGGGTTGGAAAGATCCCCTGGAGAAGGAAATGGCAACCCACTCCAGTATTCTTGCCTGGGAAATCCCATGAACAGAGGAGCCTGGTGGGCTACGGTCCATGAGGTTGGAAAGAGTCAGACACAACTTAGCAACTCAACAACAGCAACAAACTCAGTGTTTAATGGGTAGGGATTTATACCTCCACTTTCAGATGTGGAAGCCAAAGCTCAGATAGGGTAAACTGATCTACCAAGATCATCACCAAGTGGATATCAGAGTGTGGCTGACAGAGTGGTGTCTCAGTGTCCACAGGCCTGAAGAAAGGTTTGTGACATTATCAGCAGTCCTGGATTGCTTGACCCAAACTCCAAGAGCCTGCCTGTACTGCAGCTGGCCTGTGAATCAGGCCAGGGACGGCACACAGAGTCCCAGCAGACACAAGGAAGGTCACGGGTTCCCCGAGGGCCCCTTTTTTCTAACTTCTTTGCTCTAGTTGGCATGCAGGCCTGTGGCTCTCCAGCCAGGCCTCTGCTTTGCTTCCCAGGTTCTGTCCTTGCTCTGAGATGTCTCAGAGGCAGACCCTAGGTCCACTCTAGAGACTGACACTTTCTCGGGACAGTGTCCAGGGTGGAGGGGGGGAGTGGTGGTCATAAATGGCTCACAAGTGTAGAAGTAAGCAGCCAAAGAATTAACTGCTCCCTTGAGTATGGGTGCTTATTAAAATAACTGGACCAAAGGCAGTGGCTTCATGGGGGAGGCACTATGAAGGCTTGGCTGAGGGCAGAGGAAACAGTGCACTTCCTCACTCCCCTCTGGCCACTGGAGGCTCATGGACCCTTCTAATGCAAAATATGCTGAAGCTGAAACTCCAGTACTTTGGCCACCTCATGCGAAGAGTTGACTCATTGGAAAAGATCCTGAAGCTGGGAGGGATTGGGGACAGAAGGAGAAGGGGGCGACAGAGGATGAGATGGCTGGATGGCATCACTGACTCGATGGGCATGAGTTTGAGTAAGCTCTGGGAGTTGGTGATGGACAGGGAGGCCTGGCGTGCTGTGATTCATGGGGTCGCAAAGAGTTGGACACGACTGAGCAACTGAACTGAACTGAATGCAAAATAGAAACAGGTGGTGGTAGATACTAAGTATGCAGGGAGACTGGGCCAGGGGACTGGCATGTAGAGCAGGTCAAATGAACAAGTCCCAGGAGATGGGTGGGGGTTGGGTTAGGCTTAGAGAAGCAGCCCCTTGGGGCAGAGGAGAGGGAGGTGTTCCTGCTGGGGGTGATTCCCCCAGAGCAGGTGGAGGGCATCAGAGGGCAGACAGTGAGTTAACCAGGGGTTCTGGGCCAAGAGCAGGGTGTCCTCCAGAGAAGTCTAGGGTACTATGAGCTTCTCCCTTCTTCCTGGAAAGAGTCGGAAAAAACCTTTTAAATCATGAACCTGTCAAGAGCACAGGAAATAACTGTTCCATTGGGAATAGCAGTTGGTACCCTACCCATGTTCATTATCACCAGTCTCACTGCTCTTAGACTAGACAGGTGCCCCACTTGAATAAGCATAGTTGTAAACAATTCTGAGAACTGGCCCCATGGTGTCCATATCTGTTCTGAGGTTGGTGGTGTGGCAGCCCATGCAAAATGATGACTACCTTCTGGGTGGTAAGTATATCTGGGTTGAGTAGAGCATCTCGCAGGACTCTGGGACCTCCTCTTCTGTCTACCATGTCTCTGTATTTCTCTTGCTTTCGAGGGTCTCTGCTCTTGACCTTTCCCACCCACCATTACTGGCTGTTGGCAGCTGTTTGCCAGTTACTGGCTGCCTGTGGGCTCAGTTGCCATGGTAACCCCCAGTGGTGCTGGTGGACAGGCTTGAATGAAGGCAGTCCTAGAAGGGTGAGGATAGAAGATGTGGGGCTTGGGCCTCTTGTATTCTCTTGTTCCAAGGCCCTCTTCTTTTGTCAGCTCAGCTGGGCCCTCATGAAGGCCCTGGTAACTCTCCTTGCTATTGAAGGGTTTCCCCGAAGGGGCAGAGATGGATCCCTGCTCTGAGGACCAGGTGCAAGAGGAGGAGAGTCAAGCTAGACCTGGAGGCTGGCTCTCCATCCTTCCTCTGAAGCTGGACTTCAGAGACAGGTGAGGAGCAGCTATGCAGTTCCCGATTTCTGTGGTCCTCATTTCCTCCAGGTCTGAGGATGCCTTTGAATGCCCTGTTTGCTGGCTGGCTGGCCAAGCTAGGGTATCTGAGACTAAGCCAGGAGGACCAACCTCCTTCAGGCAGAGGCTGCCCACAGCCAGCTCTGTCATCAGTCTGGAGTAGCTTCCTCCTGCCCTGTTTGCAACTGAGGTTGGAGTCCTAATTGTACAGCTGCCTGTCCCCCTTTCAAATGTATAAAATCTGACAAATGGGCAAACTAGAGAGTGGAGTTGCGAATTTGCCCTTCTAAAAGGTCAGTGGTAGGATTTCCTGAAGTGGGTCAGATCCCCAGGTGTGGCAGGGCAGTGGGAGTCCCACCTAGGTTTCCTGTGGATGGGCTGACTCCTGGAAAACTTGGGTCAGTCTTCACAGGAGCAGAGAAGAGTTGAGGAACCCTGCCCCTCCAGCTTCTCATTGCCCTGTCCTTACTGAAGTCTTTATATTCTGAGATCAGACACATAGCTTTGAATCAAAGGATCCTAGTTCTGAGACTGAGATCAGGAGAGCAGTCTCACTGGCTCTTCTTGCTGTGTGAAAATTTATTCATTTATTCAGTAAATCTTTTGCAAGACTGTGCGATAAGGACCCCAGCAGAGAATGAGCTGGACACTACCCCTCCCCCAACAAAGCTGATGGTTCAGGACTTCTCCCAGGAGTCCAGAAACTTGTCCAGGGAGCACCAGTGGGGATCACGTATTCCTGCTTCTAGACGCTCAGTTCCCAGCAGCACTGAGCTCCTGGGTGTGTGCCAAGACAAAATGAGAGGTCCTAGTGAGGATTTAATTAATACTGGGTAATTACCAGGTGGAGCTTAACCATCCCAAATGCCTTTCAGATTCCCAAGGCTATATCTAGTCACTTTTTGACTTGGCCCGGCAGAGACAGAGGATGCTGTCCCATGCTTACTGGGACTTTGGTCAGCACCTGGGCTGTGTTATGGACACACTGGGAAGGTTTCCACTCTTTTCTCTTCCTTTGCAATCTGCTGTAGGTGAAGGTGCAGTTTGGGAAATAGCATGGCCTCTCCCATTTGCCTAGGCCCCTTCCTAGGGACAAAGGATAACAGTGCCTTGCCATCTGCTCAAACACCATCAAGCAATGCTGACCCAGGACCCAGGGCCCAGGGCCCAGGGTCCAGGGCAGAGTATGGGGAGAGAACGGGTGTGCAGACCTAGTCCTGGGAATCCTGATGGGAATCCTCAAGCAGAGAAACAGGCACAGTGGTCATTCCTGCCCTAGGCTTTATTCCCTTTTCTCAAGGAACATATTTCGAACTCATTCTTCCAGATTTATCTGCCGGTGGCTCCCAAATTATTATATCATCAAAACTCCTACTGCCTACAAGGCCTTCTTTCTTTGACTGCCAGACTTTGGAGGGTCCTACGGTCATGCCACCAGGCCACCCAACAGTCAGGGTGGTTGTGACTTTCCCAGGTCTTTACTCTTGTTGTCCTCTATGCCCACATGGCTTTCCGCTGGCTCTTCCTGTGGTTAGGTCCTGCCCAGGCCTCGGAGTCAGCTTGAATGTCACCCCCTAAAGAGGGTCCCCTTGTTCTCCACCATATCTGGAACCACACCGAGATGGAGAGGTGGCATTCTTGCGTCTGGCTCTCAGCTATGTCCCAAGTACCCAGTAAGGGCGGACAGATGGTTGGATCTTAGCGTGTGCTGAAAGAAGAAAAGAAAGATAAGAGGCACTAACACTCCGCTTAGCAGGTAGACCTCTGATCCTTGCGCCTGGATCGCCAGGGTAGCGGGGCGAGTAGACGGCCCCTTGGCGCAAGCGCACTGAGGGCCGGCGCTCGGCGGGAGCGCGCACGCCCGCGGCCGCGTGCGTCACAACCCGGGCTCCCGCCCCGCCCGTCCCGCTCGCCCGCTCGTCGGTGCCCGCGGCGGCGGCGGCGGCTGCCCAGTGACAGCGGCGGCGGCACCAGGCCGGCCGGAGTAGCGTAGGGTGGTGGGGCCCGGAGACACACACCCGGCCAAAGGGCGGCGTGCCTCGAGGAAGGCCCGCCGGGTCGCGCCTGAGGAGACCTCGCGGGCGCCGGGCGAGAGGCCGGCGTGAGGGAGCTCCCGCCCAGGCGGTGGCCGCCGGCGGCCCGGTCCCGCCTGCCGCCGCCGGCATGAGCCACATTCAGATCCCGCCCGGGCTCACGGAGCTGCTGCAGGGCTACACCGTGGAGGTGCTGCGGCAGCGGCCACCAGACCTCGTCGACTTCGCGGTGGACTACTTCACCCGCCTGCGCGAGGCCCGCTCCAGAGCCTCCACCCCGCCCGCCGCCCCTCCTTCCGGCTCCCAGGATTTCGATCCCGGCGCTGGCCTGGTCGCCGACGCGGTGGCGGACAGCGAGTCGGAGGACGAAGAGGACTTGGACGGTAGGCGGCGGGCTGGGCGGGGGTTCGCGGTGCGGGGACGGAGGGAGCGGTGCCGGGGGGCGGGGGTCTCTCGAGATCCAGAGAGGGGCTGCGAGGGGCCAGGCCTGCCACCCTGGGCCGGGACCTTGGAGCCCACGAGGGGAGTTCGTCCAGGTTCCCCGAGCCGCCGGCGTGAACCCCGCGTGCGCCACTTCCAAATTGAGCTCGGCGATCCTGCCAGCCCCGGAAAGCAGCGAGCGAGTTGTCAGATTCAGCTCGAGGGAAACGTGCGCGCTTTCGGCCCGCGTGCTGGCGCGGGGCCGGAGGGGCGTGGAGCCCACGGCCGCCTCACCTCGGCTGGAGACGCTTCGCCCGGTTTCGCTGCGAAGACAAGAACGTTCGTCTACACCGACTCGGGTTTCCTAACCAGGACGGTAACTTGGGAAATAACTTATTTTGTTAAAAGTTATCGTGCAAAACTTTAAGTGTAGACGGAAATAGAAAAGGTGACACGAACTCCCTATATACCGTCACCCACGTTACACAGTTGAAATATCGGTCACAGATGTTTCATCTATACTTTTTTTTTTTTTTTCCTCCTCCTTTGCTGAAGTATTTTAAAGCAAGTCCCAGCATTTCACCTTCTTTCAGCCTTGGATACTTCAGTACGCATTTCTTCATGTGGACCCAGGGAATATATGTATAAAGATATGTTTCATTTGCCTAAAATGATTGGATCAAATGTGGTGAGGGTCAACAATACAATTTTTTTCTCATGTGGTGCAGGAAAGAAGACTAGTAATACCTCTATATCTGATTTAAGCAAGATTGTCAAAAAGCAATTCCTTTTTCCTTGATGGCTTCAACATAGGCTTTGTCGGTTTAACGTAGAATTACCCTAGTTTTGAACAGCCAGAATTTAACAAAACAATGAAAACATTTGAGAGACAAAATTAGAGACTTATTGTTTACTAGCTCACACTGAAAAAACCCCAAACAACCTAGTTTTGAGTTGAATCCACATTTAAGTTAGGCTGGCAGGGAGTTAATTATTGGACATTGCTATTGGAGGTTGTAAGGTTCAGTGCTGTGGACAACTTCCCTTAGTTTATTCACACTAAGAATGGAAATTGTTCGACTATGTTACCCTGGCTTTAATGCACATTAAATTATTGGTTTTTCACCTTAATCCTGGAAATCAGAAATTATTTCACAAATCCCTGCCACAGAATTGCTTCGTGGTCTAAGACAAGCCGCGGAACTTGTCTGATTTTAAATTTGCTTATCTTTAAAATAGGGTTAGTGACCACAATCTCCCAGGAATAAATGTGTTTTTAAAAGATTTATTTCAGGAGTGACTTCTGCATTTGTTTCACTGTCATAGCAATAAATCAGAAAGTTGTAACTTGCTTTGCAACAATCTTTATTTACCCAAAACATTATTATTTTAGCTATTCGTCTGAAATGAGTAAAACAGAATTTCCAAGTTTTGTGTCATGTCTTCATTTTTTGGTTATTTTTTATATCTTTTTCAAAGTTGAATTGACTTGAATCTTTGTAACCCTGTGCTTTATTTTACTGGTATTTAATTTTTTTTAATATATCTCTTCAGTGGCTGTGCTAAGTATAATTATAGAAGTCAACACAAGGTGAACTTCTATTTACAGATAATAGACTAAAAATACACTGCACACAGTGAGATACCACTTCATACCCATGCGGTTGGCTATTATGGAAAAAAAAAAAAACAGAAGAGCAAGTGTTGGTGAGGATGTAGTGAAACTGGAACTCTTGCTTACTGCAGGTGGGAATGTAAAATGTCCTGGCTGCTGTGGAATACTGTTTCACTTTTCCTTAGAAAGTTAAACATAGAATTACTGTGTGACCAAGCAGTCCCACTATGTATATACCCCCAAAGAGCTGAAAGCAGGGAGTAAAACAGATGCTTGTATGCTGGTGTTCATTGCTGCATTATTCACAATAGCCGAAAGATAGCCCAAGTGTTCTATAGACAGATGAATGGATAAATGTGGTATGTATACAAAATGTGGTATATATGTACAGTGGCACACTATTCATCCTTAAAAAGGAATGAAATTCTGATGTATACTACAGCATGTATGATTCTTTTTTTTTTTTTCTAACAAAGTTTCATATTTATTACTGAGTCTCATAGACTGATAGCGAGGAAACAAGGAACATCAGGAGCCAAGCATTACAGTAGTGATGTTCTTGCTGTGATTTGGATGGTTAAAAAAGTGGTCTTAACATGTGTGCTACTTTTTATGTGAGGCTTCTTATAGACCCAGCTTGGTTCTTCTCCAGTGTCTTCTCTGGGAATTGTACCTGATCTTATTGCCAGTTTTCATTCGAATCCATTGAGGAATGGGACGATTCTGCTTTTTTTCTTGGCTAGGAATCACTTGATCCTGAAAGTCTTGAGACGACATGGTGAGGAGAGAACTCAACCGCACATAGGATGGCGGAGAAGAGAAAAGAGGAGGAGCATGGATGATTCTTGACGACATTATGCTAGTATAATATGCTAGACACAAAAGGAGAAATATTGTATGAATCCATTTATATGAGGTACCTGGAATAGGCAAATTCATGGAGACAGCAGAATAGAGATTACTAGGAGCTGGGGAGAGTGGACAGTGGGGAGTTACTGTTTAATGAGAGCGGAGTTTCTGTTTGGAACGATGACAAAGTTCTGAGATTGGATAGGGGTGATGGTTACACAACGTTGCGAATGCACTTAATGCCATGAATTGTACACTTAAATGGCTGAAATGGTAAATTTTATGTTATGCAGAAAACATATGTTTTTGAAAAGATAAGAAATACTAGGATGACCAAAAAGTTCATTCAGACTTTTCTGTAACATCATACAGAACATGTTGCATAGCCAGTGATTAGGAACATTAGGATAATAAGTCCACAGTACCTAAAATTAGAAATAGGGTATATAGTATTAGAACCATAATATATCAGAGAGACTTTACTTAGTAGGGCTTCCCTGATAGCTCAGTTGGTAAAGAATCTGCCTGCATTGTCAGTTGGTAAGGAATCCATCTGCAATGCAGGAGACCCCTGTTCGATTCCTGGGTCAGGATGAGCCGCTGGAGAAGGGATAGGCTACCCACTCCAGTATTCCTGGGCTTCCCTAGTGGCTCAGCTGGTGAAGAATCTACCTGCAGTGCTGGAGACCTGGGTTCGATCCCTGGGTTGGGAAGATCCCCCTGGACAAGGGAAAGGCCACCCACTCCAGTATTCTGGCCTAGAAAATTCCATGGACTGTATAGTCCATGGGGCTGCAAAGAGTCGGACACGACGGAGTGACTTTCACTTTCACTTTACTTAGTAAGGTCCTCAGTGGCTAACCACCAATTCAGTTTATAAAACTGTATGCTACTAGAAACACTGAAAAAGCTTCATTAATTGTTATTGGTTTAGTTTAACAACAGTTTGATATCAAACAACACATCAAATATGAAGTATTAGAATGAATATTTCATTCTTGGGAAAGCCTGAAGAGTTCAGACTTTATTGACTTATTAATAAGTTACTCTGACTGCATCCTCATAAGAACAATAACTTGGCATCTAGACTTGATTCACTTCTATAATTACAGTAAAACATTTATATTTGTGGTCTCAGCATTTTTTTCTTTTTTGGTTTATGGAGACATAATCCATATACCACGTAATTAACCCATTTAAAGTGTATAGTTAATTGGTTTACTGTATCTACAGATATGTACAACTGTCACCACAGTCAGTTTTAGAACATTTTTATCACCCCACGAAAGACACCCCGTACACTTTAGCCATCACCTGCCCACATCCCTATTCCCCTCAGTTTTAGGCAATTACTGATTTCCTTTCTGTCTCTATGAATGCGCCTATCCTGGCCAATTAATTTAAACGGAATCATAAAATATATGGTCTTTTTGCTTCTGGCTTCTTTCACTTAGCATAATGTTTAAAAAATTCATCAATATTGTAGCATATATTAGTGCTTCATTCCTTTTTATTGCTGAATTCTGTTCCATTGTATGAATCTACCACATTTTGTTTATCCATTCAGCAGTTGATGGGCACTTAGATTGTCTCCACTTTTTTTTATTATTACGAATAATGCTGCTGTGAACACTTCTGTGTATAAGTTCCAGTGTGGACATGGGTTTTCATTTCTTTCTGGTATATACGCAGTAATAGAATTCTTGCACCATATGGCAACTCTTATACTTCATATTTTGAGGAACTAATTGTTTTCCAAAAGTGGCTGTGTCATTTTATATTTTCTAACCAGCAGTGTATTGAGGGTTCTGAATCCTCCCCATCCTTGTCAACACTTTTTATCTTTTTTATTATAGCCAACCTAGTGGGTAGGAAGTAGTAGCTACCTCATTGTAGCTTTGCTTTGCAGTTTCCTAATGATATTGAGCATTTTTCTATGTGTTTGTTGGTCATTTGTGTATCTTTGAAGAAATGTCTATTCAGGTCCTTAGTCCATTTTTTAAAATTGGTTTGTCTCTTTATTGTTAAGTTCTAAGAGTTCTTTGTATATTCTAAACAAGTCCTTTATCAGATATATGACTAAAGAATATGTTCTGCATTTAGCAAGTTGTTGTTTTACTTTTTTGATATTGTCTTTTGAAGTACAAGTTTGTAATTTTTATTAGGTCCAGTGTATCATCTTCTTTTGTTGTTTGTGCCTGAGGTATCTTATTTAAGAAGCCATTGCCAGACCCAAGGTCATGAAGATTAACTTCTCTGTTTTCTTGTATGAGTTTTACAGTTTTAGCTTTACATTTAGGTTGTAGTACTTTGGGGGTTTTTTTTGGCTACGCAACATAGGAGATCTTAGTTCCCCAAGCAAGGATTACACCTGTGTCCCATGCGGTGGAAATGTGGAATCTTAAGCACTGGACTGCCAGGGATGTCCCTAGGTTGTAGTACATTTTTGTTATTTTTTGTTTAAGAAGTAAAGTACTTCATTCATTTATATGTGGTTTCTCTAGCACCACTTTTTTTTTTTTTAATATTTATTTATTTGGCTACACCAGATCTTAGTTGCACCATGTTGCAACTTAGTTGCGACATGTGGGATCCAGTACCTTGATCAGGGATTGAACCTAGGCCCGCTGCCCTAGGAGCACAGTCTTAGTCACTGCACCACCAGGAAAGTCCCCAGAACCACTTATTAAAAAGACTATTCTTTCCCCATTTAATTGTCTTGGTACTCTTGTTGAAAATCAGTTGACTGTAAATGCTAGAGTCTGTTTTGAACTCTCAGTTCTATTCCATATATCTGACTGTGTGCCACTCCTGCATTCTTTAACTACTGTAGATTTGTAGTAGTTTTGGAATCAGGAAATGTGAATTTTCCAGCTTTGTTCTTTTTCAGAGTTTTGCCTATTTGCATCTCCATATGAATTGTAGGATTAACTTGTCAATTTCTGCAACGAGGCCAACTGGGATTTTGATAGAAATTGCATTGAATTTATAGATTAATTTGGCGAGTATTGCCTTTTAACAATGTTAAGTCTTCAGATCTGTGAATATAGAATGTCTTTTCATTTATTTAGGTCTTCTATAATTTCTAAATTAAAGAACCACAAGTGTCTTGTAGTTTTTAGAATGTAAGGTTTGCACTTCTTTTATTAAATTTATTCCTAAGTAATTTATTTCTTGTGAAGTGATTGTAAATGTAATTTTCTTAATTTCATTTTCAGATTGATCATTGCAGATGTATAGAAATACAGTTAATTTTTAAGATATTGACCTAGTATCTTGCAGTCTTGCTGAACTTATTTATTAGTTCTCTAGTTTTTTAGTGGATTCCTTAGGATATTCCCCCAGCATTTTTTATTGCACAGTATATACCACATAACAATTGGAGTTGGTTTAAATTGCCTTATTGGAACCTTTCTGAGACTTGCTTAATAATAATAATAATATTTCTACAGTTCACATATCTGGGTCTCTCAGGAGGATTTGGACACAGTTAGGCCAGCCCTCTTTGAAACTTTCCCCTCCTCGGCATCGGTGTCTTTGTCCCCTTGTGCCTCACTGTCTCGCCTCTGTCCTTTAAGTGTCTGTTGAGGACCCCCAGCGTTCAGTTCGTTCACTGTTTCCCCCTCAGTGACAGTTCTCTTCCTGAGCATCGAACCTGCCTTGAACCTGGACCTTCAGAATCAAACTTGCTCTGTTAGACACACACCCTGGTTATGGCTGTCTTGTCAGCTGGTCACCTCTCATTCATCTTTCAAACTCATGATGCCTAAAACTAATGTTGTCAACTTACCTGTCACACATCTCTATTTTCTCTGCAGTCACCTTTTTCTGATTTCTTCAGCAAGAAACCCAGAAATCCATCACTTTCTTCTCTCTTTTGCCCTCTTTCACTTTCGTTTGTTTTGATTTCTGGGTTCCCCCATCTTCTCCTTCCCTACTGTCCCTTCCCTGCCTTGGGTTTACTTTTTATTACTTCTTAAAAGAGAAAAATTATTTGACTGCACCAGGTCTTAGTTGTGGCATGTGAACTTTTAGTTGCAGCATGTGGGATCTAGTTCATTGTCCAGGAATTGAACCCAGGCGCCCTGCATTGGGAGTGGGGCATATTAGCCAGCGGACCACCAGGGAAATCCTTACATTGCTTCTTAACTGGATGCCTCCTGTAGGTCTCCCACTCGTCTGTCTTCCATCCATCTATACTCTACACTGTCCCCCAAATCACCATTCTTTCTTTTTACCTCGCTGTAAAGAACTGTGGTAAACTGTATGTAGTGTAAAATTTGCCATTTTAAGTGTGCAGTTCAGTGCCATCAGTACAGTACATTCACAATATTGTGCAGTCGCCTTTTTCAGTCAGGTAAACTTTTTTTGAAGTAAAGCATATGTGCAAAAAGGTGCACAAATCACAGTTGTGCAGCGTGATTGTTCATAAAACGTACACACTATGTATTCCTTCAACTTGCTCTGGAAATATCAGCTGGAGGAGACTTTTTTTTTAACTCTTTTTCTACATTTTACGTAATTTACCCATAAATACTGTTCTGCAACTAGGACAGGTTGAATTTATTAAGCCTTTATTCTTTATTAGTCTCAGTGCTCAGTTATTTATTATGCATCGTCTCATTGAATCCTCCTGATCTTCTAAAAAAGGTAGGGACTATAATTATCTCCATTTCACAGATAAGGAAATTGAGACCTAGAAACTATCCAAGACCATATAATAAGCAGGGTTTGACTTTAGGCTGGATTTAATGCCATTATACTGTTCATTTTATTTCATGCCTGAATTGCCTCTCATTTTTTTCTTGCCTTATTTATTTATTTTTTTACAGAAAAGGTTATAAGCATTTAAAAATTTCTTTACATAGCTGTCATAATGCATTTTTTATTGTGGTAGAATATACATAAAATGTACTGTGTTACCATTTTATTTTGTGTGTGTGTGTGTTACCATTTTAAAGTATACAGTTCAGGGGCATTCAGTACATTGATTATTTTGTGTAACTGTCACCACTATTTTGTTCTTCTTTTTCAAGATTCTTTTGAGTTTTCAGGACTCCTTGCAATTCTATATGAATTTTAGGATCAGGTTTTCCATTTCTGCAAAACAAAAACAAAAAACTTGCTTTCTTAAATTTCATATTCAGTTTGTTGATTATGAATATATGCAACTACAACTGATTTTTGTATGTTGATCTTGTACCCTGCAACTTGTGGATTCTTTAGGATTTTCTGTATATATGATCATGTAATTTGTGAATAGTTTTATTGTTCCTTTTTTACTTGAATGCCCTTTTATTTATTTATCTTGCCTAATTCCTCTGGTAGGGCTTTCAGTACTATGCTGAATAAAAGTGACTGAAACAGGCATCAGTGGTGTTGGGAGCAGTGAAGAGGTCAAGTTGGATAAAGCCAGTGTTGAAATGATTGACTCAGCTGTGATTCTTGGGGATAGAGGCTCCAGTGGGGTTGTGGTGGAAGAGGTCAGGTCCAGTGGGTCAGGGAGTGTGTGTGGGGGGGGGGGGGGGGGAGGGAGGGAAGGAGGGAAGGAATAAGGACGGAAAGAAGACAGAGCCTGCAGAAGATTCAGATAAAAAATGGTGAGTATGTTTTGAAGGAGAAAGGACTTGGTGAAGTACAGGTCTCTGATTTTGTTTTGTTAAGTTAGAGTCACCATAAGCATGTTCACATGCAGAGGGAAAGGAGCCCGTGGAGAGGTAGTGTCTGATGGAGCAAGGTCCTAGCATCGGCGGTGGGGAGGCGGATTAGAATGGAGGGAAAAGGTGCGGACATCTCATATTCAGAACGGGAGAGGAATGGTATTTGCTTTAGCTGTTATTTAATTTAAAGGGATAATTTAAGGTTTTACTTCTTTGTGCTCTTAATTCAAGGCCTTGTCTTTTACTTACTTGAATCTCAGAGGTGAACATCTAAGCTAAGGGGAAACAGTAGGGAGGTTTTCCAAAAAAATTTAAAGAGAACTATTGTATGTCTGAGCAATCCCAGTTCTGGATTTTTTTCAAAAGAAAACAAAAACACTAATTCAAAAAAATAAACACACCGCTGTGCTCAAGGCAGCATTATTTACAGAAGCAAGATAAGAATGCAACCTGAGTGCCCATTGTTAGGTGAATGGATAAAGATGTGGTATATATTTACAGGTGGAATATTACTCAGCTAAAAAAGAGAATGGCATCTTGCCATTTATGACAACATGGATGGGCCTAGAGGGTATTATGCTGAATGAAATAGGTCAGACAGAGAAAGACAAATATTGTATGGTTTCACTTGTATGTAGAACTTAAAAAAATAAAACAAATTTACAAATGTATTAAAACAGAAACAAATACAGAGAACAAACTGGTGGTTACCATAGGGGAGTGAAGTCAGGGGAAGAGTGAAATTGGTGAGGGAGATTAAGAGGTTCATACTTCCAATAATAAAACAAGTCACAAGGATGTAACGTACAGCATAGGGAATATAGGTAATAAGATGATAATTATTTTTTATGGTGACAGTTGGTAGCAAGTTACTGTGGTGATCATTTTGTAGCATATAAAAATATTAAATTACTATGTTATACATCTGAAACATATAATATTGAAAGTCAATTACATTTCAAATAAAAAAAGATAACTTGATCTGCTAGGGCTCTTCTTGCATTTTCTTTTGCATTTGAGATTCTATTTAAGTGAATTTAAGATTAAAAAATAGATGGCTTGAGGTTTTTAGTCCAAGCCCTGATATTTGCCAGGGAATTTGTTAACAGTTTGAAGATGTGATACCCACAAGACAATGTGTATGAAGACAGTGACTAAAGATGTCAAGATTTGGATGAAGATTTTTTTGGTAAACCAGTGGCTGGAGAATTATTGTTCAGTTTGCAATGTTATTATTAACCTTTTTTTTTTTTTTTAAGACATCCATCATTTTTAAACAAATGTAAAATGATAAGAGGAGAATTTGCTTCATGCTGTAAATGCTTGATAATCTCTTCAGAAAGATTATTAAAGTTTTTAGTTTGGTGACTCCATGATCATTAACAGGGCAACTGCTCTGTCTTACTGTTACCCAACCAAGAGTTCAATGTTCAACTAGTGGGTTGGTTTCTCAATTCACAGAGAAGCCATGTCTGATTGATGATGCTCCAGGGTTTTTTTTTTTTTTCCTATTGATAGTGATCCATAGATAATTCTTAGAGTATGGTTCAATTTAATGCATACCAAATTTTTAAGTGTTGTGTAAGTCTAGCAGATGATTGGTATCTGAAATGCCAACAAGTGAGAGAGGGATTTAACACCCTAAAATGAGTGGTCTTTTATAGCTTTTTTCATGCTTTCTTTATTTTTGTAAGTTGGCTAGGGAGTTTTCACAGTTTGTTTTTGTTGAATAATAAAGAATATGTCTGGCCTTTGTCCCAGATTCCTGGCACAGAACTTCTAAAACTCTTAGAATTTCCCAAGTGATGGAAATATTTTTGTTACACATAAACCCCCTTGGATCAGGCTTGAGTTTATGTTAATGAGATGATTCAAGATAGGGCCTGGTCACCAGAAAAACCAACCATGTAATTAGAAAGTTTGAACTTTGAGCCAATCTGACTTCTGGGGAAAGCTGAGGGACTGGAGATTGGATTTAGTATTGTAGCCCACGATTCAGTCAATCGTATCTATGGAATGAAACCCCAATAAAGCTCTGAACATCAAAGCTTGGCGGAACTTCCTGGTTGATGATATGCTGGGAAGGTGAAGCACCCTGATTCTGTGAGAAGAGACAGGGGAACTCTGTGTTCAGGACCCTCCCAGACTGTGCTCTATGTGTATCTTCATTTAGCTAATAATGATTTGTATCCTTTATAATAAAACTGTAATAATAGGAATGTGCTTGCTTGTGTGTGTTCAGTGATCTAACTCTTTGCGACTCCGTGGACTGTAGCCCACCAGGCTCCTGTGTCCATGGAATTTTCCAGGCAAGAATACTGGAGTGGGTTGCCATTTCCTTTTCCAGGGGATCATCCCAACTCAGGGATCAAACCCACGTTTCCTGTGTCTCCTGCATTCTCAGGGGGATTCTTTACCCACTGAACTATCAGGGAAACCCCCAGGAATAGGTATGTGTGAGCGTGTGCTCAGTCGTATCTGATTCTTTGCGACCCCATGGACTGTGGCCTGCCAGGCTCCCCTGTCCATGGAGTTTTTCAGGCAAGAATACCAGAGTGGGTTGCCATCTCCTAAACTCCTGTGAGTTGTTTTACAAGTCAAACCTGAGAGTTGTGGGAACCTGTGAATTTATAGCCAGTTGGTTGGACATGTTGGTGGCCCAGGACCACTAAAGTGCAACTAGCAACTGGAGGAAGGGCAGTCTTGTTGGGGACCATGTCCCTGAACTGTGGACTCTGGTGCTACTCTGTGTGGTTAGCATCAGAATTGTATTGAAGTTTACCAGTTGGTGTCAGAATAGTTTTATATTCCTGTTTTAATTCAACTTAAATTAGTGGCCAGATGTGAGTTGATGAGGTGATAGACCCAAGAAGGGGGTCATGGCTTTTAGTCCTTTCCGGCCCACTTAATAGGGCCTCATTCATTCAGTCCATCTACATTTAGTGTCTGTATATGACAAGGTCTGTGCCAGACAAAAGGTGGTAGGAACATCCCCATACTATTCCTTAGGAGTTTTTAATGTGATGTAGTATACACATTCTGTGGTATGCATTCTGTGGTAGAGAAGGAATCTCAGCTCTTGGAATGGCATTTTCATTCTTTGGCAGGACATTGGGGCTGGGTTAGAGATGGGTCTTCTAGGCAGTGGGTACTTTAGGACCAGAGAGATGTCCAGTGGTTGGGGACAGGGGTGCCAATGGTTGTGGGTGCCAGTGGTTGTTTCAGAATAAATGACTCTGTTTAGTGCCTGGATGTGTGTATTAAGGCAGTGTTTTTGCAGAGAGGGTCAATGGACCACTGTATCAGAATTTATCTGTCCCCTGGTTCCCCCATCTGCTCCCAGGAATGCTGGTTTTCTTTTCTACCTTTTTTTTAAATGATGGAAAATGTTGATGAGTGACAATAGTAAAATGAATAGTGTAATAACCCCCTCATCTATTTATCCCCAACTCTGTTAACTCTTGGCTGGTGACTTGATTTATAGTGTTTGCTAATTTCTCTTGGGGAGTCTTTTCCCATGTATTTACTATACCAGTATCAAGCTACCACACAATTTCACTGAACAAGAAGTTAGGTAAAGATTTTCAGAATCAGTTCTCCTGATCCCAGTTCATAACTCAGACCACCTTCCTCTTTGATAACTTTTTTTAAACATCAAAAATAATTTTATCCATAAGTATTTTTAGGTTTATGTCCCCCAGGACTAGTTTTAAAAATATATCCACAAAACTTTTATCATATCTAAAATAATTAACAATAATTCCTTAGTATCAAATATTCAGTCTATGTTCACACTTCACACATCTCCAGATAAGGTCAAGAATTACTTTTGACTGCCTTCTCTCTCTTCGGAGAAGGCAATGGCACCCCACTCTAGTACTCTTGCCTGGAAAATCCCGTGGACGGAGGAGCCTGGTAGGCTGCAGTCCATGGGGTTGCTAAGAGTTGGACACTACTGAGCGACTTGACTTTCACTTTTCACTTTCATGCATTGGAGAAGGAAATGGCAGCCCACTCCAGTGTTCTTGCCTGGAGAAGCCCAGGGACGGGGGAGCCTGGTGGGCTGCCGTCTAAGGGGTCGCACAGAGTCGGACACGACTGAAGTGACTTAGCAGCAGCAGCAGCCTTATCTCTTAAGCCTCTTTTAGTCTGTAGGATCTTTCTTGATCTCTCTCTTGTTCCCTGTGAAGATTATTTGTAGAATAAGGTTTATTCTGTAGATTTTTTAGATTTTTTTGTAGATTTTTTCACAACATACAGTTTTGCTGATTGCATCCCCATGATGTTTGCGTCAAAGTTCCCCATCTCCTGTTCTTCCTCTCATTTCATAATTGGCACTAGAGCAGTGGTTTTCAAATGAGGTTCCAGGATCAGTAACATCAGATCATCTGGGAAACTTATTAGAAATACAGATTCTTAGCTTCACTCCAGGCCTGTCGAATCAGAAATTCTGAAGAAGAGGCCTTCAGTCTTCTCAATGATTCTGATGTATCCTAAAGTTTGAGAACCATTGCTACGTCGGCTTGATCAGATTCAGATTTGTCCCTCGCCCATCTCACTGCCTTACCCTCACCAGCAGTGGTAGGTGTCAGGGAGATGCAGTAGAACGAGGAAGGGACAGACAGTAAAGGTGAGCCGCCAGCCTCCTGGGGAGTAAGGAGCATGGCCCTGCTGCATCTGGTGTCTGACTTCTACTCAGGAGAAAATTTTACTATCCAGTGGATACCTCCACAGTGCTTTATCAGAGGAACTGCCTTGATCATGAAGAACATATTTACTCCTGAATTTGCTGACCTCAAATGCTTAGAAACATCTCTTTATTTTGTATCTTCTAGAGTCTCACTATGCAGAGAGTTACCATCTTCTTTATGTTACTTAGTTTCTACAGGTGGTCAGCATGAATACTTTTTAGATTTCTCTCAAGTTGCTGAAAAAAAATTACAAATGTTCCAACTTTGCTTCCTTTCCAGTTGACTTCCTTTAGTTTAGTTCATTAAATGTATTGTAATTTCACCCCACAAAATCAAGATGAGCTCAATAACAGAAGTGGCAAAGTGGTAGGAACAGTTATAAAGTAGTTAATACTTTTTAAAAAGCTCATTGCATGTAAATTTTTTTTCTATTAAATGAGAAAGAAGTGAAGCTGGTCATTGGGGATGAGAGTCTTCAAGAAAAAAGATTAAATAGAGCATGTCTGTAAAAAGGTAGGGCACATCTGCTCTGATCCAGCTCCATTTTTGGTCAGCATCACTAGCCTTAGCACTTCTTCATTGTCCATCTCAGTGGTATCCAGGCCAGAAAGTTGGATGTCCTGTCCCCTCACTACAGTTTTTCACTTCTTCACCACATAGGCTTGGGAATCAACTCAATTAGATTTTAGTGTGCATGGAGGGGTGTTTGTTGATCTTACATAGAAATTCTACTTAATAGAGTATTTGAACAAATTGAACAGGATAAACTGAGAGTACTAAGGTGCCTTTCTGCTTTCACATCATCTTCAACTGCCCAATTTCATATAATAAAGAACTTTTTATCTAATTAACCTTCCTTTAGGGTTCCTCCTCCAAAGCTGTTTCCCTAAACATTTGTCTTCCAGAAAAGTGTGTGGTGATGCAGGGAGAGAAGGAAATAGGAGCAGAGGTTCATCACCATTATACTAAGAATGGCATGGGGGATCAAATTTGATTCTGTTGGGCTACCGTTTTCTAAGCTGGGTCTTAAAATTTTCCTGTATCTCAGATTTTGCTCCGAGGTTTTAAGTAGCATGCACACTAATTCTGGCCTTGAAGGAGTGGAAAGAAATGGTAGCAGGGTGCCAGCTAATGAACCAGTGAACAATGAATTACATTTTATTGCCGGATGGTGGTTTTTGTCACATCTCCTTCTACTGGATATGTGATACATTTTTCAAAGCAAATGAGGATGTTCAGGATAAGCCATTATTTAATCAGTGATAGTGAATATGCCCCTGCAGACGTTTTCACAAATATTTAGATAAACATTTTAACTTTAGTGTTTCTAAAGAAAAATAAATGATCAAAGTAACTTCTGCTTATTATCAGTAATTGTAACAGATAGTCCTTTGAAGAACAAAGATTCAAGGCCAGCAAGAAAGCAATTATTGTGAAGTCAGACTGGCTTACTGATCTTGGACTTGAGAACTGTTTTTCAGCATCAAGTCACAGAGGAGAGGAGAGAGGATTTTTTTTTTTTTCTTAAGATGATAGGGGATAAAATCTTGTTAACTCTTCAGAAATAAGGATTTCTAGCAGTGATAAATAAAACTGTTTACATCAGTCATTAGAAATGCAAATCAAAACCATGATGAGATACTACTTTATACCCACTGATGTAACAATAAAAAAGATATTAACAAGTGTTGACCAGGATATGGAAGAACTGGAACCCTCCCATCCTGCTAGTAGGAGTGGAAAATGGAAAACAGTCTGGCAGTTCCTCAAAAACTTAAGTATGGAGTTTCCATACAACGCACCAATTTCACACCTAGATGTATACCCAAGAGAAATGAAAATGTGTAAAATGTGTATACATGAAGGTTCATAGTATTGTTATTCTTAATAGCCAAAAAGTGGAAAAAACCCAAATGTTCACCAGCTGATGAATGGATAAATGAATGTGGTATATCCATACAATGAAACTATCTGAAAACAAAAAGAAATGAAGTACTATAAGGTGCTATGAAAGGCCACATATTGTATTCTACTTATACAAAATGTCCAGAAAAGGCAAATCTATAGAGACAGTAAATTACTGGTTTCCTAGGGCCAAGGGGATTGGGGGGAATGGAGAGGGAGGGCTGATGGATGTAGGGTTTCTTTTTGAGGTGTTGAAAAAGATCTGAAATTGATTTTAGTAATGGAGACACAATTCTTTGACTGTACTAAAAACCGTTGTATACTATATACTTGTATACTAAGTGGTTAACTATGTGATGTGTGAATTATATCTCAGTAAGGCTATCACATTAAGAAAAATAAAGCTTTTTTTTTTTTTTTCTTCCCATCTTATCTCTAGCTATTGCAATCCCAGGCCCCTCTGAGAGGTTAAGCTATAGCCATGTACAGTTATGCTTACTTCTGTTTTTCTTTATATTGACTCAGTCTGTGTACTTAAAGTGAACTTAAGTGAGGGGGAAAAAGTTTTTAAAAGAACTGTTAATGCTGAACTCAGAAAAGTACTCAGTTTTGGACCAGATTCATCAGTAAATTTTGATTAGTTGTTAAGTACTAATGCTTGATAAACTGAATTAGTCTCACATCAAGATTCCAAATGCAGATTTCTACCGGGGGCTTTAAATGTCATTTAAAAAGACATTTTAGACATTTCAAGAAAGAAGGTGCTTTCACACAGTTACACTGATGTGAGTGTTACCGGCTACCCTGCTGGCATCCCCGGGCTGATTTTGGATGTTGTCCTTCCATGGCTACCTGTGTGGCTGAGAGCGTGGGCTATGAAGCTAAGCGCCAGCACTCAGTCTGGTTCCACCTTTGTTAGTAGAATGAGTTATTTAACCTTTCTTGCCTTGGATTCTTTATCTAAGTGTAGTAGTACCTCATAAGTTTATGTACTTAATGACTTCATAAGTATAATAGTACCTCATAAAGTTCATATCAGAGTTAAGTGACTTAATAGCTATGAAGTGTTCAGGGTAGATCTTGGCACATAACTTTTTCTTTTTTCTTTGACCAAGACACATGTGGGATCCCTGACCAGTGAACAAATTGTGCCCCCTACATTGGGAGCTCAGAGTCTTAACCTCTGGACTACCAGGGAAGTCCCATCCTGACACGTAAATGGTATATGTTTTTGTTTATTTCATCTCCATAATTTCCAGCATTGTTTGTTATCTGGATCAGCAGAATTTCCTTTTGGCTTCTGTATTGACTAAGATTAGGTTTTTTGGATATATATCTGAAGAAAAAGGAAACATTAATTTGGAAAGATACATACACCTCTGTATTCACAGCAGCATTCTTTACATTAGCCAAGATACAGAAGCAACCTAAGTGTCCATCAGCCACTGAATGTAGATAAAGATGTGGTGCAGGGACTTCCCTGGTGGTTGAGTGGCTAAGACTGCGTTCTCTCCTGAAGGGGACACAGGTTCCATTTCTGCTTGGGGAACTAAGATCCCACATGAATCATGGCCCCCCAAAAAGAAAAAAAAGATGTGATGTATACGCACACACACACACGCACACACACACACACCCAGTGGAGTATTAGCTATAAAAATGAATGAAATTTTGTCATTTGCAGTAGCATGAATGGACCTGGAAGGTATTATGCTCAGTGAAATAAGTCAGACTGAGAGGCAAATATGGTATGTTTTAACTTATATGTGAAATCTAAAAAATAAAGCAAATGAATAAATATAACAACACAGAAACAGACTCACAGATATAGAGAATTGGTGGTTACCAGTGGGGAGAGGGCTGGGGGAAGAGGGGCAAGATAGGGGAAGGGAATTAAGAGGTACAAACTACTAGGTATAAAGTAAATAGGATATGAGGATGTAATGTGTGGCACAAGGAATATAGCCAATGTTTTGCAGCAACTTTATTTTTTTTTCAATTATTTTTATTAGTTGGAGGCTAATTACTTTGCAGCATTGCAGTGGGTTTTGTCATACATTGACATGAATCAGCCATGGAGTTACATGTATTCCCCATCCCGATCCCCCCTCCCACTTGCAGCAACTTTAAATGGATATAGTCTATAAAATTTATTGAATCATTGCGGTGGTATACAGCTGAAAGTGAAAGTTGCTCAGTCGTGTCTGATTCTTTGCGAGTCCGTGGAATTCTCCAGGCCAGAATACTGGAGTGGGTAGCCTTTCCCTTCTCCAGGGGATCTTCCCAACCCAGAGATCAAACCCAGGTCTCCCTCATTGCAGGTGGATTCTTTACCATCTGAGCCACAAGGGAATCCCATTATACGGCTGAAACTAATGTAATATTGTAAAGCAGCTATACTTCAGTTTGAAAAAGATGAGGTTTGTCTGTAAGTGGCAAAAAGTCGGCAGCCTGAAGTTCAGGACCAGTGGGACAGGGAGCTTCGTGAGGTTGGGGATCCATGTCCTGCTACTTTGCAAGCCTTTTCCTGTTCTTTTCCAGAGTTGAAAGACAAAGGGTAATTAAAACACACAGAATTCGTAGTGTAAGTGTGTTAAGGTAAAATAAATCTCAGGAGAAATAGCCCAACGAGTTGATGCAGTTGCCCCTGGGGAGCAGGAATTGCAAGTAGGGAGAGATGGATTAGAAAAGGGCTCTGTTTTATTGATGTTGTTTTCTTCATTATAGCCTTATAGTACTAATTGGCTTTTAAATTTGTGACATGTTAAAGTTTGATGACAAGATTTTTAGAAAATTAGGGTTATTTCATATGATTGTCAGACTTTTTTTTTACTTAACAGTATATCTATCTTGAAGGTCTCCCTGGCAGTTCATGTAGGTCTGTGACATCCTAAATTCTAATGTGTGCATAGAAGTTCATACTCTAGCTATACCAGTATTTCCTTAACTTCTTTTTCTAGACAACTTTTATTTTTACTTTTTTCTATTACGTACAATACTATAGTGATTATAGTGTTACATATAGTATTTTATATACATATATAAAACATATTCTTGGAAGTGGAATTATTGCTAGGTCAAAGGCAGTTCACAGTAACAATTTTGACAGAAACTGCCAGATTTTCTTCCAAAATTTTGAGATCACTCTGAAGACTGTGTGGGAAATAGATTGATGTAGAGCAAAATGGGCTGTGGGAAGACAGGTTTGACAATCATTCCTGGCAAGAAATGATGCCCTTCAGACTAGGGTGGATATGGAGAAAGGTAGACTGATTCAAGAAACAAAGTGGGTGGGAGAACAGATGGAAATATTAATGAAGCAGATGTGAGTAATGAAAGAAAGGAAGGAGTCAGGATGATTCAGGTGGACCCGTGACATCAATTAGAGTTGTCATGTGAGATGAAACTTGCTTGCCATGACCAGATTAGATGAATTCAAAAATACTTTGCCACTCTGACATTTTATAACTTGGGGATCCATGACAGCACCCTTATTTATAGATTGAATGAAGCGCATATTGAATACTTTTTCTTTTGTAATTGTAGGTGTATAACTTCAGTTGATGTTGTTATGGAACAAACATTAAGTTTATCACTACATTAAAATTATAGATTTTAATCTTCTGTAAATCTCTAGACTCCTTTTATTTTCTTCCTGTCTGCAGCCACACATCTAACCAGTGCACTACCTCCTTCCACCAACTGCAGTCAAGAGTGATCTTTATAAAATCCAGTCTGTGATGACTCCCTTTGCTCCAGTTTCCTCATAATGAAATGCTGTGTCCACAGCTGATCCACACACAGGGATCATTTCCAAGTGGTTGTCTCCAGCTCCACCTTGTCTGGGGGTGTCTTCATCTCTCATTAAGCCTTAATCACTCTTCTCCAGATATTCCCCTCTGGTTTTGCAGTCACATCCAGGGGAATCTTTATCAGGTTAAATCTTTGTTCCTACTCTTCTCCCCCAGCTGAACAAAAAAGAAAATACATAGAAATAACTATGATAAAGAACAGCATGTATATTATCTATAGTGAAACAGATCACCAGCCCAGGTGGGATGCATGAGACAAGTGCTCGGGCCTGGTGCACTGGGAAGACCCAGAGGAATCGGGTGGGGAGGGAGGTGGGAGGGGGGATCGGGATGGGGAATACGTGTAACTCCATGGCTGATTCATGTCAATGTATAACAAAACCCACTGAAATGTTGTTAAGTAATTAGCCTCCAACTAATAAAAATTAAAAAAAAAGAAAAGAAATAACTATGGTTTATTAATTCTGAATATTGCTCTGCCACAGGATGGCTTCCAAAATGGGCCTTGCTCACTTCTTCTCCCTTATCTCTTTGTTCCTTTCCCACAGTGCTCATGCCATATCATTTGTCTTTCATTTCCCGAAATCCTGAGTTCACTCAGCTTCCATACCAACCATGCATAGAAATGACTCTCTATAGACCCAGACCTTCCTGGGCCTTATGTAGGCACTCTTCCTATGTGCTCACGGAGTACTCTGTACTTGCCTTTGTTGTAGTATCAATAGATACCACATCATTATGATGATAATTATTGGTCATTTTTAGATAGCTCCTAAGATCTTTGTTGGGCCTCCCTTGTGCTCAGCTGGTAAAGAATCTGCCTGCAATGCAGGAGACCTGGGTTCGATCCCTGGGTTGGGAAGATCCCCTGGAGAAGGGAAAGGCTACCCACTCCAGTATTCTGGGCTGGAGAATTCCTTGGACTGTATAGCCCATGGAGTCTCAAAGAGTCGGACATCATTGAGTGACTTTCACTTTCAAGATCTTTGTGGGCAGGGGCCATATCTGAATCACTTTTATTCGTATTTCCCTACTAGATCGCATAGTGCCTGTCATAGAAGGATTCAGTAATTATTTCTTGAATGAATGAATATATATTTGGCACCAACCAATATTGAATGA
Source organism: Cervus canadensis (assembly GCF_019320065.1). NCBI lineage: Eukaryota > Metazoa > Chordata > Mammalia > Artiodactyla > Cervidae > Cervus > Cervus canadensis. The sequence continues at coordinate 9,465,173 of NC_057407.1, read as the reverse complement.
TTTCTATTTAGCTCAATGATAGAGGAAATAATCAATATAGAAGAATAATATAGAGGAAAATTGTGATTTTAGAAGAGGCTACTTTAATAATAGTTGGAAGCCAGGTTGCAAAAGCCTCAAAAAATAAATAAATTAAAAAATGGTCAGCTCACAAAACAGCTCATTTGGTAAGTTTGATGTTGGAGGGAAGTATTTACGTAAATTATATGACTAGAGGCCCCAGCAGGGTCTGATAGGAGTTCTCTGTGGGTAGATTGTAGGAAGATGGATATCAGATGCCGGACAGACTAGAGAAAAAGCTCAATGGGATGGACTTAAATATCATCATATAGTCACAGGTATTGGCAGAAACTACCATACCAGGGCAAACATACTGTCAGAGTTTTTGCTGTAAACTTCAACGACCATGTACCTTGTTCAACCAGCACAAGATTCTACAGAAAGAAAAAGTGAAGAAAGGATAGCAGCATTCTTTCCCTCTTCTGACCCTCAGAGAAAGCAGAATTAATTTGTGTGTGAACTCATGGAAGATACTTTATCTTTTCTCTTTTCCTTCTCTTCTTTTCTTTTTCCTTAATTGTGAACCAACAGTGAGTCCTAGAGTTTACTGATTGGGTCTCAGGACCTAGCTGGGTCATGCTCAGTTGCTTCAGGCATGTCTGACTCTTTGCGACCCCACTGACCGTAGCCTGCCAGGCTCCTCTGTCCATGGGATTTTCCTGGCAAGAATACTGGAGCGGGTTGCCATTTCCTTCTCCAGGGGATCTTTACAACTCAGGGATCAAACCTGAGTCTCCTGTGTCTCCCGAACTGCAGATGGATTTTTTACCGCTGAGCCATTAGCCAGCACTTTTCTTGGGCTTCTCTTGCTTCATTGAGTGGTCCTCCCCTGACACCCTACTTCTCCCTCATCTGTTTCCAGGCACCCTGGGATATTTATCTAATCCTAAAACCTTCTTGCCTTTGGGGCTTTCCTTAAGCTTTGCCCAGAGATGCACTCTCACCCCGTGGCCTATGAGGGCCCAGCACAATTGTCACCCTTTGGTGGCAGCCCTTCCTGGCAGTCTCCATGTTGTCATTAACCATGCTGAAGGGCCTGCCCTGACAGCTGCGTTGTATTCCACTTTTGAGATTTGCTATGCTGTGCTGTTATTATTTTTGAGGCACATGTTTTCAGATCAGATAACCTAAATTTTAAGTTTTTCTACTCCCTATCAGTATTTGTTTATGATAGAAAAGGAGAGCATTTTAGGCACTGTTTTCTGCTGGAAGATTTTCTCAGATTTACACTGGTTGAATACTTGGATTAACATAAAGTCTAATCTGCTGTGTTTTGAGCTCTCTAAGCAGTGGTGAAATTAGAATCGGTGGTCTCTGAGTGCTGTAGTTATTGACTGCATCCTCTGTGTGCCTTGGCGTTGTATCTTCTTCCAACTGCAGCTGTTTCCTCTGACCCTATAAAAGTTTTTAAGATGTGTACTAATTTAAAATGAAATAACACATAGATTCATCAGGCAGCATGTCTATGCCCATTTTATTTACCTTTTCATCCACATAGTCATCCATTCAACCTAAATGCCTTAAGTCTCTTGTTTTTAATTACATTTTGCACCTTAAGTCAACTTTTTTTTTTTTTTTAACACTTTTGAACTCGTTCAGTTAGTGGGAATGCTTAAGGAATTAAAAAAAAATAATTTTGTCTTTTTTTTGCATGATAGATGGAAGTAGTGATTTTAAGTTCACATTTAAAAATTTTGATTCCTTCTTTGTCTTTGTTTTAAACATACAGTTCTTATTTTATGATAGGTCTATAATTTTTCTATCTAGCCCTTTGAGGTATCCCCTGATAGCACCCATGCTAAATTGTTTCACTGTGTGCTTTATAATTTCAAGTTGTATACTAATATTTGGTGGGGTCTTAATTACGGAAACCCCATGAGGCCTGGATTGAGGGCTTACGCTGGTGTATTTTCATCTGTTTACCTGAGTGATGAGACGTGTGTTTTAAAATGATCAAAGGCAACTCTCCCACATCCCTCAAGCTTCATAAAATGAGGGATCTTTATTTTGTCCACTAATGTTTTCTAAATTGTCTACTATACTGCATGGCATGTACTAGGTACTCTGCTTATATTTTTAATCCATTCTTTTATTGAGGAAGTAGTGGCAGGCTATTGTAGGTACTTCCAGGAACCACCGGGATTTTCTTTTGATTATTTGCCTATTTGTTCCAGTAACATATCTTTGACCCTGTGCTATGCAAAATGATAATTCTAATCCTATTAAGATGAGCATTTCCCTCCTTCCTGGGTCTATATTTGTTTTAGAAACTTTGCATTAGAGTTTGGCTCTCAGAGCCATCTTCAATTTCTTTTTTAGTAACCCTCAAATTTCTGTTTTTTGGAGACTAATAAGGCATATTCTGTATGTTTTTTAAAATAAAATTAATCAGATTAATCTTTGAAGGTAGAAAAACCCACCTTGTTCAAATGATATAGTTCAGTAGTAAGAATTCAGATAACCATCAAGCACAAGGAATGATATAGGTGAGAAGTAGGAAAAATTAGCAAAAAGAAAAAAAAGATTTTTAACTTAAAGACATGTGATACATTTTTCTGATTAATACACTGACCATGGGTGGAAAAAACCCATCCATATTGAAGGAGATAACTTAATGGTTCATTTTTTTATTTTAGTGTAATACTCACTGAATTATTTTAAAAGGAAATGTAAATACTATTAGTTAGCAGGTCTTGTAATTATTTTTAAAAGAATAAAGTTTAAATGTTTGATATCGTGACATTACCAGTAAATTTAGTAGACTTCTTTCTCATCTGGTGTGACACAAATTAGATGGAACTTGAATGTGAGCAGAAATAAAATTCCCACTCATGTTAAAGTTATGAAGAGTTTGTTTTCAAAGACATATATATATATTCTTTATGCTGTCTTTATGTGAACATGTTGAACCACTGTCTGTGGTTGATGATGGAAGAATATGAATTGACCCACCACTTGGTATTGAGTTTCCTGATTTTGCTCTGAAAGATCTTTACAAAAAGGGGAAATAAAGATGGGGTCGTGTGACATAATGATGACTAAACATTGTTTTTTTGTTTTGCAGTTCCAATTCCTGGCAGATTTGATCGGCGAGTATCAGGTATATATTCTTTTTCATAACATACTACTAAAATGTTATTTTAAGATGGAATTATCTTAAATAAAAACATGTTCATCTTTTTAATAAAAAGGTAAGTTGATAGCATTATAGAACATTATCAGAATTACCTGTGATGCCTTTGTTGTTTCATTTTGTTTTAAATATATATGTGCTTATTTTTAGATTACTATAGTAAGTTTGTCTCATTTATGTCATTGATATTTTTCCATGTTCATAATTAGGGCTTCTAAAAACAACTTTTCATATGACTATTTCTGGCATTCTAGATTACACTTGCCATTAATTTTTTTTTAAGGTCTATTTATTTTTATTTTTGGCTGTGGTGGGTCTTCGTTGCTGCACATGGGCTTTTTCTAGTTGAGGCGAGGGGGTTGCTCTGTGTTGTGGTGCACGGGCCTCTCACTGAGGTGGTTTCTCTTGTGAGGCACAGGCCCTAGGGCGCGAGGCCTCAGTAGTGGCAGTTTGCAGGCCCTGGAGCCTGGGCTCAATAGTTGTGGAGCACGGGCTTGGCATGTGTGGTCTTCCCAGAGCAGAGATTGAATCCGTGTCTCCTGCATTGGCAGGTGGATTCTTAACCACGGAACCACCAGCGAAGTCAGCCATTAACTTCTTGCTCAGGTTGTTGAGCCCCTTAAATTACTTCCTCAGTTGTAGCGCTGGGAGTAGCAGTCTCTGGTCAGAGACTGAGCATTGCCTTGGCTTCTTTATTCTACTTTCAAGAGACAATCTAGAAAATGGGCTAAAGGGAGAAAGACGCCCTGCCAAGACCTGTTCTTCACCTCCATCTCACTAATATAGGTGGTGCTGACTCCTTTCATTTATTTTTTAAATATATTTGTATATTCTTGACTTACAAATGTACTCCTTTAATTTAGAAGTAAAATAGTTTCTCAGATTGTTTTATTTGGCATTCCTTTATTAACAAAAAATGAATATTTTCCAAATACAGGAAGTCTTTTTATTTTTTTATAGCAACTATAAGCTCAGTTGGTAAAGAATCTGCCTGCAGTGCAGGAGATCTGGGTTCGATCCCTGGGTTGGGAAGATCCCCTGGAGAAGGAGACGTCAACCCACTCCAGTATCCTTGCCTGGAAAATCTCGTGGACAGAGGAGCCTGGTGGGCTGCAGTCCATGGGGTCGCAAAGAGTCGGGCACAACTGAGTGACTAACACAACAACAAGTTTAATAATACATTTCCCATTTAACTGTTAGGATCTAGATAATTTAATTTTGCTCTTTTTTATTGACTCAATAATTTTGATCTGTGACTGGGACCTACTTCCTGGCACACAGCAAGTATTCAGTAAATATGTATTGACTATATATATGTCTCTTTATTTCATGATTGTTCTTAAGCTGAGACGGTTCCCATTTTTTCATAGAGCTGATAAATATGTTTTCTGAAAGTTTTTCTTATAATTAAAATGCTAAGCTTCTGGATATATCTAGTTTATTTGGTTGTACAGTTGGGATGTTAATGTGTTTCAAAATTGCTATGTGAGCTATATGTTTCCTGTCATTCTTTCATATCCCTTTTTCAGGGAAGTTTCTTGATTTTAAATTGTCATGTGACCTAATTATCTAGTAAGGCTCCAAATCCCTTGTCTACTCCTCAGTCCTTTTCTTTGAGAGAATCTGCTCATTTATGTTTTCAGAAAGTTTTTGCTAAGGCTGTACACCAAAGTCTGTTGAAAGGAGTTAGAAGAATGTGTTGTTTCCTATAAAAAGTCATTTACAGAGATAGGAATTCCCTGGTGGTCCAGTGGTGAGGACTGAGCTTTCACTGCAGGGGGTACGGGTTTGATCCCTGGTTGGGGGTGAAAAGGGACTTAGATCCCTTATGCCTCGAAGTGCAGCTAAAAAAGAAAAAAAAAAGTCATTTATGGAGAGGAAATAGAGTAGGAATTAAGGCTAGTATGAGACTTATGAACTGCTATCTCCCATTTCTGTTCTTCCCTGCACCTCGTTTTACCCAAAGTTTCGTAATAATAGCTGTTGATATCTGTGGGACAGGCCGGGGAAATGGAGAGTGCAGTGACACCTCCTCCAGAGGTCACAGAGGGTCACAGATGAATTGCTGCGTAGGCTGTTTGTCAGTGTGGTTCAGTCCTTGAACTCTGCAGAACTCAGACAAGTGCTTGGTATTATCCCTCATCCTTAGCTCTTACAGTCTTATTGAAAAGTTAAAACTTATTAATATCACTCAAATGTTAAATGAAAATAAAGAATTCTTAACAGAACCAAAAATGATTATGCAGCAGAGAAAATAGCTTGTTAGCAAGAGCTAATGTTTTTTGAGTGTAGGCTGTGTACTCGGTACACATTTTTAAGGTCTTCCTAAATGCCTGCCTTGTGTTGTTGAATATAATCCTCACACTAACACTATGAGTTACATGCTATGATTACCCCATTATACGGGTGGGGAAACTGGGGCAAAGCAGAGGTTACATAATTTGAAACAGTCAAGGTGATAAAATGCCCAAAGATAGCTTAATGCCTAAGTACTAACCTTCCCAACCCTAAGTACCCATTCTTGTACCCTCTAGAACTCTTGCTCAGTCTTCAGCTAAATCCCCTAAATTTCTTAGCCCATACTCTGAGTTGGGTCTTCATCTTCATTATCTAGCTGAAGCTTGGCTTGCCCTGAAGGCTCACTTCTCTTTCACTTTCCTTGTAACACTGATAGCAGATGAGTGAATGTCTCTTTTGTTCCTCACTGTTGCTTCCAGACTGCTCTCTCCTCCCTAAAGCCCTCAGCCTCAAACCTCACATTATATTCTCCCAGCCACCGCCCCTCCTTGTTTTAGTCCTATAATAGCCCCCAGGTTCCTTCTTATTTCCACATAGATAATACTTTGACCATCCGGTCTTTCCATTCCTTGACCTCCTCTCCTCCGGGGTTGTGGTCTTCCGCCTACTTCAGCTGCTCACTGCCGTGGTTGTACTGTGGTAGGACCAGCATCGCAACTTTCATATGCTCAATCAGTGATCCAGGTCTTCCAACAGCTCCTTTGCTGTCCTCCTCCAGCTCTCACAACTCATTGATCCTGTCTCTTTCTCATTCTTTCTCAGTTCCTCCTTACTAACCTTAAATTTCTTGATCAGTGATTATAACCACTTCCTCAGTTCTCTTTTCCTTTTATATTTGCTTGGCTAAGCCACACTCTGGTTAAACCCATTCTCCACATATTCTGTGTCTGCACTGCATCTGTCCTTGGTGGAAGGGAAACACGCAGCCCTGCTGACTGATCTCACTCTCAGTTCATGATCATTAACCTCTAGTGCACTCTTGGTGACCACAATCATACTGTTTCTATACTTCTTTCACTCTCTTGTTCTCCTAGGTAAGTCTTTCATACCTTCTTTCTCCCCAAACCTATAACACCTCCTCCTGCTCCTATTCCTAGCAGATAATCTTCTCAGTTTAACTAAAGAGACAGAAATAATAGAAGAGAATTTCCATGACTCCCACCACATCTGACCTTCCCACCTGCCTGTGAGTCCAGTTGTCCACCTGTACACTAGATCTCAACCCTGCGTCCTTCCAGCAGTTACCTCTTCTTTACCCTGCGTAATCCTCATCATTCAGCTGTTTTTTCTCAGCAGCACATCACTGGCTGTCCCTTCTTAAAGTACAACTTCTACAAATCACTGTCCCCTCTCCAGCTACCACTCTTTCTCTCTGCCTGTCTTTACAGCAAAACCTCTCAAAAGAGTGGTCTGTACATACTTCGAGTTTCTCTTCTGTTCTCTCTTGAGCCCATTCTAGTCAGACTTTTGTTCCCATATCTCACCAAAGCTACCTTTGTGGACTGCTCACTCACATTCTTCAGACCCTCATTTGAAGGATACCTTCCCAGGCCTTAAGTAAAGCCTATCTAAAATCCTCGCCCCTCCCCAGCACACAAACACAGCCTATCTCCCTACTTTATTTTCTCCTTAGTGCCCTTCCTCTTTTAACTTACTTATTCCGTTTACCATCTCGTTCAGTATGCAAGGGTATAAATGCCAGTCGGGCAGGGAATTTCATCTGTTTTGTTCGCTGGTGTATAGTTAACATTTGGAACAGTGTTGGTAAATATAGCTGGATCAGGAAGGATCAGGAATCAGGAAGATAAATTATTGTAGGCAGAAAAAAAAAAATCAAGAAGCGCTTCTTGGAGGGAGGCAGAAGTTGCACTGGAAGTTGGAAAATATGGTTACTCTTGGGCAAGTACCAAGAAGGATGCATTCTAGGTAGAAGAATGTCTTAAGACTTGAAGGAGGATAAACGGGACCCAGCTGCTCTGGCCGTTGGAGAGGAGATAAAATTGGAGGAACTTCTCTGGTGGTGCAGAGGTTAAGACTCTGCTCCCACTGCAGAGGGCATGGGTTCAGCCCCCGGGCAGGGAAGATCTGAATGTGCCATGAGGTACAGCCAAAGGAAAAGAAAATTTTAATAAAATAAATTGGAAAGAGAGTTAGGAAATGGGCTCCTGATGTGATCCAAGGATCTCAGCTAAACTATTTGTGTGAATACATGTGCTTTGTCAGACACTGCGGAAGAGAATTCAACGACTCAGGATGTCTGACTGAGTAATAACCTGGAAGGTCGAGCAGCAGAGGAGAGCTCGCAGTTCTTGAGTGTCTCCTGTGAGCCAGGCCTTGAATGTGAATGTGAATGTGAATGTGAATGTCTCCTCCTGTTATTAACCCTTTAACATGGTTCTAGTATTGTTATATCCTCATACCATGGAAGAGACCAAGGACTGGGGACGTAGAGAAATAGTGAGTGTGGACTAATGGGTCCACTCTCAGACTGTTGTGAGTGTAGCTTCAGAGATGAGGCCTTCCCCTCTTTGATGCTGCCTCTCCCCTGCAAAGTACTGGAATTGAAAAACTGCACCTTCCAAATCCTACGTTCTAGCAGAACAGCCCCTCTACATCAAGTGATAAATACATCAATTGAAGACAGTCCATAAATTCTTTCAAGGCAGATTTCTTGAATTTGTCCTAGATTAGCGTTAACTGTCCTTGAGTTTGAAACGTTAGTTTGATTCTGTTCATTTAAAAACTTAAAAAAGGAAAACCAAAAACCTTTCATTTTATAGATTACTGCTGTTTGTTTATTTATTTATTTTTTTAGATTACTGCTGTTTAAAAAGGCACCCAGTCTGTAGTGTTTTGTTATGGCAGCTCTAGCTCTCTAATATACCAGGCTGTATCAACTCCTCATGGGAACCAGCAGGACAGCATAGGGCCTGAAGCCAGTGACCAGGCCTGGTAGAAATGAAGGGGTTTTCTCTCACAAATACACTTTAGTGATTCACATTTCTGGATGAAGAAAGCAGCAGTTAAAATCTAGAGGAGGAGATTAGACTGGATAAGCCATTGTTGCTTTGTAGTTTCCTATTACTAACTAGTGACATCTGCTGTGCAGTGGAGGCAATTACTTCCCTCAAGTGGGGCTGCGCTGCTGTTTTATTAGCCTTTGTCTTCAACAGGTCTTGAGCATCTCATGACTTTCATTGTAGTTCTTGAGGCTCCAGAGGGGATCACACTAACCCCGGGACTCCCCAGGTAACTTGTACACTGTGATAAGCTTCCTGATATTTAGAACCATAAGGGACAGCAATCACAGAGAACTAAAAATAGATTTTTATATAGAAAATGAGAAAAGTAATTTGGGATCAGGACCAGGAAGAAGTAGAGAGGTTGAGGTAAACAGAGGAAGAAGAAAAAGGAGTTGAGTCTGATGTTCAAAAAGAAAGGTGAAAACATCCAAACCAGTTTAAAAAAATAAAGATACACTGTTTTTCCACTAATGTCTGTGTGTGCTCAGTCGTGTCCAACTCTTTGCAACCCCATAGACTGTAGCCCACCAGCTTCTCTGTCCATGGGATTTCCCGGGCAAGAATACTGGAGTGGGTTGCTACTTCCTTCTCCATTTTTCACAAATACGAAACATATTAATAATTTTAATGAAAATAATTGCTTTTGTTTAAATCATAATTCTGTGTCTTAAGACTTCAAGATGTAACATTTGTTGCCTCAGTTAAATTAATGTCTAAAAATACAAAAATGAGCTAAGGCGCTACAGTACTTTCCTCCAAAATCAGAAGAAGAGCAAGCCTGAAAATAATCGAGCTCAAGACTAAGTGTCATTATCAGTAAAATCCTGTCAGTCTCATCATTAAAAGACTTGTTATTTTCAACTTTTTAAATGAAAAATTTCCATACATATGCAAAAGTAGAGAAAGTTAATATAATCCCCGTGTACCCACCTATCTCCAAAATGAGGGTTTTCAAAATGCATTTATCAAAGAAGACATTTTGAAATCCTGGACCAAGGAGTAACAGGGTAGACTGAATAGAGGTCAAATATGAGAATATTTCTGAGGCAAAATTTGATGTATTCATTGGGTAACAGATGGAAAGAAGGCAGTAATGGTGAGTTCCAGATTTCTAGTTTAGAAAACTGGGCTGACAATGACAGCGTTAATCAAGAGCACAGAGAACCAAGAGGTTTGCAGTTTAACGTAGTGTCTGATGAGCTGCCTTCAACACAGCTTTCTCAGCCCCCTACTCAAATACCTATGAAAATATGAAAAGTGACAGCAGTAACATCTAAGAACTCAGGAACGTGTCTGCCTTAATCTTTAGGACAGTCCTGAGATAAACTTGTTGCCTTGTGGAAAGAGGAATGGCTTGGCGAAAGATAGGGAGTCGTTATATTCCATCCCTTCCCTGGCTCAGCTCCAAAAGCCTGTGCTACAAGGAGTTGGGCAGCACTCTATACAGAACATTACCTGATGCTGTTTTAGGGATTAGAATGATGTCTGTTCTCTTACTCCCTTCTCCCGAGTTTTCCTCAGTCTGTTTAAGGATTCTGGTTTCCTGTTAGGCAGAGTATTGATGGCGGTACAGCACAGAAGGCATGGCCCACACCTATAGGCTGGACAAGAAAGGGCATCCTGTCCACAGGTCACGTGGGGAGTTACCATTTCTCAGGTATTCCATTAGTTCAGAAAGTCAGTGAGAAGGAGGAAGCTGGAGGGCGGCTAGACCAGCACTGCAGTGAATAAATGTCTCTAAGAAATCAGGAATTGAGAGTGGTATGTATCATCTCATCCCTTCATTGTAGATACATAGAGATTTTTAGCCATTATACAGAAGAATGGAGTGTAGGGTCAAGAATCAGTCATATCCCTTGCCTGCTCACAAATAAGATGTAAACCCTAAAAAACAACATAAGGCTTATAAATGAAGTTGGTGGATTAAGGATATAAGAGGAATGAAGATTAGAAGGGTCCACTACAAAATGCTGATTTGTTGTTCAGTTGCTCAGTCATGTCCAACTCTGCAACGCCATGGACTGCAGCATGCCCGGCTTCCCTGACCTTCACCATTTCCTGGAGTTTGTTCAAACTTATGTCCATTGAGTTGGTGATGCTATCCAACCATCTTGTCCTCTGTTGTCCCCTTCTTCTGCCTTCAGTCTTTCCCAGCATCAGGGTCTTTTCCAGTGAGTCAGTTCTTCACATCAGGTGGCCAAAGTACCGGAGCTTCAGCTTCAGCATCAGTCCTTCCAATGAGTATTCAGGGTTGATTTCCTTTAGGATTGTCTGGTTTGATCTTGCAGTCCAAGGGACTCTCCAGAGTCTTCTCCAGCACCACAGTTCAAAAGCATCAATTCTTTCGCGCTCAGCTTTCTTTATGGTCCAACTCTCACATCCATACATGACTACTGGGAAAACCATAGCTTTGACTAGACGGACCTTTGTTGGCAAAGTAATGTATCTGCTTTTTAATATGCTGTCTAGGTTGGTCATAACTTTTCTTCCAAGGAGCAAGCATCTTTTAATTTCATGGCTGCAGTCACCATCTGCAGTGATTTTGGAGCCCAAGAAAAGGAAGTCTGTCGCTGTTTCCATCATTTATCCATCTATTTGCCATGAAGTGATGGGTCCAGATGCCATAATCTTAGTTTTTTGAATGTTGAGTTTTAAGCCAGCTTTTTCACTCTCCTCTTTCACTTTTATCAAGAGGCTCTTTAGTTCCTCTTCACTTTTTGCCGTAAGGGTGGTATCTGTATATCTGAGGTTATTCGTATTTCTCCCAGCAATCTTGATTCCAGCTTTGCTTCATCCACCCCAGCATTTCTCATGATGTACTCTGCATATAAGTTAAATAACCAGGGTGACAATATACAGCCTTGACATACTCCTTTCCCAATTTGGAACCAGTCTGTTGTTCCATGTCCAGTTCTAACTGTTGCTTCTTGACCTGCATACAGATTTCTCAGGAGGCAGGTCAGGTGGTCTGGTATTCCCTTCTTTAAGAATTTTCCACAGCTTGTTGTGATCCACACAGTCAAAGGCTTTGGCGTAGTTGCATGAGAGGGCAAGCGAAGTAAAATTTTTAAGGGCAAAATCTGTAATACAAGACAGCCTTGAAGAGAGGACAGTTGTTGAAAGAGCTCGGATAGAGAATAGAACCAAGATAATAGTAATTAAAGCTCCAGAAAACCAGAACAAGTGAAACATGATAATGGCAGTAGTTCAGCGAGGTGACATTTGCTGCCTCCTTACTGTGTGCCAGGCACTTGTTTACTTGGATCCTTACAACAGTCCTCAGAGCGGAATCACCAGCTCCAGTGTGCAGAAGAGAAGGTGGAGATTTGAAGTAAACCAAGCCAGGTCACACAGTTATTGCAAATAATTGAGGATTTTTTTAGAAGAAAAACTTTTCCTTAGCTATAATGACCTATTATACTAAAGCTGTTGTGAGGAAGGAACAGGTTTGTTGCTTCCTGGGTAACACCAGTGATCACATCTAGACATTCTTGGCAAAATAGTTTATGAGTACACTAACTTTTTTATTCATTACATAATTCACTGTGTCTACTATTGTCATCCCTATGGGTAAGATTTTAAAAGCATGACTTGTATTGACATCTCCAATTCTAACTCATCTAGTGTTCTGTATTGTATTAATATTCCCCTTTTCTCCAGTAAAAAACTAAGTGTATATTTGTTTACTCACAGCTGTAGTACACAGAGGAGTTTTGGAATTATTGTACCACTGCCATCATCAATTCTTTTTTGTTGTTGGATACATCCCACTGAGGGTGGATGGTCAGAGTATTATGTTCAGAAGCTACTTAAAATCATTCCTCTTTCCTTTTCTGTGGTTATGTTATCAACCTGATATGTGGTTAGGGTCATTTGTTTTTCTTTGTATTCAGTTTTTGGGTTCCTCCATCCTTATCAAATTTATGTTAAGAATATGTAAAACATTTTAACAGGGCTTAAATGTCAAAACTATATAAACTTTTGTTCTCAGAGAAGTTTCATTCCTTTCCCTACCCTGTCCCTTTTTGGTTTCTGCCTACCTTGTAGGAAACAATTTTATTACTTTTTTGGTTTATCCTTCTTTTGTTTCCTTTTGGAAAAATTAATACATTAAAAATTTTTATATGGGCTTTCCTGGTGGCTAAGCTGGTAAAAATGCAGTGTGGGAGACTTGGGTGCGATCTCTCAGTCGGAAAGGATCCCCTGGAGAAGGGAAAGGCTACCCACTCCAGTATTATGGCCTGGAGAATTCCATGGACTATAGTCCATGGGGTCGCAAAGAGTCGGACACAACTGAGCAACTTTCACTTCTGTGTATGTGTGTATATATCTCTCTCTCATATGTGTATATATATATATATATACACACATACTTATTTATTCCCTCTCCCCACCATTTTTAGCTCTGCTTCTTTCTCATGGAAGTCCTTCTTTGTGGAAGGAGAGTCTGCTACGTATTAATAGTATATTCTTCACCTTTTTTTGCCTTTTTTCCCATAGAGCTGACTGTTTATTAGCCAATGGGATTCTTTCTCAATCTTTCTCATAGCTGAATTATTCAAATGCATACTTATGTCATTTATGATATCATGGTATTATAAACAAATGTTTGGTTAGCATTGTCTTTTTTTTTGGTTAACATTTTTTAAATCTTTGAATTTTGATAAAGACAAGTCCTGCAGCCCACTAGTACAAACACAGATTACCTACAAAGAAAACCAAGTTGGCTTTGAATTATATAATATTGTATTTATAACAGAGCCTGACAAATAGTATTATATTTATTTTGTTAAAATTCATTCTTTCAAGTCATTCTAATACATAATGAGGTTGAGATATTTTGATTTTTTTTCGTGATTACTCCAATTCCATATCCATATGTTTATATTGCATGTATTGTGCTTGGTGGTTTTCTGTTCCTGCTTCATAGCTCAGCAGAGACAGTACTTCCTTGCTTATCCTTGCCACTACCATAGAATTTAGTAGATGATGTTTTTTATGGTTTCTCTTCTATTTGGACTACCAATCCCTGGATAGCTGACTTTTCATCACTAACAGAATGCCTGGCATTACTAGGTACTTAATATATTAGTTAATTGAAGGAAGGGGTTGCAAAGTTCATTATAGCTTTAGAAAACAGTGAACAAAAGGAAATTATGTTTACTTCCTATTTTCCAGTAAAATACACATCTGTTTTATTCATTTTTCTCTTTATTTTTTTTCTCTCCAACTTTAGTCTGTGCTGAGACCTATAACCCTGATGAGGAAGAGGAAGATACTGATCCAAGGGTAAGAACTGCAGCAAAGGTATTAGGTAGAATAATTTCAGTCCCCACTCACTCCCCTTCTCTGTGTACCAAGTCTAATCATGCTGATATTTAAAATAAATACAGATTAAAATCTCAGCATATTGTCGTTTATCTAACATACTGACAATTATTAAGAAGAATAGGAAGCAAGATTGGTTGAGGATATGATAAGAAGGGGTGCCTAGCTGTAGCTGTCAGCTTTATACTTAGTCAAGCCAACTGACTCAGCAGTTACCTGCAGGAGAATTCATGCCTACCAGTTGGATCCTTCCTAAGGATCCTTTCTAGGGAGGTTATTGCAGTATTGTAATAGTGAAAGATGGAAGCAACATAAATGAACTAAAATAGGGGTTTCCAGGGGCTAAATTATGGCACATTCAAATCAAGAAAATCTGAAGCCATTGGAAATGATGGTACAGGACTGGATTTAAGGACATGGACTGTTGTAAATTTGAGGTACATTTTATACAGCATTTTGTAATACAAAAAAATTTTGAGTATCTATCCATCTTCATACCCATTTACTTGTTTACTTATTTGTACAAAGATTTATGCCTGGAAGGCATACACCCCAGATTTTAACAGTAGTTGTTGCAAGACTACAGTTGATTTGGGGGTTGCTTTTTCAAAAACTCAGATTTTTAAACTATTATATAGTTAACAAGTTACTTTTATAAAAGCAAATTTGAACCGTCTTTTTAAAAAGATTGATGTTAAAAAGAATCTTTAATGATCTTTCAAATATGCCTTAAAGTGAGCAGACTAGAAAAGATTTCTGAACTATTCTAATAATAAAATGCTACCATTGTGTGAATATAATAGACATGTAGGTTTTTAAATTTTTCATTCTTGATGTTATAAAATTTTGAAAAGACTTTTAAAAGTTAAAACTTTTTCAACTGACTAATATTATAAATTTAAATTACTTAGCACTTTGACATCTGTTATTTCTGGTCTAAATTAAGTGATGTAGATTTTTTAGGGTGAAGACAATATTTAGGATGGTGCTTAATAGGTTTTTCAATTATAACATCGTTGCTGGGCAATAATTCTTTTTTAGTTCGAAAAACAAGCATTGACTATCTATAGTATTAGTGGTAGTAGTAATAATTATTGAGCACCTACTGAATGCCGGGTTCTATTTTAAACACTGCCTGTATCAGCTCATTTAATTCTATGGCAACTCTGATTTTGTAGGCACCACTAATATTACTGGTAATACTAAGTTTGTCGATGTTTGAACTCCTGCTCATACAGTGGTTGTTTACTTGCCATCTCCATTTAGATTTCAATAGACAGCTTACAGTAAGCTCCTGATGATTTCCACTGAGACATTCTTTCTCACCCACAGTCTTCCCCAGCTTATTAAATGGCAGCTCTATCCTTCCTGTTGCTCAGGTCCAAAATTTTAAGGTCACCCTCAGCTCCTCTTAATTTTTTATACCCGCATTCAATTTTTCAGCAAATCCAGTGGGCTCAGTCTTCAGATCATATCCAAAATTCCAGTACTTCTCAACACCTCCATGGCTACCACCTTGATCATAAGTTTAACACTAGGATAATCTCAGATGCTTCCTGGCTTCTGCTCCTGTGTCCCTCAAGGCTGTTCTTCACTTAGGAACCAACTTGAGCCTTTAAAATCATCAGTCAGATCTCTTTCCTTCCTCAGTCAGAACCCTGAGATTGCCCCCATGTCACTAGAGAAAAGTTCCAGTTCTGTGATTTACGTTGCCCTCCACCTAACCCCCAAACCAGGTCTCTTCCTGATCTTTTCCCCTCGCTCTTTGTCAGTCACACCTGTCTCCTGGTTTTTCTCAAACATGCTATTCACCCAACATATTGTTTCCATTTGCTGTTCCTTCTGCTTGAGGTTGTCTTCACAGAGACGTCCACATGACTCACCCCCACAGGTTGTCCTCAGTTCCTTAGGGTCTTGACACAAAGGTCACCTCCTCAGGCCTCATCTGGACACAGGCCTGCGTGTGCACACACTTTTAATCACCCTGCCCGGCCTTATTTTTCTCCTTGGCCCTACCACTCTCTACCATACTTCATGTGTTTATTGATGGTGAGAGCAGGTGTTTATGTCTTGTGTTCACTGCTCTGTCCTCAGAGCTGAGATGGTGCCTGGCACCTAGCTGATGCAAATGTTTGTTGAATGAATGAACGTGTAACCTTCTGCCTTACGGATGGGGATTCTGGGGCTCCCAGCGGATAGCTGACTTGCTGCCAGCCATACCCCCATCCCATTGCCTGTCCACGATCAGGGTGCTGCTTGGTATTTGTATAAAATTAAAATTATGGTAAACATACTCTTAATTTTTCCCATTTTTAGGAGAAAGAAATATTTTAATTTGTAAGTTAAGTAATATTTTTAAATGGAATATTAAAATTTCCCTTGTTTTCTTTGGATTGGCAGGTGATTCATCCTAAAACAGATCAACAGCGGTGCAGACTTCAGGAAGCTTGCAAAGATATTCTTCTCTTCAAAAATCTTGATCCGGTAGCACTGACTTTGTAAAATATTTTTGTCTTTTAGCTTTTCATTATTTAAACAGTTTTTAGCATCTTAGCCACAGCCATATGAGGCAATAAAACCTTAGCTTCTTCTTTTGCATTGTGTTTAGCACTATAGCTAAACACAGATGACTTTTAATATTTCTCTGAACTGCTTTGGTACTTCCTCCAAGGCAGTACGATTTGCGGACCATGCATTTGGGTCATGTCAAAAGGAAATGCTCAGGTTTGCATGACCCTGGCTTAGTTCGGAGGATCTTTATTTATGCTGCAGAGTAATTTCTCTAAAGATGCCAGTGTGGTGTCCTCCTTACCAGTAGCAGTTACACACTGGAAGTGGGTGACTTCTCACCTCTTTGGTGTGAGGCATCTCTTGTGATTATTCTCAGTTTAGACCCCAGGACTGGGACACACAGCGTGGTATGTGTCTATTGGGCTCCGCACAGGATCTGTGTGTGCCTGTCTTCCCCTTCTTGGTGAAGATGGAGAACAGGGCTGCCTCCTGAGCACAGAGGTGCTTCAAATTTCCTATTTCTTCAGTACTTTGAGGGCCATGTGCTGAAGGCCCATGGATGACTGAAGTGCTGGGCCTGCTGGGGAATCCCAGAATGTGCAGAGACAGAAGGGATGGGAAATAGAATTTTCCTACTACCCAGTTCCTGCAAATAAAGTCTTCTGAAGATATTCCCACAGCCCTCTGGGAACTGGATTGGTCAGACATGAGTCCATGATGTATTCCTGGCGTCTGTAAAAACCAGACTGTTTGGTAGCTTTGTGGTTATAGGGATAGCTGGAACTTTAATCAGAAATCTATTAGTCTAAGACTGAATAAAACAAGAACAGTGAGTTCAAGGAAAGGCTGGTTGTAATAAATACTAGTCTGTCTGTTGTTTTCCCTGGAAGACCCATCTGTATCAATAGAAAAGGGACTTACTTCTTTATCTACTGTGAATAAAACCCCTGGTAAATGTTATACTAGCAGATGTTCCAAAGGAAGTTGTTATGTCAGTCTAGTATTCAGATTTTTCTTAGTG
This sequence comes from Cervus canadensis, assembly GCF_019320065.1. Classification (NCBI taxonomy): domain Eukaryota; kingdom Metazoa; phylum Chordata; class Mammalia; order Artiodactyla; family Cervidae; genus Cervus; species Cervus canadensis. The sequence continues at coordinate 9,447,799 of NC_057407.1, read as the reverse complement.
ATGAAGAACATCATTTTACCATTTCAGTATTGAAAAATAAATTTTTCAAATTTAATTATATTTTTCTGACATTTTATCTTGAAAATGTTCAAATACAACGAAGTGAGAAGGGTTTTACAGAACATGTATTTATCCTCTGCCTTGATTCTAACATTAACACTTTACTATGCTTGTTGTGTTATATGCCATCTACCCTCAACAAAGGGGTTGGCAACCTTTTGCTAGAAGAACCAGATGTGTGCTGTGCTTAGTCACTCAGTTGTGTCCGACTCTTTGGGACCCCCTGGACTGCAGCCCACCAGGCTTCTCTGTCCATGGGGATTCTCCAGGCAAGAATACCAGAGTGGGTTGCCATGCCCTCTTCCAGGGTATCTTCCCAACCGGGGTATCGAACCCAGGTCTCTCTCATTGCAAACGAATTCTTTACCATCTGAGCCACCAGGGAAGCCCATAGCAAATAGGAAACATTTCTGTCACAAGTGCTGAACTTCATTATTGTAGCAGGAAAGCAGCCATAGGCAATGAATAAATGAAAGTGTATGGCTGTGTTCCAGTAAAACGTTTACAGTCAGCTGTTTGCTGCCCTACATTAACCCATCTTATTTTTTTTGGATAGTGTCAGTATAGTTGCCTTAAAAATTTTGGTATTCATATCATGAACTGGAGTTCAATATTTGTTTGTTGCTGTTTACATGTAATGAAACGCATGCATGAGTTTTAAATGTACATTCACTTAGGTTTGACAAATGTATACCTTTAAGTAATCCAAGCCCCTGTCAAGAATATAGAATTTTGGGGACTTCCCTGATAGTTCAGTGGCTAAGACTCTGCAGTCCCAATGTAGAGGGCCCGAGTTCAATCCCTGGTCAGGAAACTAGATACTGCAGTTAAGACCCAGCACAGCCAAATACATAAAAATAAATATTTTTAAAAAAGAAAGAAGATTATAGAAGTTAGGACTTCCCTGGCGGTCCAGTCGCTAAGACTAAGACTGCACTCCAAATGCAGGCACTTATCAGGGAGCTAAAGTTTCGCATGCCACACAATGTATGCAGCCAGAAAAAAGATACAGAATATTACTACCACTTCAGAAACTTTCCTCATGCCCTTTCATGATCAATTCTTGTTCCCCTCCCCATAGAGGCAACTTCTATTTTGATTTATTCTACCATAAATTCATTTTGCCTTCTAGAATTTCATGTAAGTGGAATCGTACAAGATATGAAATCATATAAGATTTCATATAATAAATCATACAAGATTTCTCTCTGTTGTGAGAAACTCCTTTTGCTCAGCACAATATTTTTGAGATTATTTCGTGTTGTTCAGCATTCCATTTTATTTTTTCATTTGTTATTTTGAACTAGTTTTAGCCTCACAAAAAAGTGAACATAGTAAAGAGTTCCCATATGGCCCTCATCTAAGTTCCCCCAATGTTAGCATCTTACATAACCATGGTACAGTTATCAAAACCAGGGAATTTACATTATTAAAATATCATTAATTAAACTAAAAACCTTGTTCAGATTTCATCAGTTTTTTCCCTAATGTTTTTTTTTCCCCATAGTTAATGATCCAGTCCAGAATCCCATATTGCAACCAAAATCCCATTTTGGTTGTTATTTTTCCATAGTCTCCTCCAGTTTCTGATAGTTTTCAGTCCTTTCTTGTATTTCATAATCTTGACAGTTTGAAGAGTGCTGGTTAGTTACATTATAGCATATACCTCAATTTGAATTTGTTTGATGTTTCTTCACGATTGAAATGTGGTTGTACATCTTGGCCAGGCTACTGTAGAAATTATACTGTGTCCTTCTCAGAGGATCAGCTCGAGGGATCCATGATGTCAGTGTGTCATTGTGCATGATGTTAGTTCATTCCCTTTTATTTCTGAGTAGTATTCCATTATATGAAGATGACAGTTTGCTTATTCATTTTTCTGACAATGGATACCTGGTCTATTTCTTGGTTTTTAACTCTTGATAATAATGCTGTGGACATTTTGTGCTCTTCAGTAAAACACCCGAGGACAAAAATAGCTGAGTCATAGGGTAGATGTATTTTTTATTTTATAAAAAACTGCTGGATCTTTTTCAAAGTGATTTTACCATTTTTTATTCCTTCCAACAATATATGATATTTCCAGTTGTTCTATATCCTTACCAACTTTTGATATTATCCGTCTTTTAAAATTTTAGCCATTCCAGTGAGTGTATTTGTTTCCACTTTAAAAACAATTTGCTTTTCAAACTTTTGTGTTTAAATTTTCAAATTTACGGAAAAATCAAAACTTGTGTATATTCTTTACCTAGATTGACCAGTTGTTAACGTTTTGCCATATTTACTCTGTCTCTTATGTGTATATGTATGCACATATATAGGTACGTATAAACTGCTTTTTAAGGTCCTGAACCATTTATGAATATATTGAGGACATCATGGCTCTTAGCCACTAAATGCCTTAAGTTATATTTTCCAAGAACAAAGATATTCTCCTCCATTAACATACTATCATTATTAAGCCCAAGAAATTTAACACTGTTGTAATAATAATATCTAAGTACAGTCCATATTAAGCTTTTCCCAGGAAAGTTTTCTATAGCTTTTTTGTTTTGTTTTCCAGTCCTGAATCACATGTTGCTTTTGGTTGTCATGGCATGGCTTTAGTCCCCTCTAACCCAGAATGCTTCCCCCATATATTATTCTATATCTCATGACACGGATGTTTTTGAAGAGTCTGGGCCAGAAGATTTGTTACTCAGAACATGAGGCTGCCAGTGGACAGGCCACAGGCCATACACACCAGGTGTAGATTACCTATAATTAAATGTGAGGTTTCAGGCAACACTGGGCTCACACTCCACATGAATGTGGACACGCAAGTAGCAAGCCTTCTTTTGTAGTATCTGTCAGCTTGTACAGTATTCACCACCCATGGAACTATGGAACTAAAGAGCTGCTTGTTGGTGATACATTATTTTAAGTAGCAAAATGCTAAATCATATGGAATTATTCAGCAATAAAATTATTTCCTTGCCAAGCCTTCAATCCACATTCCTCCAAAGAGAAAGTCTTTCTGTGAGTTGAAACTGGTCTCTAGTGCTCCCTAACAGTCACTGGGGCTTCCCAGGCGGTGCTAGTGTTAAAGAACCTGCCGGCTAATGCAGGAGACATAAGAGATGAAAATTTGATCCCTGGGTTGGCAAGATCCCCTGGAGAAGGGCACAGCAACCCACTCTAGTAGTCTTGCCTGGACAATCCCGTGGACAGAGGAGCCTGGTGGGCTGCAGTTCATAGGGTCACACAGAGTTGGACACGACTGAAGCTAACTTAGCATGCACATATGCTCAACAGTCACTGGCAGAGGGATGCTGGCCCTAGACTGAGACCACTGTATTGTTAGAATTTAATAGCACTGTTTTGTTTTGATTATTTTAATACTTGTTGGTGCAGTTACCTTCTGGTTATTGCAGGTAATACTGGTAAATCATTGTATGTGTTGTATATAAATAACTATAGCAATATTAAGTGTCTGATAATAGAGCTTATTTATTAAGTACCTATTATGTGATAAATATTTTCCGTAGATTTTTCTCCTTTAGTCATGAAAGTTGATGAGCTGGAAGCTATTTATTAAACACTTTTTTGTAATGAAGAAACAGACTCAGATTAAGTGATGTGCTTGACTAGGAAGGGCAGCTGTGCTGCTCCACGAGATAACCTCTGAAACATCTCAGTCTGTTAGATTTGATGATCCTGTTAAGATCAACACCTGTAGGAAGGTGGCGTCATAACATTACACGTGATACAGTAGAGCCATCATGGCTGTCCGCGTGTCATCAAGGCAGGTGACAGTCTTGTGGGTGTGGCTGGATGAATAGGCACCATGGTTTAGATGCCTGTTTTCATGTAAATTGTAGAAATTTTTTTTTTCCCCCCACAAGCGATACTGCCTCAGAGCTTGGTAACTGGGCTGTGTATGTGGACGTGCAAAGCTGAATGGCCACAGGAAGGCATTTGTTTCAGACCCTTAGATTTCTGCTTGGATGTGGGGGATAGTCTGATGTGAGGACTTCTCCCATGTAGTCACCATCTGAGATAAACAGTTTATTTTTTTCCCTCATAAATGTTAAGGCCATCTTTTCTCCTTGTGTGTTGCCTGCAGGAACAGCTATCCCAAGTCCTTGATGCCATGTTTGAAAGGACGGTCAAAGTTGATGAGCATGTCATTGACCAAGGAGATGATGGAGACAACTTTTATGTCATTGAACGGTAGGAGATGGTGTTCTGTAGTTGTACACCTGTGCTTAGTAAGATTCGCGGTTCAGGGCAGGTGCTTTACCTTGCGCCTTGTTCAGCCCGGACAGGACTGAGGGCCAGTGAACAAGCTCCTCAGAGTGTGCCGCCTCCGCCCACAGCCCGCCCTTCTCTGTCTTTTGCTGCCCTGAGGCCTCAGTACAGCACGTACTTGGGTTGCACTATCTGCAATTAGGTGAGCTGTGCAAGATGCCTTTATAAACATGCTATTTGCAAGTGTCCGAGAGAAGTCATTTCCATGACACTTTATTGTCATCCAGATCATTCAGTCCTAGCCTGACTTTATACTTGAGTGTATTTCCTCAGCCTCCATACCTCTGGCCCCTTTTGGCTCTGTCCCAGGTTTAGGTCTGTTGGGAGACATGAAACCTGGGGGTTTAACCTGCTCACCCTGGGGTGTCCTCACCTCTTGAGCTGTTACTATTGACACCATCTGGGGGACTCCCTCTGACTCCCTCTCAGTCCTGAAAAGAACACTCTCACCAGAGTTTAGGATCAATAAGATGTTGCTTCACCGGTATCTTCCATTAGTTATTTTTCATTTTGTCTTTTCAAGTAATTTCACAGTTACAGAATTGTTACACAAATAGTACAAAAAATTCTTAGAAACCTAGGTTCTCCGGGTTAATGTTTTACCAGATTAGCTTTGTGTTTGAAAGTAAGTTGCAGGTATAAGCCCTTTTATCTCCAAATATATGTATATATTTCCTAAAATAGGACATTTTCTTACATAAGCATAAACCAATTATGAAAATCAGATACTAACATTTTATACAGTACCCTCATCTACTGTGCAGATCTTATTCAATTTTTTCCAATTGTTTTCCTGATTTTTAAGGGTCTTTTTATCTGTATCAAGTAGCTGTACTAGATTCAACTGTCCCCTTTCTTATCGAAGCCTTTTGCTCATTCAGAAAAATGTTCAAGAATGTATTCCTTAGATAACTTTTGGGCCCTTGATACCGTGACAAATGATTCCAATTAGAGTTAGGGAGGAAATGTTTTATTTAAAGAGGAAAGATGATACAAATAATATAGTCTTAAAGAGTCTTTTACTTTTATCTGTCATGCTTAGGCTTCCTTCATAGAATTCTATGAGTAGTGGCAGAAAAAAATTTTTAAGTTATATCACCACTTCTTTGCTTCTTGTGTAACATGTGATACCTAGTGATTTTTATCAGACACGTGGAGGCTCTTTGTAGGAAATTTAAGAAAAAAAAAAAACAAGCAAAACAGGGAAAAAAGTAATTTTGCCCTAATTTTATCACCAGAGTATATTTTTTCTTTTTTTCCCCTTTGCCTTACTGTTTGGTCAGATCCATTACCCCAAATTTGGTTCAGATATCAAGACTGATCATACCACACACACAGACTAAAAGGCTATGAAAAGATTGATCATTCTCATAATGTGTGTTTTAAAGGTGAACAGGGTAGGTTCCCAGGAGGTTCAGAGATGACTTGACGCAGCACAGAGAGGTGACTGGCTTGGTATTTCATGGTATTAGAAGGTAGAGCTGAGGTAGAGTACTCTTGTATGTGGGCAGGCTCTTGTCTGATTTGGATTTCCCATAAACACCAAATGAGGGGGCACCTAAGTTTTCTTATCAACTTTCCCAGATGTGAGACAGAAGAGGAAAAAGTATTGGAGTGGTAGGGCTTCAAAGCTGATAACAATCAAACACGTAAAATGTAGTTAACGCTTTATTAAATTTATATATATGTTTTCATGTACATTGGCTTGATTTTAAAAATCTGTTTGAAGTGGTTTGCCATAGGATACAATATTATTCTATGTCATCATTTATATTGACTGCATAATATCAATATAGACATATATTTGACCCATCTTATTGTTAGCAGATTAAATTGTGATTTTTGCTGTTATAAATATTACCTGGTGAGCATCCTTGCAGTTAAATATTTTCCAGTATCTTCTATTATCTCCTTTAGAATGCCTAGAAATGAAATTACTGTGTGTAAAAGGGTCTCTCCAAGGAATTTGTTCTGTTGTTAATTATCTTGGAGAAATTTGGAAATGTTTACATTTGCTTCAGTGGTGTATTGAGAGTGCCTATTTCTCCAAATGCTGTCCATTGTGAATATTTTTCTTTAGCCACTGTTAGTGAACACTCAATGGAGAGAAAATTGTATTTTAAAAAAATTTTAATCAGTTCTACATCCTAGTTTTCAACAGACTACAAAAGAAAACCCAACCAGTCATTTCAGTACCTCCGGGAAAAGCATTTGACAAAGTTTAGCACCTTTTCATGGTAAAAACTCAGCAAAATAGGAGTAGGAGGGACTTTTTTTTTTTTTTTAGAAGGGACTTTTATCCGATCTAATTAAAGGTATTTATTTTAAAAAATCTATAGCTAACTTCATACTTAATGGTGAAAAACTGAATGTTTTCCCTTTAAGATGGAGAACCAGAGAAGCATGTCTGCTTTCACCTCTTCATGCAGTATTACACTATAGGTCCTAGCTGATGCAATAAAGCAAGGAAGAAGAGGGAGTGAGGAAAGAAGAACTGATGGGAGGGAGGAAGGGCATACAGGTTGGAAAGGAAGAAAAATAAAGCTGTCTTTGTTTGTGGATGACATGATCCTCTAGAAAATGCCAAGTTCACTCATTAGAACTAATAAATGAGTTTAGCAAGATCTCACAATACTAAGTCAAATGCAAAAATCTATTATATTTCTATATACTAGCAAAAAATCTGTTGGAATTCCCCCAATAACAACATTGTATATCATATATACCTTCTATTCGTGTATACCTGCCCATTATAAATGAAGTTGTTTCTTATATTTCCAGGGGAACCTATGATATTTTAGTAACAAAAGGTAATCAAACCCGCTCCGTTGGTCAGTATGACAACCATGGAAGTTTTGGAGAACTAGCTCTGATGTACAATACCCCGAGAGCTGCTACCATTGTCGCCACTTCAGAAGGCTCCCTTTGGGGACTGGTGAGTTAGAGAAATCGTTCTCCTTGCATAGCATGGTATTACTCTCCCTGACTTCTGGGTCTCTGTCCTTGGCTGTTTGTTCACAGTATATTTTATAGCTGGTTATCTGAAAGACACTGTGGAAGATTTTAACCTATGTGTTTTTCCATTTCCCTGAAGTGATTTGTCAACAGACTGTTTATTCCAAATTACATGGAAAAAACTGAGTCTTGTGACCTAGCAGTTGTGTCAGCTCTTACCGCATTTTCTTCTTATGTTTTTATCAGATAAGCAGAGAGAAGAAGGATAACTACAGAAGAGACCAGTCTAGAAAAATAAGTGTCATTGAAAGCTCTGCCAAAAATGTTTTCCATCTCTAACTATCCTAGGACTAACTTTTCACTAACAGATGGTGTTTGACCATCTGTTTATTCATTGGTCCATGCCAATAGTCAGTAGATTTAGATGACCAGAAAGGCTGACAGCCATGTTCTGGGAAACAGAACTTTCCCAGAATATCTTAGGCATTGACTGCTAAGGTCCTATCCTCTATTAATACATGACCCACCTTGCATCCTTCAGTATCAAGCCTTCAAAATATATAATTTTTCCTTCTTAAAGGAATCATCCTCTTGTACAAATTCCAGATTTCGTTTTTAAAATGTTCACCTCTATGGTAATTTGTTTCCATTTACCCTATAAGCAGAATTAAATGTATACATTGAAATTATCAATATATTTCCTAAAAAAAAAAAATCACATTTTAAAGACATACTAAAGCACTTTATTGTGCTATACTAGTGCAGAATTAAGAATGCTCCTAAAAAAAAAAAAAAAAAAAGAATGCTCCTGAGCAGGATTTTGCAGAAAGAATGAAGGGATAGAGCCAAAGCAAAAACACCCGGTTGTGGATGGGACTGGTGATAGAAGCAAGGTTTGATGCTATAAAGAGCAACATTGCATAGGAAGCTGGAATATTAGGTCCATGAATCAAGGCAAATTGGAAGTGGTCAAACAGGAGATGACAAGAGTGAACATCGACATTCTAGGAATCAGCAAACTAAGATGGACTGGAATGGGTGAATTTAACTCAGATGACCATTATATCTACTACTGTGGGCAGGAATCCCTTAGAAGAAATGGAGTAGCCATCATAGTCAACAAAAGAGTCCAAAATGCAGTACTTGGATGCAGTCTCAAACACGACAGAAGGATCCCTGTTCGTTTCCAAGGCAAACCATTCAACATCACGGTAATCCAAGTCTGTGCCCCAACCAGTAACACTGAAGAAGCTGAAGTTGAACAGTTCTACGAAGACCTACAAAACCTTCTAGAACTGACACCCAAAAAAGATGTCCTTTTCATTATAGGGAACTGGAATGCAAAAGTAGGAAGTCAAGAAACACGTGGAGTAATAGGCAAATTTGGCCTTGGAGTACAGAATGAAGCAGGGCAAAGGCTAACAGAGTTCTGCCAAGAGAACGCACTGGTCATAGCAAACACCCTCTTCCAACAACACAAGACAAGACTCTACACATGGACATCACCAGATGGTCGACACCGAAGTCAGGTTGATTGTGTTCTTTGCACCCAAAGATGGAGAAGCTCTATACAGTCAGCAAAAACAAGACCAGGAGCTGACTGTGGCTCAGATCATGACCTCCTTATTGCCAAATTCAGACTGAAATTGAAGAAAGTGGAGAAAACCACTAGACCATTCAGGTATGACCTAAATCAAATCCCTTATGACTATACAGTGGAAGTGAGAAATAGATTTAAGGGACTAGATCTGATAGAGTGCCTGATGAACTATGGACGGATGTTCGTGACATTGTACAGGAGACAGGGAGCAAGACCATCCCCAAGAAAAAGCAATGCAAAAAAGCAAAATGGCTGTCTGCGGAGGCCTTACAAATAGCTGTGAAAAGAAGGGAAGCGAAAAGCGAAGGAGAAAAGGAAAGATATACCCATTTGAATGCAGAGTTGCAAAGAATAGCAAGGAGAGATAAGAAAGCCTTCCTCAGTGATCAGTGCAAAGAAATAGAGGAAAACAATAGAATGGGAAAGACTAGAAATCTCTTCAAGAAAATTAGAGATACCAAGGGAACATTTTATGCAAAGATTGGTTCAATAAAGGACATAAATAGTAGGGGCCTAACAGAAGCAGAAGCTATTAAGAAGAGGTGGCAAGAATACACAGAAGAACTGTACAAAAAAGATCTTCATGACCCAGATAATCACGATGGTGTGATCACTCACCTAGAGCCAGACATCCAGGAATGCAAAGTCAAGTGGGCCTTAGGAAGCATCACTATGAACAAAGCTAGTGGAGGTGATGGAATTCCAGTTGAGCTATTTCAAATCCTGAAAGATGATGCAGTGAAAGTGCTGCACTCAATATGCCAGCAAATTTGGAAAACTCAACAGTGGCCACAGGACTGGAAAAGGTCAGTTTTCATTCCAATCCCAAAGAAAGGCAATGCCAAAGAATGGTCAAACTACCACACAATTGCACTCATCTCACACTCTAGTAAAGTAATGCTCAAAATTCTCCAAGCCAGGCTTCAGCAATACATGAACCGTGAACTTTCAGATGGTCAAGCTGGTTTTAGAAAAGGCAGAGGAACCAGAGATCAAATTGCCAACATCTGCTGGATCATCAAAAAAGCACGAGAGTTCCAGAAAAACATCTATTTCTACTTTATTGACTGTGCCAAAGCCTTTGACTGTGTGGATCACAATAAACTGTGGAAAATTCTGAAAGAGATGGGAATACCAGACCACCTGACCTGCCTCCTGAGAAACCTGTATGCAGGTCAGGAAGCAGCAGTTAGAACTGGACATGGAACAACAGACTGGTTCCAAATAGGAAAAGGAGTACATCAAGGCTGTATAGTGTCACCCTACTGATTTAATTTATATGCAGAGTACATCATGAGAAATGCTGAGCTGGAGGAAGCACAAGCTGGAATCAAGATTGTTGGGAGAAATACCAATAACCTCAGATATGCAGATGACACCACCTTATGGCAGAAAGTGAAGAAGAACTAAAGAGCCTCTTGATGAAAGTGAAAGAGGAGAGTGAAAAAGTTGGCTTAAAACTCAGCATTCAGAAAACTAAGATCATGGCATCTGGTCCCATCACTTCATGGGAAATAGATGGGGAAACAGTGGCCGAGTTTATTTTTTCGGGCTCCAAATCACTGCATATGGTGATTGCAGGCATGAAATTAAAAGACGCTTACTCCTTGGAAGAAAAGCTGTGACCAACCTAGACAGCCTATTAAAAAGCAGAGACATTACTTTGCCAACAAAAGTCGGTCTAGTCAAGGCTGTGGTTTTTCCAGTGGTCATGTATGGATGTGAGAGTTGGACTATCAAGAAAGCTGAGTGCCAAAGAATTGATGCTTTTGAACTGTGGTGTTGGAGAAGACTCTTGAGATTCCCTTGGACTGCGAGGAGATCCAACCAGTCCATCCTAAAGGAGATCAGTCCTGGGTGTTCATTGGAAGGACTGATGTTGAAGCTGAACCTCCAACACTTTGGCCACCTGATGCGAAGAGCTGATTCATTAGAAAAGACCCTGATGCTGGGAAAGATTGAGGGCAGGAGGAGAAGGGGGCGACAGAGGATGAGATGGTTGGATGGCATCACCGACTCAATGGACATGGGTTTGGGTGGACTCCAGGAGTTGGTGATGGACAGGGAGGCCTGGCATGCTGCAGTTCATGGGGTTGCAAAGAGTCGGACACGACTGAGCGACTGAACTGAACTGAGCAGGACTTCCCTGGAAGTCCAGTGGTTAGAACTCCTTGCTTCCATAGCAGGGGACTCAGGTTTGATTCCTAGTTCCCACAGAGAACTAGGATCCTGAATGTGGTGTGGTACAGCCACAAAGAAAAAAAAAAAAAAGATTGGTCCTGAGAGATGAGTATACACTGGCTTAAGAATACATCACACGCTTGGGAACCCAGTGCTTAAAATATTCAACATAGATCATAGATCAAGAAATAATGGGGGAAAATAAACTCAGTTTTAAAATACGTTGATGACAACTTCTAGTCTAGGCCAAGACAGAATAGCCCCATTCCTCCCTAGTCTTCCCTCTTAAAGCTAGAAAACTCTGGATATCATACAACAGACGAACATAGGCGACCCTGAGAGAAGGAAACGAGAAGGTGGACTGGTTAGGGCTTTCAAGACTTAAGGAAGGATATAACAGTGAGTTCCCCAGGTTTTCTTATTAATTGCCATGTATCCCAGCATTTTTCAAGAACTGAAAGAAAAGAACTGTCAACTGAAAATTCTATACCTCATGAGAATATCCTTCAGAAATGAAGATATTCTCAGGTAAAAGAAAACAGAAACTTTGTCACCAGCAGGCCTACCTTGAAGGAATGACTAAAGGAAGTTCTGTAAACAGAACGGAAGTGAAAAAAGGAGATTTCAAATATCAAGAATGAAGAACAACCAAAAGAGTAAACATATAGATAGACATAAAAGTCTGTCCTCCTCTAGTTTGCTAAAATAGGTTAGATGCTTGAAGCAAAATTATAACATTGTCTTATGTGATTCTCACTGTATGTAGAGGAAATATTTCAAAGGGGCCTAAATGAAAGTTAAGCTTCTACACTTTACTCACACTTCTAAAATGTTGACACCAGTAGACCATGGTAAGTTACATATGTAAATATAATACTTAGAGCAACCACTAAAGTAATCTGGGCAAAGATATACTCAAAAACTGTACAAATCAAAAGGAATTCTAAAAAGTAATTCAGGTAACCTATGGAAGGGCAAGAAAAGTGAAACAGAAGAACAGAAACCAGAGGGGAGAACAGAAAACATTGACTAAAATGGTAGGTGTAGGCCCTAACATATGATTTGTCTCTATAGATGATCTGTATATGCCAATTAAGTGACAGAGACTGGTAGAATGGATTATCTTAAATGACCCAACAATATGATATTTATAAGAAACTCACTCAAATATAATAATATAGGTAGGTTGAAAGTAAAAGGACAGTAATAGATATACTATGCAAACATTAACCAGAAGAAGTCAGAAGAAATTAAGTTAGTATCAGATAAGTAGATTTCATGGCAGAGAAAATTACCAGATGCAACAGAAACTCTAACTCTGTTATTTTCATAATAATGAAAGAGTTAATCTACCAAGAAGACATAGAAGCCCTAAATCTGTATATACCAAACAACAGAGCTTCAGAATATGTAAAGCTAAAACTGATAGACTGAAAGAAAAAATAGATAAATCCACAACTGTATTTGCTGACTTCAACACTCTTTTCTCAACAATTGATAAAACAACTAGAAAGAAAATCAGGAAGGTTATAGGATTTAACACCACCATCAACCAAAAGGGTCTAATTGAAATTTATAGGACATGTCACATAACAGCAGAGAATACACATTCTTTTCAAGCCCATCATGAATGTTCACTGAGATAAACTACATATATCCTGGGATATAAAAAGTTAGCAAATTGAAAAGAACTGAAATCAGACAGTGTGTTCTCTAACCACAGTGGAATGAAACCAGAAATCAGTAACAGAAAGATAACAGGAAGATCTCCAAACACTTGGAAATTAACCCATTCCTAAGTAATCTGAAAGTCTCAATAGAAATTTATTAAAACTGCTTGCCTTCTGATTGGGATATGAGAATTAAACAGAAGGACACAAGAGAAGCCATTTCCTTAGTGCCTGGCGTATGTTGGGTGCTACAGAGTGGGGGCACCCGCTCCCCTTGGTTGTGGGGCTGCTCACCACCCTTCTCTTCCTGAAGCTCCCTCTCCTGAGATCCCTGCTCTGCCTTTCTAGTTCCTCGCCTTATCCTGTGCAGTCTTCCTTCCTGTTCCTGCTATCTTAAGTGAGATTCATCTCCCTGCTGCCTTAAGCAGCAGTGATCTTTTTGGATGTCTTTTTCTGCTGCTTTACAGTCCAAGCCCTTCCAACGCTTCAGTACTTCCTTCAGGAGAGTGACCCCGAGAGCGTCCTCCACAGTGTGACTTCTCACTTGTGCCTCCCAAGGTCTTGTAAATGCCTTCTGAGGCTAAATCAGGGAGTACCTGGTGTTGCCACTGAGTTTCTCAGATTGGATTCTGTATTCCTTCTTTTACTAGGGGCAACTGCTACACAGTCTCTGCTCAGACACCATTGAGCAACTAACACTTTCACTTTGTAACATTATAAATGAATTTAGAAATACTGGTTTTTTGACAATGTCTACTCAAACATAAGGAAGGGAACTTCATAACTCCCATTGTCTCAATCTTGAGTGTTGTCTTTCCACAGCACCCATGGCCTTGACTGGCCCAGAAAACACATGGAAACTGAAGTCTAAAGATAATGGAGTGATATTCCAAAGTACAACAGTAACATTTTAAATGATATTAATACATCTCCAGCCTTGGACTTCAAAAAAGTAGTGGCGAGTGGTGCAGCCCATGAGAGCAATCAGGGATTGCATGGCTCTTTGCAAGCAGACAGATGGAGAAGAAAACGGGGGCAGAGTCTGGCTTAATGCCAGGGCGCAGACATTATTTGTATGTCAGTTTAGGAAGGGAAGGGGCTTCCCTGGTAGCTCAGACAGTAAAGCGTCTGCCTACAATGCGGGAGACCCGGGTTCGATCCCTGGGTCGGGAAGATCCCCTGGAGAAGGAAATGGTAACCCACTCCAGTATTCTTGCTGGAAAATCCCATGGACTAAGGATCCGGGTAGGCTACAGTCCATGGGGTCGCAAAGAGTCGGACATGACTGAGCCACTTCACTTCACTTAGGAAGGGAGGGTAGGAGTCTGCCACATTTTATACCAGGAGCGCAGGGTACAGGAGGTGATTTCTCCTGCAGATGGAACTTGGCATGGGATTGGACCAGGGAATTCTGATGGCATGTGAGTCAGTGAAGTCTATTTAGACATCTCTACTCAGTTGTCTTCTATGTGTTTTCTCCACCCAGCTCCCACCCCATCATCAAAATACTAAAATAGCAAACCTGCGCCTAAATTTGCCCTACCCCCTTACTGTTTTTCATTCTTTCAGCCTTTAGGATGTTATTAGTATACTTTAAAAAAAAAAAAATCTTTCTATTCCTGAGAGCCCAAGGTAGAAGAAAGGTGCAATTAACTGAGGTATAAAAAACTGCCTAACCTTGTAGGAGCCTAAGCAATTAACATTCTCCTGGCTGCATGTCCCTCCCCACACACGCATACATGTATTTGAGAAGTACCTGACCATAACTCTGGTTAACTGTCTTGAGTTTGAATCCCTGACTTGCTGGGGTCAAGATATGTTTTACATGCCTGCCTTCCATCTTGAGTTTCCTACTTTCTCTCTCCATTAATTTATAAAACCTACCTCCCCTTCGGATACCAGACAAATTTATATTTTTGCAGCAAAATTTTCCTTGATCACGCCAGGCTATTGTGAATGCTCTCTCTCCTCAGAATTCTTGTAGGACTTGCTTTGTCTCTGTAGTTCACCTAGCAAATTTCATATGCAGTCTTGAACTGTGGTTTTTTTATTCCTATAAATTTTGTATTACTTCTCCATTGAGATTATAAAGTCCTTGAGGGCAAGAACCATCTTACTGTTTTATCTCCTTTTTTTTTTTGAAGGTGTATCTTTTTATTTTGAACAGTGACTATGAGCTCACAAATGTTTGGGACTTTTTTTATTTTTTATTTTATTTATGACCCATAGGTGGCACTCATTGAGTACTTGACAGCAAGTGACAACATGAGACATCTGTCTTGTCCAGGCTGCAGATCTTTTTCTTCTAGTGATGACTCAAATTGAAATATCATTAAACACTCAGTTGATCCAGTACCTTCCAAAGACCTCTAATCTTTGCTGTGGCATAGTTTTAATTAAATCACAGATGCTCTCTTATACAGGCGTTCACCAGAATTTTCATATTATTTCTTACAGGACCGTGTGACATTTAGAAGGATCATAGTGAAAAACAATGCAAAAAAGAGGAAGATGTTTGAATCATTTATTGAATCTGTGCCGCTTCTTAAATCACTAGAGGTAAAGCCTATTTTAATTAGAGTCTGTATATGGGGACTTAAAAGCTGTTAAAACAATTCTTTTGTTAGGTTTCTTAATTCATACTATTCTAGCCCATTTCAATGTTGTATAGATACTGTCAGTATTTGTGACTTTTATTTAAGGTCTTTTCCTTAGAATTTGTGTGTTCATTGATTCAGGTGTCAGAACGAATGAAGATTGTGGATGTAATAGGAGAAAAGGTCTATAAGGATGGAGAGCGCATAATCACTCAGGTGAGTGGGGACCTCAGGCAACTCCTTTCTCGGAAGTCACCTCCTGAAGGACTGGTGCGTCGTTTGTCCACTCATCCTGGGGAACTCATGTTGCTAAGTACTCAGGCACACTTCCTGCAGAATCTTCTGAAGCCCATTGATGTTCATCTCTGGCCTCTGTTCACCTTTCCTTGGCTTCTGGTTTTGTTTTTTGGATATCGTTTACTTTTAACCCTGAGTAAGCCTCCTTCATCACTGTTAAAACCTGGAGGTCAGAGGGTTGTGTATTTTCTCTCTCTGTTTGCCCCAAAGTCTCTCTTAGCTAACCCAGTACACAGCGGTCTTCAGTGACTGACCAGATTTGTAAGGTCCCCTTAGTGTTTCCTTTGTACTCTTCTGTCATGTTACTTCAGGTACTGTAAGGGTCGCCACACAGTGGACTTGAACATTATGATGAGTGCTGTGTAATAATTTTATTTATCTACTGTGTTTGCTTTTTTAATTATATGTAAAAGGTATTACAGATTTTTCCATTTTGTATTTCCATTTCCATATTATAAACTTCTCTCTGAGTGGTTTTGGCAAGATCACTGGGAAGGAGACTTCCCTGGCAGTCCAGTGGTTAGGACTCCATGCTTTTGCAGGAGTCACAAGTTCAATCCCTGGTCAGGCTGGGAGCTAAGATCTCACAAGCCACACACTGCAGCCCAAAAAAATTTTTTAATTAAAAAAAACAAAAGGAGCACTGGGGAGATGTCTGGTTGGTCTGGGTTAAGGAATGTGCCCTCCTTGAACCTTAGTTGAGGGCTAGAAGGAAGACTCAGAGTGGACAAACCTAAATCCCCAGACCACCCTTGGGGCCTGGAGGTGGAGTTGACCCAACCAGTGCCACAGAAATTAATCAGGCTGATCGCAGAAGGAGAGAGAGAGCTGCTCCCAGAGAAAAAGGACTAATGAATAAATGGTGTCTAAGTGGCATCTCCAAATGCCTTTGTTTTCCAGATAGCCCCACTGTTAATAATTCTTTTAATTAGAAGTTGATTTGATTCAGTAAGTATTTGGTTGTTTTTTTCTTCTATTTTCAGTAGTTAATGTTTTTTTGTTTTTTTTTTTTCATTTATTTTTATTAGTTGGAGGCCAACCATTTCACAACATTGCAGTGGGTTTTGTCATACATTGACGTGAATCAGCCATGGAGTTACATGTATTCCCCATCCCGATCCCCCCTCCCACCTCCCTCTTCACCCGTTTCCTCTGGGTCTTCCCGGTGCACCAGGCCCGGGCACTTGTCTCATGCATCCCACCTGGGCTGGTGATCTGTTTCACTATAGATAATGTTCATGCTGTTCTCTCTAAACATCCCACCCTCGCCTTCTCCCACAGAGTCCAAAAGTCTGTTCTGTACATCTGTGTCTCTTTTTCTGTTTTGCATATAGGGTTATCATTATCATCTTTCTAAATTCCATATATATGTGTTAGTATACTGTAATGTTCTTTATCTTTCTGGCTTACTTCACTCTGTATAATGGGCTCCAGTTTCATCCATCTCATTAGAACTGATTCAAATGAATTCTTTTTAATGGCTGAGTAATATTCCATGGTGTATATGTAGCACAGCTTCCTTTCCATATCGTCTGCTGATGGGCATTCTAAAGGTGCTTCCATGCCGGGCTATTGTAAACAGTATGCTTGCGAAATGAAACATTGGGGTGCACATGTCTCTTTCAGATCTGGTTTCCTCAGTGTGTATGCCCAGGAGTGGTATTGCTGGGTCATATGGCACTTCTATTTCCAGTTTTTTAGGAAATCTCCACACTGTTTTCCATAGTGGCTGTACTAGTTTGCATTCCCACCAACAGTGTAAGAGGGTTCCCTTTTCTCCACACCCTCTCCAGCATTTATTGCTTGTAGACTTTTGGATAGCAGCCATCCTGACTGGCGTGTAATGGTACCTCATGTGGTTTTGATTTGCATTTCTCTGATAATGAGTGATGTTGAGCATCTTTTTCATGTGTTTGTTAGCCATCTGTATGTCTTCTTTGGAGAAATGTCTGTTTAGTTCTTTGGCCCATTTTTTGATTGGGTCATTTATTTTTCTGGAATTGAGCTGCAGGAGTTGCTTGTATATTTTTGAGATTAATCCTTTGTCTGTTTCTTCATTTGCTATTATTTTCTCCCAATCTGAGGGCTGTCTTTCCACCTTACTTATAGTTTCCTTTGTAGTGCAAAAGCTTTTAAGTTTCATTAGGTCCCATTTGTTTAGTTTTGCTTTTATTTCCAATATTCTGGGAGGTGGGTCATAGAGGATCCTGCTGTGATTCATGTCAGAGAGTGTTTTGCCTATGTTCTCCTCTAGGAGTTTTATAGTTTCTGGTCTTACATTTAGATCTTTAATCCATTTTGAGTTTATTTTTGTGTATGGTGTTAGAAGTGTTCTAGTTTCATTCTTTTACAAGTGGTTGACCAGTTTTCCCAGCACCACTTGTTAAAGAGGTTGTCTTTTTTTCCATTGTATATCCTTGCCTCCTTTGTCAAAGATAAGGTGTCCATAGGTTCGTGGATTTATCTCTGGGCTTTCTATTCTGTTCCATTGATCTATTTTTCTGTCTTTGTGCCAGTACCATACTGTCTTGAATGACATGGGCTTTGTTAGTAGAGGTCTGAAGTCAGGGCAGGTTGGTTCCTCCAGTTCCATTCTTCTTTCTCAAGATTACTTTGGCTATTCGAGGTTTTTTGTATTTCCATACAAATTGTGAAATTATTTGTTCTAGTTCTGTGAAAAATACCTTTGGTAGCTTGATAGGGATTGCATTGAATCTATAGATTGCTTTGGGTAGAATAGCCATTTTGACAATATTGATTCTTCCAATCCATGAACACGGTATGTTTCTCCATCTGTTTGTGTCCTCTTTGATTTCTTTCATCAGTGTTTTATAGTTTTCTATGTATAGGTCTTTTGTTTCTTTAGGTAGATATACTCCTAAGTATTTTATTCTTTTTGTTGCAATGGTGAATGGTATTGTTTCCTTAATTTCTCTTTCTGTTTTTTCATTGTTAGTATATAGGAATGCAAGGGATTTCTGTGTGTTAATTTTTTTTTTTTTTTTTTTTTTTTTTTTTTTTTAGTTCTACCACTTTATTGCTACCAACCCATTTCCCTCCACCCTTGTGCACACATGCTCAGTCATGTAATCCCATGGACTTCAGCCCGCCAGACTCCTCTGTCCATGGACTTTTCCAGGCAAGAATACTGGAGTGGGTTGCCATTTCCTTCTCCATCTGTGTGTTAATTTTATATCCTGCAACTTTACTATATTCGTTGATTAGCTCTAGTAATTTTCTGGTAGAGTCTTTAGGGTTTTCTATGTAGAGGATCATGTCATCTGCAAACAGCAAGAGTTTCACTTCTTCTTTTCCTATCTGGATTCCTTTTACTTCTTTTTCTGCTCTGATTGCTGTGGCCAAAACTTCCAACACTATGTTGAATAGTAGTGGTGAGAGTGGGCACCCTTGTCTTATTCCTGATTTCAGGGGAAATGCTTTCAATTTTTCACCATTGAGGGTGATGCTTGCTGTGGGTTTGTCATATATAGCTTTTATTATGTTGAGGCATGTTCCTTCTATTCCTGCTTTCTGGAGAGTTTTAATCATAAATGAGTGTTGAATTTTGTCAAAAGCTTTCTCTGCATCTATTGAGATAATCATATGGTTTTTATCTTTCAATTTGTTAATGTGGTGTATTACATTGATTGATTTGCAGATATTAAAGAATCCTTGCATTCCTGGGATAAAGCCCACTTGGTCATGGTGTATGATTTTTTTTAATATGTTGTTGGATTCTGTTTGCTAGAATTTTGTTAAGGATTTTTGCATCTATGTTCATCAGTGATATTGGCCTGTAGTTTTCTTTTTTTTGTGGCATCTTTGTCTGGTTTTGGAATTAGGGTGATGGTGGCCTCATAGAATGAGTTTGAAAGTTTACCTTCTTCTGCAATTTTCTGGAAGAGTTTGAGTAAGATAGGTGTTAGCTCTTCTCTAAATTTTTGGTAGAATTCAGCTGTGAAGCCATCTGGTCCTGGGCTTTTGTTTGCTGGAAGATTTCTGATTACAGTTTCGATTTCCTTGCTTGTGATGGCTCTGTTAAGATCTTCTATTTCTTCCTGGTTCAGTTTTGGAAAGTTATACTTTTCTAAGAATTTGTCCATTTCTTCCAAGTTGTCCATTTTATTGGCATAGAGCTGCTGGTAGTAGTCTCTTACGATCCTTTGTATTTCAGTGTTACCTGTTGTGATCTCTCCATTTTCATTTCTGATTTTGTTAATTTGATTCTTCTCTCTTTGTTTCTTAATGAGTCTTGCTAATGGTTTGTCAATTTTGTTTATTTTTTCAAAAAACCAGCTTTTAGCTTTATTTCTTTTGCATTTATTTCTGCCCTAATTTTTAAGATTTCTTTCCTTCTACTAACCCTGGGGTTCTTCCTTCTCTAATTGCTTTAGGTGTAGAGTTAGGTTATTTATTTGACTTTTTTCTTGTTTCTTGAGGTAAGCCTGTAATGCTATGAACCTTCCCCTTAGCACTGCTTTTACAGTGTCCCATAGGTTTTGGGTTGGTGTGTTTTCATTTTCATTCATTTCTATGCATATTTTGATTTCTTTTTTGATTTCTTCTATGATTTGTTGGTTATTCAGAAGCGTGTTATTTAGCCTCCATATGTTTGAATTTTTAACAATTTTTTTCCTGTAATTGAGATCTAATCTTACTGCACTGTGGTCAGAAAAGATGACTGGAATGATTTCAATTTTTGTGAATTTTCCAAGACTAGATTTATGGCCCAGGATGTGATCTATTCTGGAGAAGGTTCCATGTGCACTTGAGAAAAAGGTGAAGTTGATTGTTTTGGGGCGAAATGTCCTGTAGATATCAATTAGGTCTAGCTGGTCCATTGTGTCATTTAAGGTTTGTGTTTCCTTGTTAATTTTCTGTTTAGTTGATCTATCCATAGTTGTGAGTGGGGTATTAAAGTCTCCCACTATTATTGTGTTACTATTAATTTCCTCTTTCATACTTGTAAGCGTTTGCCGTACATATTGCGGTGCTCCTATGTTGGGTGCATATATATTTATAATTGTTATATCTTCTTCTTGGATTGAACCTTTGATCATTATGTAGTGTCCTTCTTTGTCTCTTTTCACATCCTTTATTTGAAAGTCTATTTTATCTGATATGAGTATTGCGACTCCTGCTTTCTTTTGGTCTCCGTTTGCATGAAATATTTTTTTCCAGCCCTTCACTTTTAGTCTGTAGTTAAGTATTTGTTAAGATAGACAAGTAGGACCAGATTTAAGTGCTATGAAGAGAGGGGAAAGAATGACAATGAGAATGTAGAAAAGGAAGTATTCCATATGGTTTCATAGAGGAACCAACCTTTGAACTAAGCTGAAAGAACAAGTGCATTTTCAGCAGTTGAGGTCAGGGAAAGATCTTCCAGGGCAAGAGAACAGTATAAGCAAAGGCCATGGGTATGAGCTGTGTTCCAGGCCAGGTGTCCTGGTATGGGAAGAACGTGCAGCTGAGTTGCCGAGATGGAATGTGTTGACTGGCCACATTTGTTTCTGAACCTGCAGCACTTTAATTTACCCCCAGAAGACCTCTATTTTGTCCTGAAAGCCCCAGGCCTTCAGGAGGTATATCAAGAGCTATAAAAACCCACAATGTTTTCTGGGATATGTGTGTTCTTGAAGTTAGGAGTGCTAGGTGGTAGTGTAGAATGGACACAAATTAAGATGATACCCACCTTATTATAGACCGCTTTTGGCAGTGTCTCTTGACCAAGACTTCTCTGAGGACTAGCAATATTAGCATTATATCAGAATGTTAGAAACTGTTAGGAATTCTGGTTCCTGGACCCCACGCCAGACTAACTGCAAAAACCACACTTTATGTTGTTTTGTTTTTCTGCTTGTTTGTTTGGTCAGCTTTGTTACCCTGAATTTGACATACAATAAAATTACCAAGTTTAAGTATACAATTTGAGAGCTTTATAACCACCCCTATAATCATAGTGTAGAGCTTTTCTAATCACCTCAAAAAGCTGCTTGTTTGTATTTTAACTAAATCCCCTCACCCACCCCCTTATTCCTGAAAACCACTGATCTGCTTTCTGTCACTTTAGAAATTCCTTTTCTAGAATTTCACACAAATGAAACCATATAATGTGTAGTTTTTTTGTGTCTCACTTCTTTCTCTTAGCGTAATGTTTTTGAGGTTTATCTATGTTGTATGTTTCAGAGGATAATTCCTTTTTGTTGGAGAATAGTATTCCGTTATACAGATGTACCATAGCTTGTCTTTCCACTCACCAGTGGAGAGTCATTTGGGGTCTTTCCAAATTCTGGCAGTTATGAATAAAGCTGCAATAAGCATTCACATACAAGTCTTTGCATGGATATATGTTTTTATGGAATTGCTGAGTCACATGGTAAACATTTGTTTCACAGGTTGCCAAAATGTTTTTTAAGATGTCTGTACCATTGTGCATTCCCCCAACAGTGTTCAAGAGTTCCAGTTGCTGTGCGTCCACATCCGCACTTAGTATCAGGTCTTTAATGTTAGCCATCCTAGTGTGAATGTCTCATTTTGGTTTTATTTTACATCTACCTAATGTCTAATGATGGTGAGCATCTTTTCCTGTGATTGCTTTTCATCCATATGTTTTCTTTGGTGAAGTACACCTTTTGCCCTATTTTAAGTTAGGTCATTCAGCTTCTTAATATATTGAGTTGTAAGAATTCTTTAAAAAGAAAAAAAAAAGATGTGTCTGTTTATTTTTGGCCGTGCTGGGTCTTCTCTGCTGCATGCAGGCCTTCTGCAGTTGCGGAGGCTCCTCTCTAGTTGCAGTGCCCTGGCTTCTCATTGCAGTGGCTTCTCTTGTTGGGAGCACTGGCTCTGGATCACTGGCTCGGTAGTTATGGCCCGTGGGCTTAGTCGCAACTTGTGGGATCTCCCTGATCAGGGATTGAACCTGTGTCCCCTGCATTGGCAAGTGAATTTTTTTTTACCTCTGAGCCACCAGGGAATCCCCTGAGTTGTAAGAATTCTTTATGTACTCTGAGAACAAATCCTTTACCAGGCAAATGATTTGTAAATATTTCTCCCAGAATGTGGCTGTGAGGCTTGTCTCTTCATTTTATTAGTAATACCTTTTAAAAAGCAAAAGTTTTAAATTTTGACAAGTCGTTTGTCATTTTTTTCCTCTTGTAATTCACTCTGTGTCCTACTTTAAAAAAAAAAAGTTTGTATAATCAATAAGATTTTCTCTTATTTAACTTCTAGATAAGTACTATTCAGAGATATTGTGTGAGCCACATACAATTTGAAGTATTTTAGTAGCCAAATTAAAAAAAAAAACAGGTGAACTTTAATAGGGTATTTTAACCTACTATATCTAAAATATCACATTTCAACATCTAAGTGATATAACAATTTAATAATGAGATATTTTACATTTGGAGGATATTCAGTCTTTAAAATTCAACGTATATTTTACACTTAGAGCACCTATGAATCTATACAAGCCACAGTTCAGGTGCCCAGTAGTGACATGTGACTAGTGGCTCCTGTCCTGAGTCATGCAATTCTAGTCTCATAGTTTTAGATCTTACATTTAGATCTGTGATCCATTTTGAATTAATTACAAGATAGAGAAGGTCTAGAGCTTTTCATATGGATGTCCAGTAACTTGAGCACCATTTTCCTGTTCCATTGCCTGGACACTTGCAGTGAGAATCAGTCGCCCATATATGTCTGGTCTCTCTTGTTCCACTAATCTATGCCTGTCTCTCAGTTAATGCTGTATTGTCTTGATTACAATAGCTTTATATAGTAAATCTTTCAATCAGATAGTTTAAAGCCCTCCAAATTTTTTTAAATTAATTAATTTGTTTATTTACTTTACTTTACAACATTGTATTGGTTTTGCCATACACTGACCTCCTTAAAGCCCTCCAGATTTGTTGTTCTTTGTCTTAATTATTTTGTCTGTGCTATGCTCTTTGCATTTCTGTATATATTTTACAACCATCTTATCAACTTCTATCAAAAAGACCTGCTGAGCTTTTTTATTGGATTTACGTAAGTTGAATCTATAGAAAAGTTCGGGGAGTAGTTGACATCTTAATAGTGAGTCTTTTGTTACAGTCTCAGCGTACTGAAAGTGATGCTGTTGGCTAGGAATGCCTGGGCACTCATCTGTGCCCATACTGTTAATACCTGCGGTGAGCCTTCACAAACATTAACCCTGGCAGAGCCAGCGCTGTAGCTGGACCAGCCCTTCTGGTTCTTATTATGATTGCAAGATGCACCTTGAGCAGCAACCATCTGGGAACTTTGAAAAAACAAGGTTTATTACTCACAGGTCCTGAGGGGCAGGCCCAGAACCACACAGTGAGTTCACAGGGGAAAGTCCATACATGCGCATGTGCTGACCTGGAGTTGCCGTTACTGGGGTGACGGTGCTTGCGGTGCCCAGGGTTTGAGGTTTACTCCTTATTGGTATACCTCAGATGTAAGAGTATCTTCCCTGGTGGCTCAGACGGTAAAGAGTCTGCAATGAGGGAGGCCTGGGTTCAGTCCCTGGGTCGGGAAGATCCTCTGGAGAAGGAAATGACCCACTCCAGTATTCTTGCCTGGAAAATCCCATGGACAGAGGAGCCTGGCAGGCTACAGTCCATGGGGTCACAAGGAATCAGACACGACTGAGCGACTAACACATACAAACAAACAAAAGAGTAGGAATTTGGGCACAAGAATGTAAAAGTGGGGTCACTCAGGCAGTTTTCATTTGATCTAGGGGTGGTTACACAGGTGTATACAAATGTAAAAATTCATCAAGCTGTAGCATTGAAATGAGCACTTTAAATTATGATTGTTATATATCTTTCTAAACAAAGGGCTCGGACACTGCCCTTTACCACTTCTCACTTCTACAGTTCTTCCTACCGCTCACCACTCTTCTTGGTCACCAGGGTGTTTCTGTACATTCGACTATTATTACTCTTGACCTCCCGGCAGCGCTGAACACTAGTGATCACATCTTCCTTTATGAAACTCCCTTCTTGGAACTAGAAACAATTTTCCCTCCTGGTGGCCCTGCGTCTGGCTCCTCTTTCGTTTCCTTCATGGCTTCCCATCCTTCATCAACTTATATCCTAAAGCTATTTGTATTACATGAATAGAACTTATTGGTGATTTGGTTCTGCTGGATTTAGGGTCAGTTCAGTCACTCAGTCATGTCCAACTCTTTGCAACCCTATGGCCTGCAGCATGCAAGGCTTCTCTATCACCAGCTTCCGGAGCTTGCGCAAACTCATGTCCATCGAATCAGTGATGCCATCCAACTGTCTTGTCCTCAGTCGTCCCCTTCTCCTCTTGCCTTCAGTCTTTCCCAGCATCAGGGTCTTTTCCAAGGAGTCAGTCCTTCCCATCAGGTAGCTAAAATATTGGAGCTTCAGCTTTAGCATCAGTCCTCCCAATGAATATTCAGGACTGATTTCCTTTAGGATTGACTGGTTTGATCTATCAAACCAAAGGATGGTTTGATCTGTCTACCAAAGGATGCAGGGTACCTATCCAACATAGCAACACAGAAATCCACAGACAGCCCCTTATAAGGCTATGGAGCAGTGATTATTATATGGTAACCTGGAACTAGATTAACTCAGGAATGTCAGCCACAGCTGTCTGTGGTCCTTGTGTGGTGCATGAAGGACATGAAGTCTTATGAAGACATAAAACCCGTCACATGGAATGAGAGCACATGATTAGTATTGAATTATTCAATGTAGATGGTCTTTGCTTCAGAAGTTAAGTGAGAAGTCAGAGACTGATTGCCTGAGAGCTCCTCTTCCATATCTGCTTGCCTACCTCTCACCTCCTTCCAGGCTTCACTCACATCTCACCTTCTCACTGAAGTGCTCCTATATGCTATATAACATCTTTTCGCTCACCACTGCAGATCGCACATTCCCTGCTCTACTTTTTTCCTATGGCCCTTATTGCCTTCCAGTACAGCAGCATAATTTACTGATTCATTATGTTGGTCATTTACAGTTTGTTTACCCTACCAGACTGTAATTTCCACAAGGGTAGGGATATTGTTTATCCACTGACTTATCTCTCATGCCTGGCACATAATAATTATTTGTTGAATTACCTGAATAACTGGTTCAGCTAAGTGGTTTAACATCAAAACAAGCAAAACAAAGCCTGAGACTTATCAGAGTGACATCATCCCTCATGAAGACACCTGGCTGATCAAGGCAGTGCTTTCTTCAGCTCCACGCTGTCCTCTGGAGGGCTGTATTTGATGGTGGAGATAATCGCTGGGCTTCATGACCCAGGGTTAGCCAGGAGTCACCTTGATACTGCATGCAGCCGACTTGGCTACTTACCCCTTATCATAAGTCTGGTTAGCTGACCAACATGAGCTGCAAGAATACAATCTGTGCAGTTACCAGCCTGGGTAAAGTCACGGAGACAGATGGGAATATTCCGTGTTAGGAAGAAGAGATGTTTGTCAGTCGTAGTTGTACTGACATCCCTGGTGATCAGGATCCTCCCGTTTTTGTTCTGAATTTGTTAGCCATTGACTGGTTTGTAGGTTTGGAAAATAAATAAAATCGGAGCTCAGGCAACGTGAAGATTGTCTATTTCTGTGTCCCTCAGTACATATCTGTGGCTCTGACCTCACCTCCTCTCCCTTTTCAGGGTGAAAAGGCTGATAGCTTTTACATTATAGAGTCTGGTGAAGTGAGCATCTTGATCAAAAGCAAGGTGAGTTTACGTGTGACAATGTGAGTTGTTTCAGGGGAGATCCAGATGCCAGGTATATGCACAGACCGTAACTGCTTTAATAGTGTGAAGTGTGTTTCATGTGCCGGAATCATCATTACGTGAGATATGTGACTGACAGAGACCAAGGTTTAAGCCCATTCGTTGATAAAGATTTAGTATATATATCTTTTTTGTTGCTTTTACCTCTGTCATGTAATTAAGGATGTGAGAAGTACTGGCCTATAAATCAATAAGAAAAAGGGTAAGTACCCTAATAGAAAATGGGAAGATTATTGAATATATAACAAAGAATACATTGTGAGTGTTGGTTATGAAAAAGCTTCCTTTTTAGCATGCTAGGAAGGGAGTCTCTAGGACAGTTATTATTGTGGCCATTTAATGGATAGGGAGACCTAGAAAACACAATGACTTATAGGTGGAAAGAGTGATTCTTACCATAAATTCATCATCATCAGATATTGTTTCAGTTTTTTTTAAGAATAAAGAATTTTTTAAAATACTGACTACTATATAATACTAAATCAACTTAGTGTGAAACCTTTTACAGAATACTTTTTGTAAAAGTTAAGTGTGGAGAAAGAGGTCTTCCCCAGTGACTCAGTGGTAAAGAATCTTCTGGCCACTGCAAGAGACGCGGGTTGGATCCCTGGATCAGGAAGATCCCCTGGAGAAGGAAGTGGCAACCCAGTTCAGTATTCTTGCCTGAAAAATCCCATAGACAGAGGAGCTTGGCAGGCTACAGTCCATGGGGTCGCAAAGAGTCGGACACGACTGAGCAACTAAGCAGCAACAGTGGAGAAAGAAAAATACGATTATGCCTATAAGATGGCTTGATTCCTAATTTAAATTTTTTTTACTTATAGTTTCTGGACTACTGATAAATGTTTGTACATTTCTCATATTCATTGACACCTACTGATCACAGCATAGTATTGTGTTTGTAGGTCCAACAGCACTGTGGCACTGGATTGGGAAAGAAGGGGAGCTTGTCTCAGAGATTCAGTCTTGTTCTCTGCCCCAGACCTACCGAATCAGAATCTGCATTGTATCAAAACCTGCAGGGGGCTGCTGTTCACAGTGGGATAAGTGCTGCTCTAGAGAAGGGACTAGGCGGACATGGGCACCTCTGCAGCCCCAGAGAATATGACAGAGGCTAGAGAGAGAGCATTGGCTTGGAAGGGGCAGATCAGCTTCAGAGCAAACAGGTCAGGGCAGAAGTGTGGAAGGAGGGAAAATCAAACCATGTAAGTGAGCGTGGTGCTTTTATTTATTCCGCTAAATTAACCTTCAAAAAATTATTTATCTGCCCCTGCCATAAAGTGGCTCTTACAGATTGAAACTAATTCTTACTAATAAAAGTATTTTTTTATTTAAACAAGTTACTGCTTAGCTTAGCAGATAGATTTGTTAAAAAAAAAAAACTAGTAAATAAAATATAGTACATTATTTTCAGTAATTCAAAAAGCACAAAATATAACCTGTTTGATTTCTTAAACTATCGTTTCAAAATTCAAATTACTGTAAAAAAAAATTTAGTTACTTAACTCTTCTAAACAAATGTAGTGGGATCACTAGCTTAAGATGCAGATAGTACATAAAAATAAAATTGATCTCTGTACTGTATTGTCTGAGTCCTGCTGGGCCTTAAATCAAAAAGAAGTAGCTCTGAATTGTAACTCTTTAACCAAGAGAAGCATTGGCATTATTTAAGAAGAATTAGCAAAAAAACCTTGTCTTTTCCCTTGTGTCTCAGAAGTCAGCATCTCCCAAATGGATTGCATTCATATATATAATATATTTAAATGTACATGTAATATATTAAATATTCCATACATTTAATATATGTTAAAGTACATTAACATAATATTATATATTGGTTTATATGCTGTATTACATTAATATGTAATATTAGTATATAATATATACTACAATAATATTTATATATATATATATATATATACACACACACACACACACACACCCCTCACCTCTTGGTAAAAACCAGGCCCCTGAGAGTAGCTCATGCAGCTTACACAATGCAGTCAGTCTCTGCAACATGAATCTCTAGGTAATTGTGGTAAGTGTACCGAGAAGCGACTGCAAAGGTATGCAGTTGGACATGTCTACTTGTGATTCTGGAATCAGTCGTGTTCTCTACCTGTTCTAGACTAAAGTCAACAAGGATGGTGAGAACCAGGAGGTCGAGATTGCGCGCTGCCACAAGGGGCAGTACTTTGGAGAGCTTGCACTGGTCACCAACAAACCCAGAGCTGCTTCAGCTTATGCAGTGGGAGATGTGAAATGCTTAGGTAAGAAAGATGCTTTGTGCATTAATTTTTTTTTCCTAATATGCAGTATTTTTTCCCCATCAACACGCCTTGACTTACTCCACCAGCTCTCACATCTAAGCTTGCACACTTTGTGTGACCAACCAGAAATGGGTGAATGTGTTCTTTTAGCAAATATTCCTGAGCTGTGACAATAGCCTGTGAATAAGACGGGCATAGAAGCCCCCAGCCCATGTGGAAAGAGCAGAGATGGAGACTGGTGTGCAGGGTTGTGTGGGGACAGAGAGAATGGGTGCTGCTACGCTGTCCAAAGTCTCAAACTTAGATGACATAGCCCTGCTATGTCCACATAACACCCCGTCTTTTTCAAGTGTCCAGTATCCAGTAGTCTGATTCCTCCAGCAGGAATGGACATGTTTAAGAAAAGGTTTATGTGAGGGAAGCGACTTTGACTTGCTGGTGTGGAGAACTCATTCTCTCCCTCACCTCTTTCTAACAATACAGTTATGGATGTGCAAGCGTTTGAGAGGCTGCTGGGGCCCTGCATGGACATCATGAAGAGGAACATCTCGCACTACGAGGAACAGCTGGTGAAGATGTTTGGCTCCAGCATGGATCTGATCGATCCCGGGCAGTAGGTGTGCCACACCCCAGAGCCTTCTCAGTGTGACACCAGAAACTTCCGGTCAGCCACAGAACACAAACAGAAGACATGACAGAACCGTTCCTGCTGTTGCCACCGCCGCTGCCATTGCCATGGCCGTGGGCACTTAGAAAACGTGAAAGTCAGCACTAAAGGATGGGAGAGGTTCAACCCACACCTCCACTTCGCTTCTGAAAGCCCATTGTTAGACCACTCGTCACGATCACTCCGACCCAGTCTTCACATCTTTGGTTCCAAATGGCATGTCTCTCCAACAATTTAAGTGCCTGATACAAAGTCCAAAGTGTAAACATCTTCCTTTCCTCTCTTGCTGCTACTCTGGCTTTTGAAAGTTACCACAGGTTGGCACAAACCTGTGGTGTAACTGTAGACACCCTCCCCCAACCTCTGTCTAGGAGGGACATGTTGTAGCCTTCCGTCTCCTCATCTGTCTTTGGAGAAAGTCCACATTTGTTCTCAATTGTAGCCTTTGGTTTTACCGTTGAAAATGGTGGCAGATGTGATGGAGGTCTGTGGGCCTGTGGCGCTGTACTGTCTGCTGGCAGTGGCACATGACAGCTGTCCCCCAGTTCTCAGTGATGCTTAGGGAGAGGCCCTGCCCAGGGCCCAGCAGGTCAGCACCCCAGAGCTCACCCATCGGGCATCAGAATCCACGTTAGAGCAGAAAACTGGGGTTTGGCACTTTCTTCCGGTAGCAGAGAGCCAGGGAAGGTTTTCTGGGTTCGGGGGTGTATTTTCTTTTGTTTTAGTACATTTCTTTTCGTTTTGTTTAATCTCTGTGCAGTGTGCGTGAGTGGATTGCTATCCATCTATAAGGAGCCGGGGTCTGGGAGTGCCATTGCTCTGTCTGACCTAATTATGTTCCTGGGCCACTCCTGCCTGTCTTGTTTCTGGTCGCTTCTACCAGCTGATGGCAGTGTGCTGACAGAGACCTTCTCTTCTACTCCAGAGTGGTTACATAGCTTTGCTGTTGAACCATCAATTTTTAAACTCTTTAAAGAAAAAGCAGCTATCTTTGTGGAAAAAAAAAATTTTTCCCTCTATTTAGAGAATTCCCCTTGCACGTACTCCTTTATATCACTTTGTCAGCTGACTCAAGCATTCATCCTAAAGATCAACTCTTTTTGTTAGTTTAAAAAAAATTGGTATCATGTACAATTTCATAAGATTACTTCAAAGACCTTTCTAATTAAGATGTTGGGATTTTGGGGTTCCAGTTGTTAATCCCACAGGAAAGTAGCTTAGCTTTTTTTTAACCTTTTGATTATATCAGGTAGAGTTCTGATGAATTATCATAATTAACTAGATATACTTCAGAATGAAATTTTTTTTCTTCAGAATGACCTAGAATCAGATGTTACAAGAGATCCTAAGAGCAGTGTGACACTTACCTAAAGATAAATTTGGATGTCATAGCCACGTTTATATTAAATCAAGAGGCCCTTTCTGATATGAATTTTTTTAAACTTGTATATCTCAGTGAACCCCTGGGAGATTGACATTCTGGGGCTGGAGTCATCCCTGTTACAGACATACGGTCCCTGTGTGAGCACCCTGTTGGAGCCCGTGCAGTCACAATTGCCCTCTTAAACCAGGCTGTCTGCTTTTGCCACAGACAGTATAGTTGAGAGATTTTTATAGTGGTGACTCGTCATCGCCTTGCTCAGATCTCCCTTTTCCTTGTTCTCCATGAAGTGAAAGCAGAAAGACTCTCAGTTGGTAGCCTGCGTTGCAGCTCTAAGAATTGGGAAAGGTTGTAACTAATACTCCAAAACTGGCAGCTAGCACTGGGAAAGCCTGTGTGGTTTTCCCCATGATTTTCCAAGGTTCTTCTTTTGTATGGCATTGCTTTATTATCACATAAATTAAGAAAGCAGACATTGCACTTTAGCAGACAAGAGCCATACCTCTCACGCAGGTAACAGGTACTTTGGGCTTCAGGAGTGATGCAGAGATCTCGCCCCAGACTGTGTAAGGACTCTGTGTGAACACACGCCCCCTTACACCCCCCACCCTATCCCCATGCCAGCATTAGTTAGGGCCAGCTGTGAATTCCTAGCCAGTCACTCCTGCAGGCTGCTAGGGGTAGGACTTCTCATCCTGCCCTCTTTCACATCCCAGTTCAGTCTTCCCCTTCATAGAAGCTCTGTGACACCCCCAGTGTACTGACAGTTTCTGTTTTACAAAGTAGAATTCATCAGGTTTCAGTCTTCCTGCTCTAACTGCGGATTGACATATGGATCATCAGTGCAGACTCTCACTGCCTACAGGGCCCCTTGAGGGTCTGGCTTGAGGGAGGGAGTCAAGGGACCAGTGTGAGTGAAAAGGACACAGCTGTTACCAAGGCTTCAGGAGCCTGACGGTGTTCCAGTTTCTCCTTACAGCGTGGGGAGTGGAAGGCAGCAGGCCAGGTTCGACTCTGGACTCTGCTGTCCACACTGTGCTATGCAAGCTCTGCGCTGAGAGCTGAGCCTCACAGGGAGGAGCATCTATTGGGAAGAGCTCTTTCTGATCGTTGTTTTATATCGTTCTCTCCTAGGATGGGTTAGAGCTTCATGCCCTCCGTTCTGACTTTGCTGTTGATTTTGCATGGTGGAGGTTGTTCCTGAGAGCCTTGAGGTCTAACCTGCAGTATTATTTTTCTCACTGGCCCCACTTTATCACACCCCCCGCCTTCTTCTTTTGGTTGTATTCTCTGAAGGAAGGGTTCATCTGCCCTGTCCTCTCAATCCGTCATTCTTATATATAAATGTGTCATGTATGATTGCAGTAGATTCTCAGAAATCAGGGTGGAGCTTTTCTTTGAACGGTTTAATGAGTGAATTCAGCAGCGAAGTGTCAAGAGATGATTCTCCAGCCAGGAGAGGTACTGTTCATCCTCGTACTGCCCAGAGTCTTAGTCACAATGGTCAGTGAGGTGCCCCTGGACACACAGCATCTCCATGTCCTGTCATAGTGTACAAACAATCCTCTCATTTACAGAAATTAAAAGAGCATTTTTGCACAGAGCAAAAGGAAAAAGACCCATGAATGTCATCTTTTATATTTTGTTTTCAGTTGGCCAATGTTGGAATTTTTGTTCTTGACATGCACTTGTAAACCAATCTCGCCAAGATACAAGTTGTTTTGGCTTTTCACTACAATTACCTCTTGTTCCTCCTGTCTTGACTGCTGACGTTGCTCAATGATTCTAATGTCTATTTTATGGGAAGCAGCCTTCCCATGGGTTTCCTTTTACACACTGCAGGGCTATCTTTATACTTCAAGAAATAAAAAAAAAAGGAGAAAACTGTCACCAAACTCATGGGGGATTTGCAGAAAACCATTTAGGCCACCTTGAGTGAAACGTAGATTCCTCGTTGTTTTCCTGAGCTCGTTGTAGTAAAAGAAATCTAATTCAGCATTATTGTGCTACCTCAAAGGTAAAAATGTTGTAAGGTCTTTTTGGTCCTGAGTTCTACACATAGTGTTTGAAATGTCTTTCAATTGGAATTATTTTTAAATCATGGGGGAGAATCTTGTTTTAACCTGTTTTACACTTGTATTTTAATCTCTGAACAACAAGTGATTAGAAAGTAATCAATTCTTGCTCTGTGGTATTGAACATATAGTTAAAATCATTGTTTGCCATAAAAAAGGTTGGGTTTTTTAAAAGGAAACTCTAGGGCTCGGCTTTGCTCTTGGTTAATAAAGGCTGACAAATCATGTCTGAATCTTGTGTTGTTTTCGTCCTCTCATTTCAGGACTCTAGGCAATCACAGCATTCATCTGGCAGATACATTATTGAGATTGGGGTGTGAGCTCTTGAAAATTAGAAAGAAGGGGACTTCCCTTGTGGTTCAGTGGTTAGGACTCAGTGCTTCCACTGCAGGGGGCACAGGTTCAATTCCTGGTCAGGGAACTAAGATCCTGTAGCCCAAAAGGGAGGCAGGTAGAGAGATTATAGAGAATTGGCTCACACAGCTATGGAAACAGGCAAGTCCCTAGATATGCAGGGTGAGTTGGCAAGTTGTAGACCTTGAAATGCTCATAGTTCAATTCCAGGCTGAGTCTGAAGACGTGAGAACCGAGAGAGTCAATAGCATAGTCCTCATCCAAAGACTGGCAGGTTAAAGACTCAGGAAGAGACAACGTCCCAGTATGAAGGCAGTCAGGCAGGATAATTCTCTCTTTCTTGGGAGAGTCAGGCTTTTTGTTATGTTCAGGCTTTCAACTGATTGGATGAGGCCTGCCCACACTAGGGAGGGCAATCTGCTGTACTGAGTTCATTGATTTAAATGTGTGCATGCATGTTCAGTTGCTTCAGTTGTATCCAATTCTTTGCAACCCTATGGACTATAGACCACCAGGCTCCTCTGTCCATGGGATACTCCAGGCAAGAATACTGGAGTGGGTTGCCATGCCCTCCTCCAGGGGATCTTCCCAACCCAGGGATCGAATCTGAGTCTCTTCTGTCTTCTGCCTTGGCAGGCAGGTTCTTTACCACTAGCACCACCTGGGAAGCCTGATTTCAATGTTAATGTTATCCAAAACCACCTTTACAGAAACTCAGAACAGCGTTTGACCAAATACCTGGGCACCCCATGGCCCATAAGTTGGCACATAAAATAAGCCACCACAGCATGGTATTTGAATTGTTTGGGGATGGTATACAACAGTATCCAGTATATTTCTTGCTGGAGAATGATATACTCACTAATGAAGCCTAGTAAAGAACATCTGTCTCACAATATTAATTATTTCCTTCTCTGTATCATAGTTATTGGCTTCCCTGGTGGCTCAGTGATACAGAATCTGCCTGCCAATGCAGGAGACACAGTTTCTATCCCTGGGTCGGGAAGATGCCCTAGAGAAGGAAATGGCACCCAATCCAGTATTCTTGCTGGAGAAATCCCAGCAGAATCCCATAGACAGAGGAGCCTGGCAGGTTACAGTCAATAGAGTCACAAAGAGTCGGACACAACTTAACGACTAAAAACATTGTTATAAACAGAACTAGCAATGCCTGTGCGATAGCCCACTGTATTTACAGTTTCATTCCCAGTGACCAATGGAATCTCATTCTATAACAAAATCATGTTCCACTTTGACTTGCCTTCACCTGACATTACAAAAGGGCTAAGTAATAAGTGAATATACAAAACACCCATGTGTCAGGGGCCTGAGAGACTGGTTGTTGAACTACGCAAAGCCAAACTGGCCTTCTTTTTTCAAGGCTTTAGAAATTAAATATGGTTTGGCCTTTGTGGTTGTGATGGTGGTATTACTATGAACAGTTAAGGAGTGCCAGGAAAATGACAGGATCGTATGGTTCACAGCCTTCGCCTTGAAGAGTGAACATTATATGAGGACTTTGCTTTCTATATATGTTCTAACAGGAAGCTAGAAAGTTGTGCCATCAAATTAACTGAATATATCTTTAGTGATTTTACTGCTTCAACTTTTTAACAATGGAATTGAAACTGTATTACGTATAATGTGACAAAGGAGATTAGAGTTGTTTCACATCATTCATGTTAAATATGAATTTTGCTTTCTTTACGCATCCTCTCTAAAGACAAATGTCCCATCACAGATGATGGCCAGCAATACATGCCGCTATCTGATTGTTTGGGGAAATGCAGAGCATCAGCCAGGAGCATATTAAATAATCATTTGTGAATTCAGATGACTATTATCTAAGTTCTGAATTAGAATGTCAGTAATTAGGTCTGAAAGTGTTAGTTGCTCAGTTGTGTCCAACTCTTTGCGACCCCATGGACTGTAGCCCACCAGGTTCCTTTGTCCATGGAATTCTCCAGGCAAGAGTACTGGAGTGGGCAGCCATTCCCTTTTCCAGGGAGGGGATCCTCCTGACCCAAGGATCAAACCTGGGTCTCCTGCATTGCAGGCAGATCCTTTACCATCTGAGCCACCAGGGAACCTCATGAATAGTGTGAAAAGGCAAAAAGAAATGACGCTTAAAGATGAATCCCCCAGGTTGGTAGGTGTCCAGTATGCTACTGGAGAAGAGCAGAGAAACAGATCCAAAAGGGATGAAGAGGCTGAGCCAAAGCAGAAACAAAACCTAGTTGTGGATGTGTTTGAAAGTAAAGCAGTAACAAACAATACCACAGAGGAACCTAAAATGTTAGGTCCATGAATGAAGGTAAAATTGGAAGTGGTCAAACAGAAGATGGCAGGAGTGAACATTGACATTTTAGGAATCAGTGAACTAAGATGGATGGGAATGGGCAAATTTAATTCAAATGACCATTATATCTACTACTGTGGGCAAGAATCCCCTAGAAGAAATGGAGTAGCCCTCACAGTCAACAAGAGTCTGAAATGCAGTACTTAGTTCCAATCTCAAAAATGACAGAATTATTTTGGCATCTCCAAGGCAAATCATTCAATATAACAGTAATCCAAGTCTATGCCCCAACTACTAATGCCAAAGAAGTTGAACAGTTCTATGAAAACCTACAAGACCTAGAACTAACACCAAAAAAGATGTCCTTTTCCTCGTAGGGGACTGGAATGCAGAAGTAGGAAGTCAAGAGATACCTGGAGTAACAGGCAAGTTTGGCCTTGGAGTACAAAATGAAGCAGGGCAAAGGTAACAGTTTTGCCAAGAGAACACACTGGTCATAGCAAATACCCTCTTCCAACAACACATGGACATCACCAGATGATCAATACTGAAATCAGATTGATTATATTCTTTGCAGCTGAAGATGAAGAAGCTCTGTCAGTCCGTTCAGTCATTCAGTTGTGTCCCACTCTTTGCAACCTCATGGACCGCAGCACGTCAGGCTTCCCTGTCCATCACCAACTCCCAGAGCTTGCTCAAACTCATGTCCATCGAGTCAGTGATGCCATCCAACCATCTCATCCTCTGTCGTCCCCTTCTCCTCCCTCCTTCAAACTTTCCCAGCATCAGGGTCTTTTCCAGTGAGTCAGTTCTTCGAATCAGGTGGCCAAAATACTGGAGTTTCAGCTTCAGCATCAGTCCTTCCATTGAATATTCAGGACTGATTTCCTTTAGGATAGACTGGTTGGATCTCCTTGCAGTCCAAGGGACTCTCGAGAGTCTTCTCCAACACCACAGTTCAAAAGCATCAATTCTTCGGAGCTCAGCTTTCTTTATAGTCCAACTCTCACACCCATACATGACTACTGGAAAAACCATAGCTTTGTCTAGACAGACCTTTGTTGGCAAAGTAATGTCTTTGCTTTTTAATATGCTGTCTAGGTTGGTCATAGCTTTTCTTCCAAGGAGCTGCAGTCAACATCTGCAGTGATTTTGGAGCCCAAAAAAATAGTCACTGTTTCCACTGTTTCCCCATCTATTTGTCATAAAGTGATAGGACTGGATGCCATGATCTTAGTTTTCTGAATGTTGAGTTTTACTCCAACTTTTTCACTCTCCTCTTTCATCATGAGGCTCTTTAGTTCTTCTTTGCTTTCTGCCATAAGGGTGGTGTCATCTGCATATCTGAGGTTATTGATATTTCTCCTGGCAATCTTGATTCCAGCTTGTGCTTCATCCAGCCTGGCATTTCACATGATGTACTTTGCATATAAGTTAAATAGGCAGGGTGACAATAGGCAGCCTTGATGTACTACTTTCCTGATTTGGAACCAGTCTGTTGTTCCATGTCCAGTGGAAGCAGCTCTATACAGTCAGCAAAAAGAAGACTGGGAGCTGACTGTGACTCAGATCATGATCTCCTTACTGCAAAATTCAGACTTAAATTGAAGAAAGTAGGGAAAACCCACTATGTCATTCAGGTATGACCTACATCAAATCCCTTATGATTATAAAGTGGAAGTGACAAATAAATTCAAGGGATTAGATCTGATAGAGTACCTGAAGAACTATGGACACAGGTTCGTAACATTGTAGAAGAGGTGGTGATCAAAACCATCCCAAAGAAAAAGAAATGCAGAAAGGCAAAATGGTTGTCTGAGGAGGACTTACAGATAGCTGAGAAAAGAAGAGAAGTGAAAGGCAAAGGAGAAAAGGAAAGATACACCCATTCAAATGTAGAGTTCCAAAGAATAACAAGGAGAAATAAGAAAGTCTTGTTAAGTGAACAGTGCAAAGAAATAGAGGAAAACAATAGAATGGAAGACTAGAGATCTCTTCACGAAAATTAGAAAATATATATACTAGAAAATTAGAGATATGAAGGACAAAGATGGGCACAAAAAGGACAGAAACAGTATGGACCTAACGGAAGCAGAAGATATTAAGAGTTGGCAAGAATACACAGAAAAGGTCTTAATGGCCCAGATAACCATGATGGTATGATCACTCACCTAGAGCCAGACATCCTGGAATGCGAAGTCAAGTGGGCCTTAGGAAGCTTCACTACGAACAAAGCTAGTGAAGGTGATGGAATTTCAGCTGAGCTATTTCAAATCCTAAAAGATGATGCTATTAAAGTGCTGCACTCAATATGCCAACATATTTGGAAAACACAGCAGT
Organism: Cervus canadensis; assembly: GCF_019320065.1. Lineage (NCBI taxonomy): Eukaryota > Metazoa > Chordata > Mammalia > Artiodactyla > Cervidae > Cervus > Cervus canadensis. The sequence goes on along the minus strand of NC_057407.1, from coordinate 9,409,975 downwards.
GGCCACAGGACTGGAAAATGTCAGTTTTCATTCCAATCCTAAAGAAAGGCAGTGCCAAAGAATGTTCACACTGCCGCACAGTTGCACTCATTTCACACGCTAGCAAGGTAATGCTCAAAATTCTTCAAGCTAGGCTTCAACAGTATATGAACCGAGAACTTTCAGATGTGCAAACTGGGTCTGGAAAAGACAGAAGAAACAGAGATCAAGTTGCCAACATCCACTGGATCATAGGAAATGCAAGGGAATTCCAGGAAAATATCTACTGCTGCCTCATTGACTATGCCAAAGCCTTGACTATGTGGATCACAACAAACTATGGAAAATTCCTAAAGAGAGAGGAATAGCAGATTACCTTACATGCCGCCTGAGAAATGAGCAGCATTAGATCAATGAGCAGCAGTTAGAACCAGACATGGAACAATGGACTGGTTTCAAATTGGGAAAGGAGTACGTCAAGGCTGTATATTGTCACCCTGCTTATTTAACTTCTGTGCAGAGTACATCATGCAAAATGCCGGACTGGATGAAGCACAAGCAGGAATCAAGATTGCCAGAAGAAATATCAGTAACCTCAGATATGCAGATGATACCACCCTAATGACAGAAAGTGAAGAGGAACTAAAGAGCCTCTTGATAAAGGTGAAAGAGGAGAGTCAAAAAGCTCGCTTAAAACTCAACATTCAGAAAAACTAAAATCGGGACTTAACTGGTAGTCCAGTGGCTGACAATGTGCTCCCAGTACAGGGGTACTGGATTTGATCCCTGGTCAGGGAACTGGATCCCACATGCTGCAACAAAATTCTACCTGCTACAACTAAGATCCAAGATCCCAAGTGCTGCAACTAAGACCTGGCCCAACCAAAATAAAATAAATATTAAAAAAAAATAACCTTAGATCATGCCATCTGGTCTCATCACTTCATGACAAACAGATGGGGAAAAACAAAAACAGTGACAGACTGTATTTATTCTTGGGCTCCAAAATCACTGTGGATGGTGACAGAAGCCATGAGATTAAAAGACACTTGCTCCTTGAAAGAAAAACTATGACAAACCTAGACAGCATATGAAAAGGCAAAGACATCACTTTGCCAAAAAGGTCCATCTAGTCAAAGCTCTGGTTTTTCCAGTAGTCATGTACAGGAGAGTTGGACCATAAAGAAGGCCAAGCACCGAAGAATTGATGCTTTTGAATTGTGGTGCCAGAAACGACTCTTGAGAACCCCTTGAACAGTAAGGAGATCAAACCAATCAATCTTAAAGGAAATCAGTCCTGAATATTCATCGGAAGCACTGATGCTGAAGCTGAAGCTCCAATACTTTGGCCAACCGATGTGAAAAGCTGAGTCACTGGAAAAGACCGTGATGCTGGGAAAGATTGAGGGCAGGAGGAGAAGGGGACGACAGAGGATGAGATGGTTGGATGGCATCACTGACTCAATGGACATGAGTTTGAGCAAACTCCAGGGGATAGTGGAGGACAGGGAAGCCTGGTGTGTTGCAGTCCGTGGGGTCACAGCTGAGTGACTGAACAACAGTTAGGTCTGACTCAGCTCATTTGCTCATTGAACAAAATCTTGATTACCTGCCATGGATATTCCTGACACTGCTTAAATTCCAGAAATTATCAAGAGTTGTGATACTGGGGTCTGAAGGGCATTCCCGGACCTTTCCTCCAGTGCTCTGGAGCTTATCCTCATGTTTCTGGACTCACATGGAGAGCAGCCCCAGTCTCCTGCTTCAAAGATGATCACGCTCCCAGCGCCTGTGGTCGCCCTTGGTCATGCCCCTCTTCTGTATGCTCTTCTCACTGCCTTTTCTTTTTTTTTTTTCCAATATTTATTTCAAAATTTTTATTTATATATTTATTTATATATACCAGGTCTATGTTGCAGTCAGTGGGCTCTTTTTTTTTAATACTTACTTGTATTTGTTTATTTGTTTGGCTGTGCTGGGTGTTAGTTGTGTCATGTGGGATCTAATTCCCTGACCAGGGATCAAACCCAGGTGCTCAGCATTGGGAGTGTGAAGTCTTAGCCACTGGACCACCAGGGAAGTCCCAGCAGGTGAACTAGTAGTTGTAGCATGTGGGATCTAGTTCACCGACCAGGGATCGAACCTGGGCCCCCTCCATTTCGAGAGTAGAGCCTTAGCCGTTGGACCACCAGAGAAGTCCCTCCCTTTGCCTCTTAAAGTGAGCAGTTTGGACACAAGCACACAGCATCCCTCGCTGCCTTGACTTGCATCACATTATTATAGTCCCGGAAGCATCTGGGGAGCTGACAAAAGAGAAAGATAAGATTTAAGATTTTTAAGAAAGGCTCCCTCCAGGTAAGACTTCTCAGAAATTGTCATCTTCATGCTGCTGCTGCTGCTAAGTCACTTCAGTCATGTCCGACTCTGTGCGATCCCATAGACGGGCAGCCCACCAGGCTCCCCCGTCCCTGGGATTCTCCAGGCAAGAACACTGGAGTGGTTTGCCATTTCCTTCTCCAATGCAATGCATGAAAGTGAAAAGTGAAAGTGAAGTCGCTCAGTCGTGTCTGACTCTTCGCAACCCCATGGACTGCAGCCTACCAGGCTGCTCCCTCCATGGGATTTTCCAGGCAAGAGTACTGGAGTGGGTTGCCATTGCCTTCTCCACATCTTCATCTAGTCACCCTAAATATCCAGATGAAATTTGGCCAGAAACGCCTTGCTGACCTGGTTGCTTCTGTGTCTCTTGTGTGAGACATTGCTTCCCCTTCCTCTTTGACTTCTTCCCCAACAGAATCCTCCATCCTGGCACTTCTTTCTAGTCTCTAAAACTGGTGATCTGGCTTGTCTTTAAGGACGCAGGGTCAAGCAGTGCCCAGCCCATCTGAAGACTACAAGGCAGGAGGCTGACCAGACTGGAACATGAAAGCAAAGGGGGACTGGGAGCTGTCCCGACACTTGGAAGCCAGCAGGACCTGACTCTTCACCAAGTCAGTCCATCCCCACAGGCGGAAGAATGGGTGTATGCCAGTCCACTCTTGGGGAAGGCAGTGGCAATAGATGTTACCAGCCAGATCTCCACGGCCCTTCGTCCCTCAGCAGAACTGCACTGAGGCAAGGGTCAGAGGTCACTGTGTGTGCTCCTGAGAGCGAGGATCTAGCAATCTCCTCTCTGGCCAGGCCCTCCACCCCCAGAAAGAGGAGGGAGGCGTGTGCACTTGGATTTTTTTGCTTGTTTGAACACACAACTGAAAAGGAAGAGCTGAAGTCCAGACCCACCCAATTAGCAAAAACAGCACTTTCAAGTATAGTTAAATTGGACGTTTTTCTTCTGGGCATGAAGGGACACCTGTAGTTAGTACACATTCCCAGGACTGTCCTCAGCCCATCCTAGGCAACTGAAGGAGCAACTGAGCCTCAGGCCTGTGGGGCAGGCAGGGAAGAGGCCTCTTGAGGCACATGTGCATTAGTCCCAGGCAAGTCAGAATCCTGCAGGAGACCCCTTGGCCCCTGGGTGTCCTGTCCCAGAGCTGTGCAGCTGGCCCAGGATGAGAAATGGGGCCATGCACGGGCTGAAAGGCCCCCAGGAATTGGCCTGGACCCCAGATGAGGGGCTCTGCCCTCTGGCAGCTCTGGCAGCCTGAACACTTTCCTAAGCAGGACGGAGCTGGGGAGCAGAGGGTATATGACCCCCACAGACCCCAAACTCAGGCACTGCCTCTGCCTGAGAACTCACAATGATTCCATCCAGCTGACGGCTCCTGCCCAAAGCCCCACCAGACAACGATGAGTTGGAGCCCTCATCTAGGGCCTTGGCTTGCTCCACTGTGAAGAAAGAGGTAGACTCATGGGAAGGCATCCACACAACCCCTGCCCTTGGCTTTGCCCACAGGCAACAGGCCAGGAGGTTCCCAGCCTTGCCTCTCACCTGCCTAGGCTGGGCCAAGGCACAACTACTGTCAGGGGCTGGGGCCTGGTGGGCGGTGCGGTCTCTCCCGCCGTGCTCACTTTAAGCTGGACATCACCAGCTCACGAAAAAGCAGCCTCAACTCTCTGAGAGTGCTGACCTCAAAATTTCAGACTAAGGTGAGTTATGCTCATACCTGATCCATGGGTAAAACCAGTTTATAACAGAGGAGGGTAAGCCTCACATCCAGGACTAGGTTGAAGTGCCAGGTTGACGACATGCCGGTGAAAGTACCGTAAGAGTACAGATGCAGGGCCCGCCAAGACCAGCCTGGCTTCCAGCACAATGGAAAGTTTTCCAGCTGCCTCACTAGACCTTTACTCCCCGCACGAGCTGGTGACAAGGGTGTATGTGTCAAGAATGTATGTGTTGAGGGAAAAAAAAAAATCTTAGGAGTGATCTGCAGCCAGTCCCTCCCACCATGGCCCAATCCCAGGGCTGGCCGGGGGTGAGGGGGGGACATCTGGAATTTGAGTCCCTCCCCTACCCGGGTGGGAACATCATGTTCTCTACTCAGAGATGCTCATCCAACCGCTGAGCACTGGGGGCCCTGGGAGGACTCCAGGCGGGAGGAGATGGGGTTGAGTGAGAATGGCCAGCTCGGTTTGAGAAACCGGAAGGGAAAGGAACTCCAAGAGACATTTGATTCCATAACTACCCTCTGTTCTCCCAGCCCCGGCCCTTCCCTGGCCCAGGCCCTGGCAGAGAGGAGCGCTACCTCACTCCCAGCCCTAGCCCAGGGCTGGAGGGAGGACAAGGCACCACAGCTGTTCACACACATACCTCAAGCTCTCCCCTGCCGTCGTCTCCAGCACAGAAGGGCTGCCTTGATCTGGTCCAACCCTGGTCCCCTGCACCTCGGACGGCCTGTTTCACCTCACAGCCCATTCCTGCCTGGGGCCTGGTTACTTCTATGTCCCTGAGATGAGGTCTCTGATTAGCACCTCCCCTCCATCCTTCACCTCCAGGTCCCTCGCGCTGCTCACAGTCCAGCCCTGTCCTCTAGCCTCTTGCAATCCCTGCTCACCCTCCCCCAGCAATGGCCTCACCTGGTTTTCAGGCAGAAAAGAGAAGCGATGGTCGGAAGCGCCGGGCTCCTCCTCTGACCGCACGTGCTCTGCTCGCTCCTGCCCCACGTTTCTCCCTTCACCGGCAAAAGCCCTAAGACTTGCCTGCAGCTACACCCTCACCTCCCGCCCTTCCCAGCCGCCCTGCCCTGCGCTTCCCGGTGGCTAACAGGGTGGACAGAGCTGTGGGCAGCTGAGGATAGAGCCGACCCTCTGGAGTCTCAGCCCAATCCACCATAGCAGACTTCTCCCTTCTGCCTCAAGAACCACCTTCCCAGGAGCATCCAGGTCTCCTGGTTTTCTTCCCACCTCCGTTGCCAGGTGTAACCCAGACTATAGTTAAAGGTTGAAATGACCCAGGGCTCCACTCTGGGTTCTGCTCTCTCCCGCCTTGGGAGGTTTCGGCAGGGACAGCCTTGGGGTGTTACCTCCCTGTTGAACACCTCAGATTTAGACCTCCACCTGGGACATCCGCTGAGCTGAGGGTCTGGTGGCCCCAGGCCAGGATCCCTCTCCTGGCTCTTCGCTCTTCCCACTGGGAACTTGCTGAAAAGTTTGCTTTTCTTCCATTTTTTTTTCTTTAAAAATTTTTTAATTGGAAGATAATTGCTTTACAGTGTTGTGAGAGTTTCCACTGTACAACATGAATCAGCTCTAAGTATCCATATATCCCCTCCCTCTTGAGCCTCCCTCCCACCCCCCTTTAATTTTTAAATTAAAAATTTTTTTAAGTGTGGAATATACCAAAGGTGTGCAAGACAAAGACATTCCACTCAATGGTTTCCCATAGGCCAGAAACTCGGAGTACAGCCCAGATGAAGACACTCTCAGGGCCCTGCAGCCCCTCTTGTGGCCCACCAGTCATTCTCTCCTGCTCTATCCTGAGTTTTAAGGTAAGGTGGTCATCACTTTGATTGTTTTTACCACCTAAACATATCTAAGGAATCACTTTCCTCATACAGTGAAATATATACCTGTAATTAAATGCAGAATGGAGAAGCCATCTTCACTGCTAGTTTTGAACAGTCTTGTCTTTCTCTCTTTTGCTTCCTCTGCCTCTCCCTTCTATCATCACTACTCTCTGGAACCCGTGATTACCGGAATATGTTCCCTATATTTCTCCTTGCTTATATAATCATATGTATACACATACTATATAGTGTGTATACTATACATATATACACACTATATAGTATATAAATATATGTATATATATACACACACACATATACATACACATACTATATAGTGTGTATATACTATACATATACACAATATAGTATATATATATGTATATATATATATTATAGTATATATATACATATACATATATACACACATTTACACAGTGGTCTTTCTTTTACATATTTAGATAATTTTTGTATACATTTTTCTTCATCTTACTTTTCTCATCCCAACTTTGTGGTAGGTCCCCTAAATCAAGTGGTATTATTTATTCCAAGTCCTCCTTTTTGATGGTGACTTAAAACAGGTCCCCACACTTTTTGATACTTCTCCCACAAAACGTGGAGTCTAATTTCCCTCTCCTTGGATAAGGCCTGGTCTTAGTGACTTTGACTCTGATGAAGAGAATGAGGCAGAAATGACTCTGACTTCTGAGTCTAGGTTAGAAAGATGATACAGCTTTCATCTGGCTTCCTTTCCTCTCTCTCGGGACAATCATCCTTGGAACCTAGCCACCCTGTTGTGGGGAAGCCCAGGGTACATGGAGGGGCCACGTGTGGGTGTTCCAGCCCCAGGTAAAGTCTTAACTGACAGGGAATTCCCTAGTAGTCCAGAGGTTAGGACTTGGGGTGCTCACTACTGAGGGCCCAGGTTCAATCCCTGGTCAGGGAACTAAGATCCCTGACGTCATGTGGCATGGAACAAGTCACGTGGCGTGGCCAGAAGGAAAACAGTCTTCATTGAGAGCCAACATCAAACACCAGACTTCAAGTGAGGAGCCTTCAAATGATTCCAGCCCTAGTTTTTTTGTTTGTTTGTTTGTTTGTTTTTCATTTATTTTTATTAGTTGGAGGCTAATTACTTTACAATATCAGCCCTAGTTTTTAAGAAGCAGCAAAGAGCAGTCTCCACTGAATTCTTCACAAAGGGCAGGTTTGTGAGCAAAATTAAAATATTGCTGTTTTAAGTCACTAAATTTGGGTAATATATTACGCAACACAGTAACCAGAACAGTATGGAGATACCGAAATGTCCCAATGGTGCCCCGTGGATGGGCCATCACTTTGCAATTTTCTTTTTACTACACATATTTCTATAAGTGAGAATCTTAACATTGGGATTAGAGTCCAAAAGCATATGTATTTTTATTTTATTGGACTTTGTCAAATTGCTTTCCAGGGCTTCCCTGGTGGTTCAGTGGTAAAGAATCCACCTGCCAATGCAGGAGATACAGATTCGATTCCTGGTCCAGAAAGATCCCATATGCCACGGAGCAACTAAGCCTGGGCATCACACACACACACACACACACACACACACACACAGAAAGACACAATTGCTTTCTAAAAAGGCTATAACTGATCTTACCTTTAGCAACAGTGTTTGGACAAATATTTTTCCTCACATCCCTGAAAGCCAGACCTGGTGTAGCTCTTTTTCTCTTTTTCCTTTGTTTTTTCTTATTGTCCACACACACGCGTCCTGTGGGATCTTAGTTCCCTGACCAGGAATTAAACCTGTGCCCCCTACAGTTTAAAGTGACGTATTCTCATTATTACTCTTCAAAAAAAAAAAAAAAGACTTTTTTAGATCAGTTTTAGGTTCACAGCAAAATTGAGCGGAAAGTACCGAGAGTCCCCATATGACTCCTTCTCCTGTGACACACAGCTTTGCTCACCATCATTACCCTGCACTAGTATCATAGTTTGTTCCAGTCAGTGACCCAGTGTTAACACATCATCAACCAAAGTCCATAGTTTACACAGAGTCCGTTCTTTGTGTTGTACATTTCATGGGTTTTTGCAAATATGTAATAACATGTATCTACCATTATTTCAGGGCTTCCTAGGTAGTTCAGGGGTAAAGAATCCACCTGCAGTGCAGGAGTTGCATGTTCAATCCCTGGGTCTGGAAGCTCCCCTGGAGAAGGAAATGGCAACCCATTCTAGTATTCTTGCCTGGAGAACCCCCTGGACAGAGGAGCCCGGCAGGCTGCAGCCCAGGGAGTGGCAAAAGAGTCAGACACGACTTATAGCAACTAAACAACAACCACCATTATATATAGTATCATACAGTATATTTTCACTGCCCTAAAAAATTACTTGTGCTCCATCTATCTCTCCCTCCCCATCAAACACCTGGCAACCACTGATCTTTTCACTGTCTTCATAGTTTTGCCATCGTTAAAGTTTTCACTTTGATTTGCATTCCTTGCTTTCTGATGAATTGGAACATCTTTTCACTTTGTAAGATTTTGTTAGTTGCCTCACAATACCCTTTTCCCCTTCATCTTTGCTAACAAACCTGAATTTTGTCCAGAGCAGCAAGTGTCCAGTCCCAAGTGATTCCCTGACCCCATTCCCTCATCTCTTAATCTTATATCTAGGAGTGGCCACAGATGACCCAGTTTTAATCACTTGGAAATAAATATAAGTCTACAGGGAGTTCTGGAAAGGTGTTTGCTTACCTGATAAAGGGAAAAGATGTGGGTGGTGCCAACAGCAGGATTTTCTTCTGCTTTGCATACTAATGTGATGTCTGGAGAGACAACTACCACCTTGCAAAGCTGGGTCCAAAAGCATGAAGACAAAAGCCAATAAGCTAAGGATGATGGTGGTATATGTAGTCATGTGGTGGAATACTATACAGACACGAAAAAGAAACATAAAGCAATACACAACAGTATGGATGAAACTCACAGATATAATGCTGAATAAAAAAGCCATATAAAAAAAAAGCCATACGAAAAGTACATATTGTATAAGTCAATCTACGTGAAATTTTAGATAGACAAAATTTGTCTACGGTAATGAAAATCAGGATAGTGGTTACCTCTGCAGGAGAAGTAGTAACAAGGACGCCAGGGGGTTACCTTCAGGGTGGCAGTGATTAACTTTGGGTGAGGTGGTTGCCTTCTGCTGAGGACCATTCTCAGAGAGCTGAGAGTTGAGATCTGGACCACACACCACATCAGGAATTTAGTATCTTTTCACCTGTTTTTATCTTACCCTTTAATAATGTTCTATAAGTTTCATGTCATTTAATAAGATTTTACAGGTTTCTCACCTATATAGTTCAATACTTTTCTTGATAAGTTTATTCCTAAATATTTTATAGTTAACTGAATGTTTGTCTTGCTTATTTTTAGTAAATGCTCTTATTTTAAATATATTTTTCTTATATTTATCACCTTAACATTTTCTCTTATCTATTGTAATAGTTTTCAAGAAAACTATGTAGTAGTTTTCTGTATTTACAGTCATTGCATTAACTAAAGAGAGGATAAGGATTTGGTAAATCATTTGAATTCCTGCTGTCCATTCTTGCCACGTACCCAGTGTATAGCCCAGGGAAGCCTGCGTTAAGCACTTATGGAAGGAACGGAAGAGTGAATTAAAACTGAATGGCCCCCAGGGAGACCTTGCCCTGTCCACCCTCCTCCTCACACATAGGAGCACTGGAATGGGAGATTGGGTGGGCAGAGGAAGGGACAGGATACATCCGTGAGCAAAACAGATTTTCATCTGAGCCACGAGAATGCACAGAATGTGAGATGTTAGAAACTTTAGGAGGTGAGCCATGGTGCCAGAGACAAAGAAAGGAGATGCTGGCAGAGCGGTGATAGGGAATAACGGAGCCCCTTCCAGCTCTGGCTTTTCTTCTGGGGAGTTGCTACTGCAGGGTTCTGAGCAGGAGGAGAGGTTCTGACTTACATATACATAGGCTGATGTGAGGAGAACAAACTGAAGGTGGCAAGGGAAGCAGGAAGAAACTGGGACATGACTGAGGCATTGTCCTGGGGAGAGATGGTGGTGGCTTGGACTAGGTGGAAGCCATGGGCCTGGTAAGAAGTGGTTTCATTCTGGGTAGATGATTCTGTGGAAACAATGGGGCTTTCTGATGCATTGAATATAAGTGGGAAAGAAAGTCATCAAGATGTACTCTGAGGTGACTGGCCTGAGCAGTAGGAAGGAGAGAGCTGCCATCACTTGCGCTGGTGGAGCTGGGGTGGAGTAGGTTTGGGGGATGAGCTGGAGCTAGGGTGGCACCAGTTGAGTTTGAGATGCCAAGAGGAAAGTCAGAGTGAGATGCCGAGTCCACAGCTGGACATTGATTGAGTCTGGCACTCAGAAAAGGTCTGACTGGACATACACCTTTGGGACTGATTGACATGTATGTGGGATTTGAAGCCATGACCCTGGGGAAGATTATGAGAGCAATAGTGTAGACAGAAGATGAAGAGGAGAAACCACTGATGGCAGAGGAAACCAGGAGGCATGGAGTCCTGGGAGCCACACAGGGAAGGTGCTTCCAAGAGAGGAAAGATCGGCTGGTCACAGGAAATCTTTCCAGCCTGTCATCATAAGGGCAGGCTTTTTCTTTTTTTCCCCTACTGCTTTTGTTCACTCACTCCTGTTATTTTCAGTATGGAGTGTAGGTGCTCCATAAATACTTGTTGAATGAATGGGTATGTTCATGAATCCACACCTCTGCAAGCTCCCAGCACACAGGTGATTTTGATTTCTTTTTTTTTTTGAGAGCAGAGAACAGGTAGGAGGCCCTGCCCACTCTTAGTAGCATCCTTGTCCTGCCTTGCCTTTGACAGCCACATTGACATTTACTCAGGTGGGAGCCCTTTTGGCCAACACAGGGCATAGGACAAACAAGCTTCAGACAAGCACTGAAGGGTGGAGCTTGGTGGAACCTGGGTTGAACAGGGGATCACCCACCAGTCCACAGAGGGACTATACAGCCCTTCCTCTGTTCACCCCTCTATTATCTAGTCATTTGTCCATCCATCTACATCCGGCCACCTGTCCACCCATGCATACAACTGCCCTTTATCTCCCGTCTACAGCCACTGTTTTGTCTGTCTTTCTATCCAACCACATCCAGTCCTCTGTCCATCCGTCTACTAGGGTGACCAACTTGCCAAATTGCTGCACACACTCTCGATGTTAACACTGAAGTCCTGCATCCCAGGAAACTCCTCGGTCCCAGGAAAAATGATACAGTTGGCTCATCCATCGTATCCCTGGCATCCCTTATTGCACCCATGTGCTCGAAACCCATCTGTCCACCTACCCCGACCACCTTGGCCACCCTGTCCCTTGAAGGCAGACAAGACTCCACCCCTTTCCTTAACTCCGCCCAATGCCCCGCCCCTTCCGGAAGCGGCTACAACGAATCCGGGCGCCCTAGCAACAGCGCTTTTTGGGCCGCCCAGTCCGCGAGCTGGGCTCCCGGTGCGAGCCAATAGTGAGGGGCTCAGGGAGTGAGGCGCAGGGGGGCGGGGCTCGGCGCGGCGGCCGCCATCTTGGTGGGAGAGAAACAATAGGAAGGAAGCTCCGCGGGACCGGGCTGAGGCAGCAGGTAATTCCCGCTTTCCTCGGCCTACGGCCCTGCCGCCCCGCCGCCCCGGGGGCTTTGGAGGAGGGTTTCTCTGGGTCTTTAGGGAGCGAAGTCTCTGGTCATTAGGGGTGTCCCCAGGTTTTGGGGGAGGGGTTCTCCGCCGATTATGAGTGTAAGAGAGACCTCTCAGGGTCCCTGTGGGGCACATTTCCCCCGGTCATTTGAGAGAGGCATTATTTCTTCAGGTTACTGGGAAGAGAAGATCTCCCCTGGTTTTGAGGGGCAGAATCTTCCCTGGTCATTGACGGGGGGGGGGTGGTCTCCCGAATATTTTGGTGATGCGGGGGTCTCTGTTGGTCATTGAAGTCTCCGCTCTTTCGAAGAGGGCAAGATCTCTGGGTCGTGAGGGAGGTCTCCCCAGGACATTGGCGTCCACGATATCTCGGGTTATTGATGGGGGTCTCCCTGAGTCTTCTGTTGGAGAACTCAGCCCAGTGCCTCAGGTACGGTTACCTGAGGCCGGCAACTGTGCAGCCATTTTGAGTGCTGAATGTCAGTTGGGTTTGTCAGCTGGTGTCAGCGGGGGGCATTTGCACACCTAACCGTCTTATCCCCCAAAGCCCTAAAATGGATCCGGGGACGTCTTCTTCATAGTGATAAGCTTCACCATGGATGGAGCTTGCAGATCTTTCACGTTGGGTTGATTGCAAACTGCTTTTTGTCTCTTGCGTCCAAGTGATTAGTTTCGTTTTTGGATTTTACTCAATTTCTTACAGCCGGATTGCAGAAAAAGGAGTCCAAATGTTGTGAAAAGAAAATGTAGAAACCAGTAAAATCTAGTGCTCTTAGATACCGGGGAAGTAAAACTAATCACTGCTTGAAATGAAACATTTTGGTAGTGAAATGTTCATAGAACAAAAATAAGATAAAATCATCTGAAAGAATAGTTTTAAGCACTGAGAGTTCTGAAAAGTGGTTACAAAAAATGTTGCAGATCACAAGTTTTATGATACTTTGTATAAAGCACCATGATTACAGTAGTTTTGATGAATTCTGGTATTTAATTATTTGCTGTAATTGCATTTTTAGCAGGGTAACATTTAAGTGATCTAAAATGCTTATTTACATAGGTTGCTCTTGTTGAGTTTGTATAATTTCATCCTGTAACCTGGTGTTTAGGATTTAAAGAGAAGTTTCAGGCTGGTATTGTTATTGTTTTAACTTTAACCACTACCGGAATTAGAAACCCGAGCAAGACATATACTTTTATCAAATTGGGGTAATGAATATGTTATCATGTTGACGTAATAGACCAGTTGATCACTTGGTAGTTTTTTCTGGAGGAAAAAGTCAGTTGAATGGTTAGCTGGTATTCTACTTAGTTTACCTGCTTTGTAACTTTAGACTTTAGAGTGGAATTCGCAGGAATTGTTAGGAATCGGATGGATGAGAGCTTGGACTGGAGTTGATACAGTTGTAAAAGCCAGTTTAGCAGATGTAATAAACTTCTTTTCGTTTCAAGACTTTGCAGGTGACGTCCACCAGCCCTATATCTGTCTGAGCAGTGGAAGGTATGAGGAAGGCACAACTACTGACTGATGAACTGTAGCCAGTCTTTTTTGCAGAGGGGTGCAAGGGGTGCCAGAGACTTCTGTAAGCACCGAAGATGTCACCCGTTGCTAGGCAACAGGGCTGAGACTGAGCCTCCCCAAGGCCAGCTTGCTGAGGTGAAAATTTTCCATTGTTTGGCTCAAGGAGGATGCGCTGGAGATGAATTTTTCCTTCAAGTGAAGTTATTTTACCTCGTGGGGTAATCACCTTAAAGACACTGAACGCATTTTTGTATAGTAAATGATAGCTTTCATGTGATTACGCATGAAAAAGCATATTTTTGTTTTTTAAATAAATTGTATTTTTGCTTATTTGCATACCAAGTAGCAATAAGCAGTTCTAGTGTTTGCAGTATATTCTGGTAGCAAGGAAAGAGGCCTTTTCCCCAATAATTGAGTCAAGTGCTTACCTCAGAATTTGAAGGAAAAGAGTCTCTGAAAATGATGGATAAGGTGGTTTAGGTCTGTTAACCATCCATCCATCACCAGTCTCTGCAGTTAGGAACTCCTATCCGATCTTTACACTCTGCCTTCCTCCCCTCCCCTTAAAAAAAAAGTTGAAAGTTTAGGAGGCCTATCCCCAAACTATAATATCCATAAGTATTTCATTGCATATCACTAAGACAAGGGGCTACCCACAGTTTCTACACCAGTAGGCCTTTCGTTGTTGTTCACTTACAAAGTCACGTCCGACTATTTGCCATCCCATGAACTGCAGCACACCAGGCTTCCCTCTCCTTTACTATCTCCTGGAGTTTGCTTGAACTCATGTCTCTTGAATCAGTAATGCCATAATTTCTTGATTTTTCTCAAATATTCATTCATGGTCAGATGGCCCTGATTGTCTCATTGTTTTTTTTTTTTTTATAGTCAGTTTGTTCAAACTGGGATCCAAATAAAGTCTGCAATGCATTTGATGAAGTGTCTCTTAGATATGTATATGGTCACTGTTTTGTAATTTGTCTGTTGAAACAACTGTCTGTTATCTTGTAGGGGTTCCCACATTCTGGCTTTTATTGATTACACCCTGTGTTTGAGACCTTTTGACAATGGTGACTGGGTTTGAAGGGGTCACGACACTTGTATGTCTTTTTAATGAAGAAGTTGTGATGTAGTGGCCAGGGCTCATTCAGAAGTGAGCCCCAAACCCTGAACTCTTGAGGACTGTCAGGGACCTATAGGGCCACACAGTGTAAGACCCTCTCCTCCCCTGTGTCATGTGGTCCAGATTTTCCATGTGGCACAGTAAGTCTTACCCTTGGCCTCCAGGAGAATGTAGGTATTTTGCTCCTTGTCTCCTCAAAGACCTCCTCCTCTCACCGGTGTTGCTCTCTCTGCCCACAGGCTGTTCACTTACGGGCATCTTGACCCAGTGCTCTTCTTTCTTTCTATGTTACTCTTGGAGTGCCATCTGCTCTTTCCTTTGCATCTAATTTCCAAATCTGTTTTCAAGTTATGTTTGCTTAGGCTTCACTCCCACCTTACCAATTACCTGCTGTACATTTCTTCTTGATGGCTTGATCATCCCTTATGTTTAATTGTTGGCAGGTCAACTCACATCTTCCAGCTGTATCTGACTTTATGAACAAAACATCCTTGTTCTGACTTGTTTTGAAGACTCAGTATCTGACTCATTCCTGTAATTTGATTCCCTGTATTAGGGGTTCTGGAGAGAGGGTCTATGCTTGCCAGCCCCATGCATCATATGCAGAGTTCTGGGAGGGTATGCATTTTTCTGGACAGAGGCCTGCAGTTGTCTCAGGTTTTCTCGGGGGTCAGCTGCGCCCTCAAGGGTTAAGGACAGCATGCTATGCCTCACCCTCCACCAGATCCTTCTCTACCTTCTCCCCCTCCTTCCTTAATTCCCCCGTGTGGGCTGGGCTCTGTGGGTGCAGTGGAGAAGACAGGAGGCTCTGTGCCCTGCTGTGAGTGCCACTGAGTCGGGGAGATGACGTTAATGAGGTCACTCCAGGTGAGACGGGTGTCTGGAGATGGCAGTTCTGCTGTCTTAGTGGCCCTAGGGCCTGGGGGCTGTCAGGATGTTTTCCCACCTGCCCTCTTGGGACAAACAGATGCAGAGAGACTCATAAAAGGAGGAAGCCCAGGCGGGGAGATGATGGAGAGATCAGCTTGGTTGCAGTCCTGATGGCCTCCTGGGGATCACAGTTCTATTTGTTGGGGGGTGGCGGCTATTCCTGCTGTCATATCCTCCCTCCAGGGAACTCCCAAGCTTGGGACTGGGAGGGTGTGTTGCCTCCTTCTCTTTCACCTTTAGTTTTGACATCTTCTAGTAACCAGATATTAAATTCATAAGCTTACAAAGTTACCTGAAATATTTCTATAGTATGAAACATGACAGAGAAGCATGAGAGTTTTCTAAGGCACTCACAGTTTTTCTTTAAAAGCTTAAGGATTTTTCTTCTTTTGATCCCCTTTTACACATGAGCTTCTAATAAATATGAAGAGGATTGGTATCTCTTCCTTTGTTCCTTAGGTAAGAATGCAGACAGGCTCCAGGTAAATGCTGGTTCCTGCTGCCCCCATCCCTCCACTCATGTCACTGTAGTAGTGACCGGCTGGACCTCTCTGAAGCCAGGTTTTTCCTTGAGACAATTTTCTGATATAAAATGTCACAACAGTGCTCCAGAATCCAGTAGCTCATATACCTTGTGGATCAGGTCAGAGTGAAAGAATAGGTTCAATCTTTTAAAATCTATGCTCTGTCCCAGTGGCAGTTCTACTTCTAGGACTTTTTCTTACAGAAATACTTCACAGGTATGCAAAGACAGATAGAAGCATGCTCACTACGTTATTATTGTAATTTCAAAGTTGGAAATAGTGTCGGTAGGGAAGTAGATAAATACATTACAATTTTGTGTGACTATTACACAGCCTTTAAAAGGAATCATATATAGATAGATGTAGCAGGCTGTCTAAGTCATATAGTTCAGTTAGGGGAAAAAAGTGGCAAAACAGAAGACAAATGTTGAATAATTTTACTCAAAATCATAGAGACAGAAAGTTGAATGGTGGTTGCCAGGGGCTAGGCAGAGTGGGAAGTTACTACTTAACATGTATAGAATTTCAGTTTGAGATAATGAAAAAGTTCTGGAGATGGTGGTGATTATAGTACAAAATTGTGAATGTACTTAACGCCAGAGAACTGTCTACCCAAAAATAGTTAAAAAGGTAAATTTTATATTGTGTGTATTTTATCAGTAGTTTTTAAACATGAAGTGAGAAAAATAAAGCTGATTTTACTAGTGGGAAGAAAGGCAAAACAACGCATATAACCTGATCCTATTCCTGGAAAGAATAGAAAAGTGCACTGAAGAAAATCGACAGGATGACGAGACCCCAAACTAACAATGGTGGTCATTCTATCACACTTGTAACCAGTTGAAAAGTCTCTTTTGTAAGAAATGAACAGGATGTCCTTTGGCACTCTGTTCCTTTACCTGTTACCCCTGTCTTCACCCTCCCCCTCCACCAGTGCAGGCTTAACATGCTCTTACCCACTTACACTGTCAAGTCCATCCTCTGACCTCCATCTCCCATTGGACTTTCTGTAGGAACTGGGACAGTGGACAGAGGACAGCTCACGTTTGAGGAGTGCATTACCCACACCAGGCCGGAGGCTCGACTTTACTCTTGTTCCCATCTCATGGCGCCTCCTTAAAATGACCGTGCTTGGTTTCCAGATAAAGACAGGCACTGAGAGTAGGGGAAGCACCGTGTGGACCCGGGTGTCAGACGGGCCGCAGTACGTCAGGGAGAAGATTTTACAAAGAATGTTTTGGTACAGCTTACAGAGAGGTATTGAAAGTTGGATTTCTTGTAATATTTATTTTTAATTGCACATACGTGTTTAGTTATTATCTCTTTATAAATAAATAACTTTCTTTAGAAGTTACGCTTTTTATCCACACAGGGAATGGCAACCCACTCCAGTACTCTTGCCTGAAAAATTCCATGGATGGAGGAGCCTGGTAGGCTGCAGTCCGTGAGATTGCAGAGTCAGACACAACTGAGCAGCTTCACTGACTGGTCATGAATTGGTTCTCCAAGTTGCCTGTGTGCATTTCTGCCATTCCCGTGGCCACATTTGGAGGTGCTCTCCTTTTAAATACTGTCTACTCCTCTCAGTGTGGACATTGTCACTGGAACTTTCTCCCAAGCTGGCTGTGACCTCTGCAGTGCGGCCCTTTTGTTGTGTTGATATTTGAAAATTATAGCTTTATTAAGATACAGTTCACATCCCATGTAATTCATCCCCAAAGAAACCCTGTATCCCCCACCTGCAGTGTTGCTCCCTCCCCGCTGACCCACCCACCTTCCCGAGAGTCCTCGCACACTGGCTTGTTTGAAAGGACACCACTGCACTGCGTCCCACCCCAGAACTGGAGACAGAAAGCAGGTCAGTGCTGCCCCGCTGGTCCTGCTGTCAGTTTTAGTGGTATCGTCCAGAGACAGTTGCTTTGTGACCAGGGAGGCTGTAGCCCTTTACCATTTTGCCGTTTTCCATATGGGAGATTGGAGGTTGGGGACTTCCACTTACTCAGTAAGAATTAGCTGCCCCTCGGCATGTGAAATCTTCCCGGATCAGGGGTCGAGCCCGGGCCACCTGCACAGGTAGGCGGCTGCTTAATCACTGGACCACCAGGGACGTCCAAAGCTGCTATATTGACCCAAAGTCAGTGTTAGCGTGGGACGCTTTGCATACCCTTGAGGGGAGCGTTTACCTGAACGAGGGACCGTGAGGACCCAGAGGAAACGGTGCCCTCCGAGCACGGGATCTGGTGTAGCACAGGGCACACCTTGGTTCCTCCACCAGCAGGCACAGCACTCATTGTGCTAGCCTGCGCAGGTCGGGGCTGCCTGCGCTCTGTGGCTGCCCATGAGGACTGAACCATTTTTGGCACCGTTTGTTCCAGAGAACGGGTTCATGTGTCATGTGGTTTGGGAACTGCTGAGAAATGGGCAGGGTAAACACTGACCGCAGGCAGGGAGCCTGTGATCCTGCCTGAAGCTAGTGGGCTGTTGCTTTACTGGCACAAGAGAGAACCATGAGTCAGGGTAGGAAAGTCCCCCATAGATCAAGACCAGTTTTGGCCAGAGTCTTCAAGCAACACTTCTGTTGTCCCTGTTGGGTATGTTGCCTACACGGTGGTGGGAGTTGTAGTTACAAGGAGGAGGTGCCAGATGGAAAATGGCCCTTGAAGAGGGGTAACGGGCTTTTTAAGGAGGACTGAGAATTCTTGGTCTGTGTATGGATACATTTAGATATTGATAAGTAAATTTGATATTCTGGTAAAGGGGACATGTGACACCTTGGAATCAATAATTTAGATTTTCTTAAAGGAGCAGTGCCCCAGTTTTAGCTTGAAAAACTTTTTAAATTGCTCAAACTTTGTCATTCAAGCATTGTAACTGATAAACATATTTCCGGGTTGGCTGAAAGCTCCTTCCCCTTGTCCTCCCTCCATCTTGGGGCCCTCAAGTCTTTCATTCCAGAAATTTGGTCTGATGAGGCAAAGAGATGAACCAGTGTGATCCTCAGAGAAGCCTCTGAGAGGCTGCTCTTCGCCTTATGGGAAAGTTTGTCTGCATTTTTGGAACAGAATCTGCTGTTTTATTTTTTCCTCAGAATTGGTGGAAGGATCTGCATTGTTGTGACTGTCATGAAATACACTTACAACTTGTAGTTTCTCCTTTATTAAAACTAGAAGAAGATGCTAATGAGGCGGGGAATGAACACCTGGTGTTGGACCCCAGGCATCTGTGTCAAGTCAGTTGCAGGGATTCTGTGTTGTCTCTCCAGCCCTGCTGTGTTCTTTGATGGAGCCGCTGCTTGCTGTGACATGAGGGTGACCCTTCCACCTTCCTAGCAGTGACTCATCTCACTGAGTTCATCTCAAAGAACATCTTGTTTTCCATGATGAGGTCTAGGTGGTCTGGTGCCTCAGTGCAGCCATGTGTAGGGGAGTGATCTTAGTATTTACTCCAGAAGGCTGTTGCAGGAGGGAAGGAGTTACAGAACAGACTAAGTGCTTGGTAAACAGTAGCTCTTGTCTGTGGCATGGTTGTATCCCATCGTCACTAAAGGTTAAGTTGGTCACTTCCTCCTCTGACCTTTCAGCACCTTGTACACACTTTGGGGGCAGGCTTTATTGCGGTTATCATCCTCACTTGTTTACATGTGGTTGGTCTCCCAGTGTCTCCATCGTGGAGCAGAGCTGTGAGCTTGCAGTGTGGGCGGCATCAGTGTTTTTTTGTGGATGATTTCATAATCTTCAAGAGCTGAGCAGCCATCTGCGTTTTTCTGTTTCGGTCATGGTGAATTCTTTTGTTCTTCCTCCTAATGTTTTCACTCTCAGTTATAAAGGTAATAGACATGCTCTGAGTTTTAGAAAATTTCAAGAAGTTTGGAGCATTCAGGAAACTGAAGAGAAGGGAATAATGATCTTGCCACTTAGTACAGGGCAGATGCAGCTCTTCTGGTGGCTGTGGTTTATCTAATGTAACAAATATATGTAATTGATTTATATAAATATTTAAGTATCATCCATCTTTAAACAAAAGAATTTACAGTTATGAAAACAGTAAGGTAAGAAAGTGAACTTACCTGCAAAACAGAAATAGGGTTACACATGAAGAAAACAAACTTAGAGTTACCAAGGGTAAGGAGAGGGGAGGGATAAACTGGGAGATTGGGATTGCCATATATATACACTACTATATATAAGATAGATAAGTAATAAGGACCTGCTGTATAGCACAGGGAACTCTACATAGTAACCTGTAATGGCATATATGGTAAAAGAATCTAAAAAATAGTGGATATGTGTAAATGTATAACTGATTCACTGTGCTGTAAATCTGAAATTAACCCAACATTGTAAATCAATTATACGCCAATTAAAAAAAGGAAAAAAACACCAGTAAGGTAAAAAAGTAAATTTGGATTGAAAGAAGAAAACCAAAAAAAAGTCATACATTAAAAAATCAGTACTGCTTTTTTTTTTTTTTCTGCTGTGCTGAGCGGCATGTGGCATCTTAGTTCCCTGAACAGGGATCGAACCCATACCCCCTGAGTGGAAGTGTGGAGTCTTAACAACTGGACCTCTAGGGCAGTCCTAATACCACAGTACTTTTCCCCCTACCTTTCCGGGCAATGTGTTGACTGCCTCATTTTATGACAGCAGTGTCATAATTTTTCTATAAAAAGGTCACATAGGGATTTCCCTGGTGATCCTGTGGTTAAAAATTTAATATTTTTTTTTATGCAGTGACTCTAGGGCCTTGGGAATAGATGAACAGCCATGAGCCCTGTGAGTCGGTATTCCTTTTTTCAGTGATAACTTAGCAACCTGAAAGCTGGGTCTTTGGGATGTCAACTGAATGCTAACACGGAATTTCTGAATGCTAATTAGTATATTTGTAAACCGTGAGAGGATTTTAATCTTCTTGTATCCATATTTTAAAGTTTTTTTCTTCAGTGACCATGCTTTTGCCTGATTTTCTACAGAGAGAGAATTTTCCAAGAGGTTGGCTCTCACTAGATTAAGAGCTTTGGCTTTGTTGATGTGAAATGGTTCCACAGCAGCAGGTCCCAGATAAGTGTTCAGGTGCAGGGCCCTTCATTTATGTCACGGTTAATTCAGACTTAATACGGTGGGAGATTATAAATGCAAAATTAACACCTAGTCGATGCTGAGAATGCGTTTGGTAAAGTGTGTGGCTATGTAATGGTTGTACTCCCTATATGGTTGGGGTGGGTTTGGATCATTGCAGCGGGTGCCTTTTGAGTTCTCTCAGAAGTGATTTGAGGCACCTCCTATGGAGTGCTGACTCTGTGCTGGGGCGCTTCTGGATTCTGGACATTGAGCAGTAACCAGAGCAGTCAAAAATCTCCGACTTTATGGACTTGGTTTTCTGGTGGGTCAGAGTGGAGGAGACAGAAAGTGAACAGATCAAATAAAACATATACAGTATGTTAGATGGTGATAAGTGCTGAGGAAAAGATAAAGCTGAGTTGTATAAGGCATTTGGATGGGGAGATATGGCACTTTCAGATGGGGTGGCTAAGGAAGACTTCATTAAAGAGGTGATGTTTGAATAGAGAGCTGAAGGAGGTAAGAGAGTAGGCCAGGGGAATATCTGGGAAAGAGTGTACCATGCAGAGGGCATGGCAAGAACAGAGGCCCTGAGGTAGGTGTGTATCAGGCATGTTTGAGAAATAACAGGAAAGCCAGGATAATTAAAGCAGATTTGCTGTTGATCTTTCTTTTGTGATGGGTGTTGTACTGAAAGGCTTATTGGACCATTTTGCGTCTCTTCTGCTTATTTGTGTGTAAAGGATGCTTTTGCTTTGACTTTACAAAAATTAAAAAAAGACAACCATGCAACTGGTATAGGTCTCCTAGTATTAGCTGTGTGTTCGTGCTCAGCCAGTTCAACTCTTTATGACTATGGACTGTAGCTTGCTGGGCTCCTCTGTCCGTGGGATGCTCCAGGCAAGAATACTGGAGTAGGTTGCCATTTCCTTCTCCACTCTTAGTATTAAGAGTAAAAGCCTGCTAAAAACTAGGCTTTGAAGGTGACCAGATGGCTTCAGGATTAGCAGTGGGTGGATTTAAGAGAGAACATGGCTGTCCCTGAAAGTCTCTACCATCAGGGAGCACCCTCACAGAAAGGGCAAAGGCCTTACTTTGACCAAGATGGTGACCCAGGCTTACCTTGCTTGGCATGAGTGACTCAAGATGCTCAGTGGAGGCAAGTGAGCCCAGTTAGAATAGATAGGAGGGTAGATAGGGGGTGAATTCCAGCTAGTGCCTTTGCATGTAGAAACTATTTGTCAGCTGATAGGGTCTTTTAACTGCAATCTTTTCTGATTATTTTAATTTGTACTTGTTATGAAATTTTTATAAATTAAAAACATATAAGGAAAAATTCAAGCTCTTTATTGAAATATAATTTATATACAGTAAGAATCATTGACATTAAGTCTCTAATTTGATGAGTCTTGACAAATTTATGCAGCCATATAATCACTTGGTTCCAGTCACAGCATAGAACATTTTCATTACCCCTAAATGTTCTCTTGGGCCTCTTTGCAGTCGGTCTTGTTCTCCTACCCTCTGCCCCCTGGCAACTACTTATCTACTTTCTGCTATTGCTTTTTCTTGAATGTCATGTAAATGGAATTATACAGCATACATTCTTTTGTGATTGGCTTTTTTTTCAGTTAATCATAATGCTTTTGTGATCAGTCTTTGTTGTTGTGTATATCGGTACATTCCTTTTATTGCTGAACAATATTCCATTATATGGATACATCACAGTTGGTTTATTCATTCCCCCATTTGATGGACACTGGGGTTTTCCCCACCTTCTGGTTATTGTGAATAGTGCCACTGTGAACATTCGAGTACAAGTCATTATGTGGACATTTGTTTTCAGTTCTCTTAGGTCAGTACCTATGAGTAGGATTACTGAGTCATATAATAAGTATATGTTTAACTTCATAGGAAACTGCCAAACTGTTTTCCGTGGTGGCTGTACTTCTTTTTTCCTACCAACAGTGTTTGAGAATTACAGTGACTGACTCTGGTGGTATAGTCATGGGTTGTAAATGGATGTGGGCACTGGCTCTGAGGCTCATGGAGGAGGTTCAGCTGGTAAAGGTTATTTTGTTGCTGTCCCCTGTGAGACTGCTCAACCCTGGGGCTTTTCTTGAGGCAGAGTAAGTGGCCCCAGCAGATCCCGTCCGTAGCCTCCCACATTAACCAAATTCTAGATGTGTGAGCTAAGGGCCCAAGGGTCTTCGTTGTTTTATTTTCAGTATTTTAAAGGATAAGACTATTAAGACATTGTTTGCAGCAGAACCTTAAACAGGTTTAGGGGCATGAGCTGTGGGGGAAATATGTGTCGTATCCTAGGATGAATCACGTTCTGCATTTCTCACCGATTGCTAGTTTTGTGGACAAATGTGAGGCAATGTGGAAAGCTAAAACAGATGCTAAACATGAAGTCAGTATTTTCCGGTTATTCCCTTTCACACTAGGTTCAGGGTTCATCACATGGACTTCTTAGTAACCATTAATGTTTTAGGATTCCTGGGAAACCAGGCCTTAGACTACTCAGATGTTGAAAAACCTTTAAGAGACCTAGCTGCTCAAACCACACGTGGGAAAAGAGTAGCCGTGAAATGCAGCAGGTTCTTGGGGGCATTTTTCTTTTCTTCTGACCAGGCTGAAGCCACTAGAGAAGAAGCTGATCTATGGTATGCTGCTGCTGCTGCTAAGTGGCTTCAGTTGTGTCCGACTCTGTGTGACCCCATAGACGGCAGCCCACCAGGCTCCTCTGCCCCTGGGATTCTCCAGGCAAGACTACTGGAGTGGGTTGCCATTTCCTTCTCCAATGCATGCATGCATGCTAAGTCACTTCAGTTGTGTCCAACTCTGCGTGACCCTATGGACAGCAGCCCACCAGGCTCCTCTGTCCACAGGATTCTCTAGGCAAGAATACTGGAGCGGGTTGCCATTTCCTTCTCCGATCTATGGTATAATCATTGGGAAATTGCTCCTTCATTTTCCCACAGGCATGCAATCTTTCAGGGACCCTAGAACAAATGCTCCATTTCTCTGCAGCCCCAATGTGAGAAATATGTTGTACAGTGAAGCCACAGTTATCTTCAAATTGAGAGACCAAACATGATTGAAATAAAAGAATCACAAAACAGGACTTACCTTATTATCTGCGATGCAATGGGTTTTGCTCTTTTTTTTTTTTCCTATTTGATTAAAACAGACTGCTGGTTGCCACTCACTAATTGGATTATACCACACTTAGAGTAGATATCTGGTGGTGGTTTAGTTGCTAACTCGTGTCCGACTTTTGTGACCTCATGGGCTGTGTAGCCCACTCGGCTCCTCTGTCCATAGAATTTTCCAGGCAAGAATACTGGAGTGGGTTGCCATTTCCTTCTCCAGGGGATCTTCCTGACCCAGGGATTGAACCCGCATCTCCTGCGCTGCAGGCAGATTCTTTACCGACTGAGCCACCAAGGAAGCCCTCAGAGTAGATGTCTACCCCAAGTCTTTCCTTCCCACCTTACAGACCAGAAAACTGGAACCCAAAGGGAGCCGGTGACATGGGGGTCTTTCTCCAAGTGATGAAATGGCAGAACTGGGGCCGGAATCTGGCTCCACCTCACTACAGGGTCAGTGTTCTCCCCGGTTCTGCCATGTAGGGCTTTCCTCCGTCGTCAGACTTGGCACAGGCGGGAAAGGGCCTTCGTTTTCTTGCCGCTCCGCAAGGTGGCGATTCTTCTCCAGGGAGCAGTGTTCTGAGAAGTGCCTGAGTTGGGTGCTGGAGGGAGGGTGCCAAGGTTCCAGCCACTAATGAACACAGGGAGACCTGGGAGAAGGTGGAGCCCCTCACTGGGCTTTTCAGCCTCCAGCCACACCCATGAACCGTACTCCAGAGAGCTGCCATGAAGGACCAGTTACTGTTTGGGATTTTTCACTGGAGGTGGGGAATGAGTAAGAGAGATGCCTGGAGAGATTTTTTTTTTTTAATACATTTAAGGAATCTTGAACAGTTATTAGAAAGGGTGTTAGGCATTTGGTGTTAGCATTGCTGTGGCAACAAAAGGAGTTTTCACATTTATGAAAGGTTTGAACTGTGTTTCTAAAGCCTGGCCGATGAAGAACATCTTGTGCTTTTGTAATTTAATAATTATGGTACCTAGTTCTTTCTTGGGTACCGGCAGACTGATCATGAGTCAGTAACTTTCCTTTGGGGTTGCTCTTACTCCAGAGGTCTTTTTCATTACTGAAAAACTGGTGTGAATAGGTCTCTATAAATCTAAAGGGCTTGTGTGGCCGCACACCTCAGAGCTCCACCTTCTGTAGAGAGTCTGGAATGGCTGGAAGCTACTCATCCTTCTAGCTGATCACCTGTGTTGTGTCTTGGGACTCTTCTCAGCACCTGCCCTCCTGAGGGCTTCTGTAATGAGAAGGTAGTGCCGGGTGTGAGATATCAGAACCTTTGATTTTCTGCTCTTTGCATATAGGGAAGCATATTGATTTTTAATCCCTGAGTCCAGTGGGAGCCCACTGTCAGTTCTCTCTTAAAGGAAAAGAGAAACACCAGCTAAACTCTTTGAAAGAAGCTGCTTTATAAATAGAAAATGGAAAAACACAGTGAAAACACTATCACAGGACAAGATAAGTGTCCCATGTACATCTGAGTGCTGTACCAAAGCACATGTGCCAGAGACCCTGGGCCCCAGAGGCAGCTATGGGGGGACAGCCAACAAATGGAAGTTTGTTTGGAAACTCCGGCTTCTTGGCTCTAGCCCTGGATGAGTTTCCTCAGCTCCTTGAACCAACTTCCTTGTTTCCGACAGGGAGAATAATGTCTCCCTCACAGAAAGTATCCGGAGGATCAGATTAAGTCCCTGCAGTGAGCCTAGCACAGAGTGGGTGCTTTATCCACCTTAGAGGACAGTGGGCAAATGTCCATCCAACCCATTCTCACCACCACCACCATCTCATTTGGAGTCATGGGAATTGGAGGAGTTCCCAGTAAGAACCCCTTATAGATACTGAACTATAGCCCAAGCCCCCCTGTTAGTATTGCTAGTAGCACCTGTGTAGTCTGTAAATTCTAGACAGAAAACAGAATGAGCCTGACATACCTTGAAACGGTTCACTAATGCGTGGAGGTGTGCTTTGCTGAGATCCAGTGTGCTTGGGGATCTGAAGTTCCTGGACCTCTGGACAAGTGCCCCAAGAATGCAGCTTTGGTTTAAAGGTGTGCCCCAGCTTTTGGAGATAGGGAGAGAACCAATAAAAATAGTCTGTGACCTAGAACACTGTGTATCTTTTTCAAAGGAGTTAGCAAGCGTGATCTGTTGTTTTTAGATACAGAGGTTAATCATTAAAGCTGGGCCCGAGCTCCACTGCTAATAAGGTTAATGGGGCTTGTCTTTGGCCTTGAGGAGGGGCAGTGCGCACACCTGTGGTGGGTGGATGGTGGGTAATCTTACTAGGTGATGCATAAGCAGGTTTCCTTTTAAATGCATTTAATAAAAACATAAATAACAACCAATAGGGAACCCTGTTACCACCATGTAAACTATGCTGTGTTAGTATGATTCATCATCATATGTAACCAGTGTACCACTCTGATGGAGGATATTAATAATGGAGAAGGCTGTCTATGCATGTGTGGGGCAGATGGGTATGTGGGAAACCTCTGTATTTTCTCAGTTTTGCCATGAACCTAAAACTGCTGTAAAATAAAAAGTCTATTAAAATTATTAATTAACGGAGAGCCTTGGATGTCAATTACTCTAACAATTGTAGTAGAAAATGGTAAGATTTAATGCGACTATTAGGTTTGAAATTGTGATTTTACCTCATCGTGGCTTCGTGGTGGTGGCCTTCTAAGGCCTGGTGGGGGTGATTGGAGCTGTTTGGGGTTCCCAGCCAGTCCCTGCCAGTCGCCGTCCGGCCCCGCCCGGGACGTCGGCGGCTGTTTGTTTCTGCGGGAGGGGGCGGGGCCGAGTGGGCGGCGTGGGCGGGCCTCGGCGGGAGCTCAGGCTGTTTTGTCTTTTCTGCTGGAAGAGGACTGCCAGCGCCTCTGAGGCGGTGCTCGGCTGTTTCCAACTCCGTTTTCACTCTACGCAGAGCGTCCTGGCCCACACGGCCGCGGAGCTGAGGCCAGAAAGACGGACGCACGGACAGACGACAAACGGAGGACGCGCTGGCCGCTGGACCCCGCTGCCCCCCCTTCTCCCTGCTGCCCGCACCTGGAGGATGAGCCCAGCCTTCAGGGCCATGGACGTGGAGCCCCGCGACAAGGGCATCCTGCTGGAACCCTTTGTCCACCAGGTCGGGGGGCACTCGTGTGTGCTCCGCTTCAACGAGACGACCCTGTGCAAGCCCCTGGTCCCCAGGGAGCACCAGTTCTACGAGACTCTCCCAGCTGAGATGCGCAAATTCACTCCCCAATACAAAGGTGAGCCCCCAGCTGCCTTAGGGGTCGCCTGCGCCTGCCGAGGACACGCGAGGCGTCGCGGCCAGAGGAGGTCCGGGCAGCCATCCCGGGAACCCTCACCCCTCCCACCCACTCTGTGTTTTCCCTCCTCCTCCTCTTGGCCCTCCGCCCAGCACCTCACACCCTCAGTTTTCAAGCCCTGGTAAGATTGCTCAATTCTGTTTTGTGTGTTTGTTTTGAGTTTATTTTTGGTGGAAGTGTAGTTGTGTTTTATGTTCAGGTGTCTCTTGATCACGGTAACCCATAGTCACCCATGACGGGACATTGGGGAAGACTTTGAGAGGATTTTACCCAGAATACTTACCGCCTGCTTTTTGTCCTTCAGGAAACCAGAAGCCCGGGTGATTAGGTAGGCTGGGAGCAGGGTTGAGTCAGATGGAACGCAGGAGTGGGAGGCTTGTGCTGATTAGTTGAAGCCCTTTGCTATTACGGAATGTCCCCGAAATTGCTATATTACGGCAACCCTTTGATCCACATATGGTGACTCTCTTCCTTTTTATAATGGGGGGAATCAGCATGATGTGGTCTTTCCTGGGGAGGGGGGATCCTTTGTAAATCAAGGAAGAATCCTTTAAGGAAATTAATTGTAAAGCTGCATTGCCTGCTTATGCAAAAGACTCCTGAACAACTTGGGTTCTTTTGGGACTGCTGAAACATATTCCTTGAGGATAGAATGTTAGAGTCGCCTCTCTGTACTCTGAATATGCATGGTGCTTTGTGGGGGTGGGGGAGTTGGGGCCCTCAATTGGTCCTCTCTGTTGTTTTTTCCAGGACAGAGCCAAAGTTCCCTTGTTAGCTGGCTGCCCTTGCCCCCATTTTTTCCCTGGTTCTTTACCACCACAGGAAAGTGTGGTCCCCTGAACTCCCCACCCCAGCTCCTCTGCGCCCAGAGCTGGGTACCACCTCAGAAGTGTCGTCTCTCTAAGCACGCATTCCCTTGCAGCAAGCGAGCAAGCGGGCGGGCAGCAAGAACTGAGCAAATTGAGTGATTCCAGGCCAGAGAGGCCTGGGAGGAAAGGTGTTCAGCCAGTCGGTTTTAAGGCACTCGTCGGCACCTGCTGAAACCCTCCCACCCGACAGCCCCCTCCTCAAAGACTGTCTCATTACACATGGCAGGTTCTAGAGACTCGGGGAGAGCTGCTTTCAAGGCCACTACGCATCTGTGCTCCTAGCCCAACCCCATTTGCCTTGTGTTCATCCTGTTCTTTTGTGACATGAGACTGCAAAGACCAATAAAGGAATATATTTGAGAAGGACAAAAGGCTTGAGGTGCCCACCGTGTGGGGGCGCTGCAAGAAGCCTTTGCCAGGGTGTCTTGTGCTGTGTGGTTTGTTGTGTTTGCTCCTTTATTTTATTTTGCTTGCCCAGTCTTCCCTTACCCTCAGACACATCTTACCCCTCAGGCAAATCTCTGTTCAGGCTCTGCTTTAAAGCAAGCCTCAAGGCCGTCGGAGATTCTGTTTAAGGTAGTAAAAACATCCCACAAGATTTAAAAAGCAAATGTCCTTATGTCTCTCTTAGGATTAGAAGAATTACATAAAAATTAATAAACATTTTCAATGATGGAAAAATGTGTCTTGTAATTCTTTGGCTCTTGCCTCGTTGAGTGAATCATAGAGGAAGACTCTCAGCCATGTTTGCTCCCTAATCGCGTGTCTTGTATGGTGTCATCTTTTCTAGCTGTTTTGATATTTGTTAGGTTTGCAGATGAGTTTGGGGCCTCTGGCAACATAGAGACTAAGGAACAGGGTAAGAAAAAAACAAATGTTCCAATCATGTTATTTGTAACACATATTCCTGTGGAACTGAAAGTCTTCCATGTTCCTCACCCTTCTTTTAGGTGTGGTATCCGTGAGTTTCGAAGAAGACGAAGACAGGAATTTATGTTTAATAGCATATCCATTAAAAGGGGACCATGGAACTGTGGACAGTGTAGATAATTCAGACTGTGAACCAAAAAGTAAGCTGCTCAGGTGGACGAACAAAAAACATCACGTTCTAGAAACGGACAAGACCTCTAAGGAATGGGTACGGCAACACCGGAAAGAGGAAAAGGTGAAGAGGTGGGTATAGACTTGAGAGGGGACTGGACGTGGGAGGAGGGGAGGGATCTCAGGCACAGGCCATCCCCAGGGCTGAGGACTCACATGATGCACTTCGTAGGTGCCTTGTCACTCAGGGGTCAGTTCCCACATGGCGTGCCCAGCTTCTTTTTGCTTGACTCTGAGTTAGACCTCGCCATTTCGGGTAAAACAAATGTTGTGGCAGCTGTGAGATAGTTTCAGCCGCTCATTCCTCCTGCAACTGTCCTGTGCCAGGCCCTGCGTGGCATCTGGGAATGTAGCAGGGACCCAGACAGAAGCCATCCGTTACCGCAGGTTGTTCCCTGATAGTGGGAGATAAAATGGATGCATCTTGGGGATCCCCCTAGGCAGAGCCCTCCCAAGTGGCACACCTTGACAGAGCTTATGAAAAGATAAATTATGTATGTATATGTATTAAAAACGTAGCTAAGGACTTCCCTGGCGGCTCTGATAAGAATCTGCCTGCCAGTGCAGGAGCCACAGGTTCAACCCCTGGTCTGGGAAGATCCCACAGGCCTCAGAGCAGCTGAGCCCAGTGCCCTAGAGCCAGCACTATGCAGCACGAGAAGCCACCGCAAGGGGAGCCTGTGTGCTGCAGCTGGAGAGTGGCCCTGCTCGTCACAACCAGAGAAAAGCCCACAGAGCACACCCAGAGATATTTTTTTTTTTTAAGTGTAGCCAAGCAGATTGACTTATTCTCATGGAATTTCACTTCAGCCTCTGTCTCCAGCGTCCTGAGTTAGGGAACTTGGATGTACTAGAAGCCAGGGGGTGGTACTGCCTAGAAGGTGGGAGCACGGAAGGCTGTCTTGTGGGGTGTGGGCTGGAGGCAGGGGCTGTCCTTGCATCTTAGGTTTTCCTAAAGCAGCAAGCTAACCCCTTAATTTTTTTTTTAATCACCTGTCTTGAGATGTAATATACTACAGTAAAATGTACCCATTTGAAATGTTTAATGTGTCCACTGAAACAGCCACCACATCAAAGTGTCAAAGTTCCTATCACTGCAGAAAGTTCCTTCATGCCTCTTTGCCCCTGACTTCTGATGAGATGTTATGACTTGAGATGTTATGACTTATCAGCTGCTTGTCTCTTTATAGCCATAAGTTAGAAGAAGAATTTGAGTGGCTGAAGAAATCTGAAGTTTTGTACTACAGTGTAGAGAAAAAGGGGAATGTAAGTTCTCAGCTTAAACACTACAACCCTTGGAGCATGAAGTGTCACCAGCAACAGTTACAGAGAATGAAGGAGAATGCCAAACACCGGAACCAGTACAGTATCCTTTGCTCGTAGGGCATCTCTGCGTTGGGGGGAGGGGAGGACAAGGGAGGAGACCCTTCAGGCTTGGAGAGAGAAATTGGATTTTTTGAAGTCATGGTTGTGCCAGGACACTTTGTGTGATAACTGGGCGGGCATCACTTCCCTCTGGGCTGAGGGCTGATCTGGAAATGCAGGTGCTAGTGAGGAAGTTTAATGGGTTCCTGGGAGTGAGAGTCACCTCATGGAGGGACCAACTTGCATTCGGGGTGCTTTACCCTGGAGTACAAGGAGCTGGTTTATGTTTTCACACACTTGCAGAAGTTCCCAAGTAGAGCTTAATTGCCAGGGTCTGCGGTGGGGTTGGACTGATCTTTCAGTATGGTTTACCAGGCTGCCACATAAAGAAATCACAAGGGAAAGAAAGGTTCCTTTCTTTTTTTCAATCAGGGAACCTGGATGTACACTATAGAGTAATGCATTGAACCTAATAGTCACCTAGTTTCAGCAGTTGGTTAACCCACTTATGTCAGTCTCCTGTGTCTATACACCCAGCACCCCCAATTGAACTCTCTCTGAAGCAAGTGTCAGATAATTCATCTGTATACACTTCAGCATGTGTCTCTAAAAGATAAAGATATTTTAAAACATTAATACTATCATTACTCCTTGAAAAGTGGACAGTAATTCCTTACTGTCAAATGTCTAATTTGCTTTCACATTTTCCTAATTGTCTCATAAATGTTTTATTTATGGTTTGCTCGAATGAGGGTCCAAATTATGTTCATATGTTGCATTCGGTTGAAACATTTAAGTCTTTTAAAATACATTTCTGTTTTTTTCTTCTTGGAAATTTCTTGTTAGAGAAACTGGGTCTTCTAGAGTTACCCACCCTCTGGATTTTACTGATTACATCTTGTGGTGTCTTTTACATATTACTCTTTCCCCTCTGTTTGCATTAAATTGATAATTTGATCTACAGGCTTGATCAGATTCAGGGTCAGTTTGAGGGAGCAGGGGCAAGACTCCTTCAGAGATGGTATTTACCTGTTGATTGGGAAGCAGAGTTTCATCGTCCTTCTCTTTTGTATTGCCATTGCCTTAGATCCATTTTTTAATTAGGTGGTTTTTTGTTATTCCTTTTTCATTCACAAGCTGGAATCCTGCTGTAAAGAGAAGCTTTTCCTCATCAACTATGTGCTTATCATGAAGTATAGTTCAAATGGGAAAGGCAGGTTAAATGTTTATTTTCCTTAGTTTACTATTTGAAATAATGAGATGGTTTCTTAACATCCTCCAAAGGTAACCAGTGAGGTTTTCCGCATCATCATGAACCCATGAATTTGTTTAAGTTTTTGAATGTGGCATGTGGGATCTTAGTTCCCTGACCAGGGATCAAACCTGTACCCCCTGCAGTGGAAGTAGAAAGTCCTAACCACTGGACTGCCAGGGAATTCCCTAAACATATTTGACGTGTTTTAGTTCATTGCAGTTATCTCTGATGCTCCGTCCCACGCTTGGCGAGTGGGAGTCTTTTAAAATAGGCTCCTGAGTCATTTTTACACAAGCATAGTCGTTTGTGATAGCCGCCTTACTTTTCTGGAATGAAGAGATGGTACAGGGTCAGGTATGTTTTGTACTCCAGATGTGAATTCAGTCATTCCTCTAAGGCAGGGGTTGCAAGCTTTTTCAGTAAAGGGCCAGATAGTATAGACTTTGCAGGCCATACACTATCACCGCTCTGTCATTTGTAGCATGAAAGCAGCCATAGATGATGTAAATGAATGAACGTGGCTGTGTTCTAGTTAAACTCTTATTTATGGTTGCTGAGACTTGAATTTCATTCAACTTTCATGTGTCATGAAATATTATATACACTTTGGACCTCTTAAAAATATGACAACTGAAGATTCCCTGGTGGTCCAGTGGTTAGGATGCCATGCTCTCACTGCCAGGGGCCCAGGTTCAATCTCTAGCCAGGGAACTCAGATCCCACAGGCCATGTGACCAGAAAAGGTAAGAACGCCTTGTCCCTAACTTAGCAGCTGTGAAGCAGTGAGCGGGGGGCCCTGGTTCACCAGTCCGCGCTCCGGGAGCACTGGGCTGGGCATTGTGCTAAGTCGCTTTAGTCGTGTACAGCAACTCTTCACGACCCTGTGGACCGGAGCCTGCCAGGCCCTTCTGTCCATGGGATTCTCCAGGCGAGAATACTGGAGTGAGTTGCCATGCCCTCCTCCAGGGGATCTTCCTGATGCAGGGATAGAACCGGCGTCTCTTATGTTTCCTGACTTGGCAGGCAAGTTCTTTACCACTAGCACCACCTGGGAAGCCCCAGGGGAACTTGTACATCTGGTCATTGTTTCTCGGCCTTTTCAGTGTCCCCATCTGGGAAATACATATTTATTTCAAAAGAGAAAACTTAATGAGTTCCTAAGTGATGTTTCTAGTTCTTATTTAAGATTGGGATTACTGAACTTACTGATGTTCTATGACTTAGGACAGGATGTTGTTGGACTGTGGTCCCACATCTTGCTGAGTTCAGGAAATGGTGTGTGTGTCGCCCATGCTGCACTCAGGCCAGTTCCCTGGCAAGAATTGAAGGTTCCCTTTAGTCTTCTGGGCTGCCCGCCTGGGAGATAGAGCAGGATTTCTGGGATGCCATGTGCAGGCCCTGCACCCTGGGAGTGCCATGGAGCAGCCCTTTTTTTCAGAGGGGCCTTGTCCTTAACCACTCAGAATTTATCTTATTGGAGAACCTGACTTCCCGTTACGAGGTGCCTTGTGTCCTGGACCTCAAAATGGGGACACGCCAGCATGGTGACGATGCTTCAGAGGAGAAGGCAGCTAACCAGATCCGCAAGTGCCAGCAGAGCACGTCGGCAGTCATCGGTGTGCGTGTGTGCGGCATGCAGGTGAGAGACCTGTCGGCGCATGGCGGGTGTGGGCTGGCTGGGCAGCCGGGAGCTGCCACACTCCCACCGTGGCAGAGCCCCTTTTCTCAAACGATTCCAGATTTGACTGATCCTGTTGCTCTCTGGTGAGAAAGGAAAGCCTGTGTGCATGCGTAAGGCTCTCTGGGACTGGCCGAACTGAGTCCAGAAGCCGTGGACCAGAGAGGGAGAAAGGGGAGACACTGGGCACTCTCCACCAGCCCACACCCTGAGCAGAGGGCTGGCGATGGCGCCCAGGCCAGAGGGCTGTATCCCAGTGGGTGTTGATTGGCAAGGACAGGGCCTCGTGTGACTGGTGTACTTAACAAGTTAAAGGATCAGGTCCAGGGCTGTCGTCTTGCTGCCGCTCTCCTGGGGCCAGGCCATCTCTGCCTGAGATGCCTGTCAGTCCCTGACCTGCTGGTCTCCCTCCTACAGGTGTACCAGGCGGGCAGTGGGCAGCTCATGTTCATGAACAAGTACCACGGACGGAAGCTGTCTGTACAGGGCTTCAAAGAGGCGCTTTTCCAGTTTTTCCACAATGGCCGGTACCTGCGCCGGGAGCTCCTAGGCCCGGTACTCAGGAAGCTGACTGAACTCAAGGGCGTGCTGGAGCGACAAGAATCCTACCGCTTCTACTCAAGCTCCCTGCTGATCATCTACGACGGCAAGGAGCGGCCTGAAGTGGCCCTGGACTCAGACGCGGAGGACTTGGAGGACCTGTCGGAGGAGTCCGCTGACGAGTCGGCTGGCGCCTATGCCTACAAGCCCATCGGCACCAGCTCAGTGGATGTGCGCATGATTGATTTCGCACACACCACGTGCAGGCTGTATGGTGAGGACAGTGTGGTCCACGAAGGCCAGGATGCTGGCTATATCTTTGGGCTCCAGAGCCTGATAGACATTGTCACAGAGATAAGTGAGGAGAGCGGGGAGTGAGCTCGCTGGCTGCACCAGCACCTGAGAGACTCTCTGTGTCCCGGGCACAGCTGTGCTGCGTCGGGGAGGCGGCCAGTATGGCCAGGCGGTGGCCCTGCAGCCTGGAGCTGATGCGCAGAGGCCTCTGTGAGTCTCAGCCTGAGCCAGCCCCAGCCGCGCTCGGAGTCTTTATTTATTTTAACTATTTCTTCGACATTCCACATTTGATGATGCAGATACCTCTTTCTTCCCTGAGTGTAAATGTTCTAATACAAATCTTTTTGTTAACTGTAACAGTGCTGCTGTCGTTCTTGCCAGGGATAGGGGGCCGGCAGCCAGCCCCCCTCCCAACCCTCAGAGACGTCACACATGCCACGACCTCCACCCTGGTCCAGCAGTGTCCTCCTTGCCACTGCCCCCATCCCATGGGCCCTGAAGTCACCATAGCCTCTTGGCTAAGTCCTCAGTCCCCAAACCAAGTACCCACAGGCATAACCTTAAATGGGTCCATCCCAGGATCCTTACGCAGGGCACTGCACTTGACACGGGTCTTCCCTGCCCTCACGTAGCTTCAGCCAGAGTTGGACAGCAGGTGTGCCTAACCTTGGGTCCGGCTCCTGTGCCACCGGCAGCAGCTGATTGGCCAGACATTGTGATGTCAGGCGTCCTGGAGCCAATCCTGGGACCTTAGGTGGCCACCAGTCTTTTGTCTGTTGGTGGCCATTGGCTCTGTGGTCGAGGTCCCAGGAGGTGGGGGGCTTGACGGGAGGGGGTCTTCTGGGCCGTGTGGTCCTTCTGGCCACACCATCTGCCAGCACTCCTACCTAGCCCTGGAGCCCACTGCAGCTATGCCAGTGCTATCCTTCATGTGGTTCCAGCCTGGGCAGCCCCCAAGAGAGCTGTTTCTGCTGTGTTCTCAGGGTTCCAGGGAGAAGTGTGGCAGGAGATCTTAAACTGTGGACACAGAACTAGAAAGGAGGATCTGGATGTCCAGGCCTAGCAGCCCCACCTCTTGCCTGAACCTCTCAGCCAGCACCTTCTCTCCCAGGTCCGCTATGCCTACATCCACTATATCCAAAATCACCCAACTGCATGCACTGGCTGGGTTATGCCTACCTGCTCCCTGAGTCTGGGCTTCCTGAGAAGAATGTGGCTGGACCAGCTTCTGGACGGGGATGGGAGGTCCCCAGGACGCTGAGTTTAACTAAACCCAGGTCCCCTTGGTTTTTTCCCCGCTGCCTCATAGGACTACAATGACCTCACCAGGTCAGGGCTGACTGGAAGGTGGGCCAAATATTTGGCTCTTAGTGCCACGATACCCCACTCCCCATCCACCAGCCCTTCTACCTGCTCTCAGAAGGAAGCCTCAGAAATAAGATAACTGGGAATTGTAAGTCTCCAAAGACAACAGAAGAGAGTGATGTGAAAGTGACTGATAAGGGTGGGAACCTGACCTTATGTTGTGAGGAGGGGAATTGCATCCCAGGCAGAGGAATAGATATGCAAGGACCCACGTTAGAGTCAAGAGAGGTTAGTGGCAGAAGAGAAGAGGTGGGGAGCTAGGATGGGAGGACTATGGACAGCAAAACGGCCTGACCTGGTTTTTGGTTCGGCAGCCCACTCTCCACTCTTGCTCCCCGTTGCCCACCGCTGGAGCTTAAAGAAGTGAGGTCAGCATGCTCCGAGACACAGAGACCCGGGTCGCTGTCCTTAATTTAGTAGGTCAGGATCCACTTCCCCAGGGTGGCATAGATGCAAGAGGCTTATCAGCACAGGACGCAGGCTCTGCCTTTGGGCTGCGGGCGGAGCTCTCCGTCGTGAAGTAGGGTGGGCCGCAGTTCTAGGGCTTGAGCCGGTAAAAGGAGTGGAGGGCCGGGCAGGAGCAGCTGGGGCTCTAGGCGGGGTGCCGGGTCAGGGAGTCTGGAGCTTGGAGACGCCCAAGGCCACGGAAAGGGCCGCGCCGCGCCGCGCCGCCCCGCTTGGGGCCACCAGGGGGCGCTGCGCTCCCGCGCAGGAGCCGACACACTGCCGGGGCGGGACTGCGGCGGGCAGGCGGGCGCGCGCGCGCACGCGCCGTGTGTCACGGGGCAGGGCGAGCGCGGCGAGGAGGTGCCGGCCTGGCGTCCTGGTTCCTCAACCCCCCGCTGTCTCCCCTGCCCCGGCGCGACTCGGCCTCATGTACCGCGCGCTGTACGCGTTCCGCTCGGCGGAGCCCAACGCGCTGGCGTTCGCCGCGGGCGAGACCTTCCTGGTGCTGGAGCGCAGCAGCGCGCACTGGTGGCTGGCGGCGCGGGCGCGCAGCGGTGAGACCGGCTACGTGCCGCCCGCCTACCTGCGCCGCCTGCAGGTGAGTGTGCCCCTCCCCGGCCCGGCCTCCGCCGCCCCTGGACTGAGCTCCATCACCGCCCGGTCGGGGCCTCCAGCTGACGAGGACTTTGAGAACCTGACCGAGAGACCCCGCGAGGACTGGGACTCTCAGAGCCCGCTCCCCCCACAGAGGACCAGGCCCTTGACAGCCAACTCTTGAGGACTCCAGACGTACCTAAAGCCTAACAGTGGGACCGAGACCCCAGACCCAACATCTGAATCCCCAGCCGAATACAATTTAAGAGTCAGCCCCGAGATTCCAGTACACCAGATTCTGAGCAGTTCCCCAGGTCCCTGAGACCCCTGACTTAATTGGCCCCTCGCCTGGATCACCAGGATCCCAACACTCTTGCCTCCTCTTCCGCAGCTTCCACCCCTGAGACCCCCGGCAACCCTGGCGCTTTCTGTTTCCTTAGCCATCTTCTACGTCTTCACCCTCCCATCCCACCCCCCGCACTTGGACCAGGTAGCGGTGGACACCCCCGTCCCCTAAGTGACACCCCAAGCCCTGAGACCCCAATATCTTTTACTGTCCTGTACTCAGTCAGCCCCTAAGCTCTTCCAAAAACACCTTCGTCAATCTACGCTGCGCCTGGGTTCCCAGCTCCTGCTGACACTCCCTGGCTCTTACTCTCCCTCTCCCCTTTCACAAGCCTCAGGCCCTGACTTTTCAGACTTCCTTTCTTGGAAAGTGAGGGAACCTGAGCCCTCCTTGTCCCTAGCCTGGGGTGGGGGGCTACTCCCTTAGCAAGGAAGTGGGACTTCCCCACGGCTTCCCCTGGTGTGGCCATGGCCCCCCTGTTTCCTTTCACTGGAAGTGCAGCCCCAATTCCTGTTTCCCCCAGAATAGCCCTGGTGTGGGGGTTGGGCTGCATTGTCTCCTGCTGGTCTATTCTGATCCCAGGGGGAAGGAGGGCCCAGAGCCGCCAGGCCTGCCCTGTGCCAGACACCCCCGCCCCATCCTAGTCTCTGGCCTGTAGGAAGCATCCTAAGCCGGCCCAGTTCAGGACAGAAATAACAGGATAAATTTGGAGATGTCATCTGTGGCCTTTACCCAAGGGGATGGGCCTGGGGCCCTGGACCCTTGGCCTCCTGGCATCCAGGAGTGTCTGGGTGAGAGTGGGAGCCCCGGACACCAGGGCTGCTGGGTCTGGAAGCGAGCATATCAGATCCAGTCTCTCTGGGGCTGGGGGCTTGTTGGAGGCCTCCAAGGAAAGTCCCCCACTTTCCCCCAGGGCCTGTGAGGCCCCTCCCCTGCCTTGGCTTTTGGGGCTGGGTGTTTGGGGAGGGCAGAGAGGGTACCATCTTCTCTGTCTCTTGGTTTCTTGCTGCATATCTCCCTCCGTCTCAGTCTCCCTGGCTATCTTTGTGTCATTCTGACTCTCCCCTTGTGTGTGTCCACATCCTCCAACTCTCTCCCCTTCTCTGTCTCCGAATCTCAATTTCTTTTTGCGTTGTCTCCCTCTGCTTCTCTCTTTTCCTCTCTCTCTCCCCCTCCCTCTCTGTCTCTCCATCTTTCTTGCTTTCTGTGCATCATCTGCCGTTCTCTCTCTGTCCCCTTTTCTGTCTGCTATCTCCTGCACTCTGACACGCCCCCTGTTATCTGGGGGTCTCTGCTGACCTCTGAGTCCATCTGTCTGTCCCCATCTGAGAAGCCTCTCCAACCCACTCTGGTGTGATCCCACCTTAGTTCTGAGGTTCCTCTGCCTGATGGACCATGGGTGCCAAGGGCAAGGGAGGGGTGGGAGTGACTGGTCCTGCAGTTGCCAGCCCCCTACTCCCCCCACCCCATGCTAGCCAGGCTGGGTCGAGGAGACCCCTGAGTTGCTGTGGATGGTAACACAAAATCTGGGGCAGGGGCCAGGTTCTGCGCTCATGTCTGTCTTCTGCACAAACCCAGAACTGCTGTTTCCCAGCACAGCTCTGGAGGATTCCTTTCTCACAGCTAGAAGGGATGAGGGCTGGCAACACGGGTGTAGAGAGGAGATCCGTTTGGCCTGTCCTCAGCTACCAGGGCCTGCAGAGGGCTCTCTGAGGACGGGGCTGTCCTGGAGTGTGGCCTTGGTTTTGTGACGGGTCAGCAAGATCCAGAGGGATTTGTTCAGAGCTCCAGACCCTAGAGGCTCCCTGCTTGGCATCTAAGCCTGGGATCTGAGCCAAGCCTGGCGACAGACTTAAGTGTGCACTCCTGGCCTCAAACTGGGGGTCTGTGGGCTGTGTTTTTGCTTCAGAGCCCAGACTTTCAGAGATGACTTGGCCGAGAGACTTGCCATAGGTAAAATCCCGAGCGGGGGCCCGATATATAAAGCAGCAGCCTGGGCCCCTCCCTGTGGCCCAGCTTCCCGAGTGACGCAGTTTGAGAACCCTGATTGATGTTCTAGTTCATCTTGCTATGTTGGCCTCTAGCATTCCAGGCTTTGAGAGCAGTTGTGGTCCTCTGTCTGCGCCAGGCTCCCTCCAGGGAGCCTGGCCTTCGTACCCTCACCTGGCCCCCAGGGCTAAGAGCCCACTCCTGCCCCCAACAGGGCCTGGAGCAGGATGTCCTCCAAGCCATTGACCGGGCCATTGAGGCTGTGCACAACGCCGCCATGCGGGATGGTGGCAAATACAGCCTGGAGCAGCGCGGGATCCTCCAGTGAGTGTGTGTGTGTGTTGGGGGGACCTCCCAGTGAGCCCCAGAAGACGGGGTCCTTCAGGGACTC
This sequence comes from Cervus canadensis, assembly GCF_019320065.1. Taxonomy (NCBI): domain Eukaryota; kingdom Metazoa; phylum Chordata; class Mammalia; order Artiodactyla; family Cervidae; genus Cervus; species Cervus canadensis. The sequence goes on along the minus strand of NC_057407.1, from coordinate 9,370,490 downwards.
TAGAGGGCAGGGTTGGTAGTGCAGAGGCGGGTGGGGCATGAGGGTGATGGGAGGTGGGGGCCCTGGGCTAGGGTGGGCAGTGTCCCTCAGGGAGCACGGGTGGACTTGGGGAGTTGTAAGGTGACTCCCCCAGTAACCTCCCTGTCCCTGCCTCAGGAAGCTGATCCACCACCGGAAAGAGACCCTGTCCCGCAGAGGCCCCTCCGCCCCCAGCCCTGCAGCTATGACCTCGTCCACCAGTGACCACCATCTGGACGCCGCCGCCACCAGGCAGCCCAATGGCATGTGTCGAGCTGGGTTCGAGCGGCAGCACAGCCTGCCCAGTTCTGAGTATCTCGGGGCGGACGGAGGCCTCTACCAGGTACATGGTGAGAGCAGCCTGGGCAATGGAAGTGGGGGGAGCGCTTAAGGCTTTGTCCCGAGGCTCCAAGCGTCCACCCTGGTCAGTGATGCCGCCTGGACCCTTGGTCCTGCCCCTGCCGAGCTCAGGCCGCACCCCAGATGGAAGTCTGTGCCCTCAGATCCCACTTCTTCCTCCCAGATCCCGCCACAGCCTCGCCGAGCAGCGCCCACCACGCCACCCCCGCCCGTGAAGCGCCGAGACCGCGACGCCCTGGTAGTCTCCGGGAGTGGTGAGAAGGCGGGGACGGGGAGTTGGGGGCACCCTGTGCTTAGAATGGTTGCTCTGCCTATGTCAGAAAACTGGGGGCTCTGGGGTTGGGGGGATAGGGGTCCCCAGGGGGCTGCCCCAGCACAGCGTCCCCTCTCTGCCCACAGGCGGCCGCAACACCACGCCCTCCGGGGGCAGTTCTGTGTCCAGCGGCGGCTCCGTCAGCAGCACCTCCCTTGACACGCTCTATACCGGCTCCAGCTCATCTGAGCCGGGCCCCAGCTGCTCACCCACGCCCCCGCCTGTGCCCCGCCGAGGCGTGCTTACTGCTGTGTCCCAGGCTCAGCCCCTTCCCTGCAAGGTGCCAAACCCAGAGCCCCCTACGGAGGAGGAGGAGGAGGCGGCAGCAGCAGTGGAGACAGCCCCAGCCCCGGCTCCTGATGAGCTGGAGGCCCTGGGGGCGCTGAGCCTGGGGGCCACAGAGGAGAAGGCGGCAGCTGAGCCGGCCGTGCCCAGGACCATCGGCGCAGAGCTGATGGAGCTCGTGCGGAGGAACACCGGCCTGAGCCACGAGCTCTGCCGCGTGGCCATTGGTGTCGTGGTGGGCCACATCCAGGCCTCCGTGCCGGCCAGCTCGCCTGTCATGGAGCAGGTCCTCCTCTCGCTGGTGGAGGGCAAGGTGAGGGTGGGCCAGGGCCAGGGCCAGGGGCCGCCCCGCCACCCCTGCCCCTTCCCCGCCCGCACATGTATCCAGCCTTTACCTGACAGGGATTTGTTGAGCTTGAGCTCTCGGCTTCCTTGTGCTGGGTGTTGGGGACTCTTGGGGACAACCCGTGAAGGAGAAAGGGAGGAAGCCTCTGCAGGCAGAGGCTCAGCCTGGATGAGGGCCATGAGGCAGCACCCCGTGCTCAGCTCACAGGAGGGATTGGAACGAGGCCAGCATGGCTAGAACACCGCAAGGGAGGGAGGGAGGGAGCAAGAGGTGTGGTTGGAAGTGAGACCTCGGGCAGGGGACAGAGGAGACAGCTGTGGGTGGCCAGAGGTTCTCGGGCTGCGGGGAAGGAATGGGCAGAGGACCTGAAAGAGGGCAGCGCCACGCTGGCCTTGGCGGTGGAGAGCACTGGTTGCTTCGAGAGCTATGATGTAGGCCTGAGTGCTGACTCAGGGCGGAGGGTGGGCATCGTGGGATGGGTGGCATCCTTTGCCAAGGTGGGGCCACTGATCAGGGAGCAGGTTTGGGGGCCAGATGGGCCGGAAGTGCCTTCTTCCTTGGGAGCTGCAGTTCCGGTTCGGGGTGTGGGGAGCAGGGAGGCCACGGGCTTGCCTGTGCAGGAGCAGTGGCCAGCAGGGTCAAGAGGAACACGGGAGGCGGGTTAACAGGCCTGTCCCACTTTGTGTAGAATCAGAGGGTAGATTCTGAGTCACTTGCAGGCAGTGAGAAGTCCGTGGCCTTCCTCCTCATGGAGGATGTTTTTCCAGGCCTGGGACAGGAAGCAGGTTGTTGGAAAATTCCCCCCAGACGTGTCTCATGCAGACTCCTGTCTCAGGAGGTTATTAAGACTCAGGAGCCCGGAAATTCCTTGCAGTCAGTCCAGTGGTTAGGACTCTGTGCTCTCACTGCCAAGGGTTCAATCCCTGGTCAGGAAAATAAGATCTGATAAGCTGCTCGTTTATTGGGGGGGCGGGGGGCGGGGGGGGGGAGACTTGGAGGCAGTGGAATTCCTTGGATTGGGTGTGTAGAATAGGGCTGGTGCCCTTGGGGGCCTCATTGTTGAGGGATGGACCGTGGGAAGTTGATGGGGAGCAGCGGGGAGGAGGGAAGAGAACTGGGGGCTGGTCCCCTCACCGGTCCTGGGAGGACGCTGGCTCCAGGCAGCCCTTGTAGGTGAGGCCCGGGGCCCCTGGTCTGACACAGGCCAGGAGGGTTGAGCCCCAGGCCTTGAGGGCCTCCTGGAGATGGTGTGGGGCAGATATGCTGAGCCCCGCCTTGCCTTCTGTCCACAGGACCTGAGCACCGCCCTGCCCTCAGGGCAGGTCTGCCATGACCAGCAGCGGCTGGAGGTGATCTTTGCAGACTTGGCCCGGCGGAAGGACGATGCCCAGCAGCGCAGCTGGGCCCTGTATGAGGACGAGGGCGTCATCCGCTGCTACCTGGAGGAGCTGCTGCACATTCTGGTGCGGGCTGGGGGCCCCAGGGGTCCCCACCCCTCCCCCGTGCTCGGGAGTCTCCCCTACTGGTCCTCGGCACGCTCACGGGCAGCCACGCACACTGAGCGACCCCTTCACACCTCTTCCTCCCCGCCCGCAGACGGACGCAGACCCTGAAGTTTGCAAGAAAATGTGCAAGCGGAACGAGTTCGAGTCTGTCCTGGCCTTGGTGGCCTACTACCAAATGGTGTGTGTGTGAGAGCAGGGGGGAGGGCACGGAGGGAGCCAGGCGGAGGTGGGGCGTCGGGCACTGAGCGCACAGGGGTCCCCTGCCAGGAGCACCGGGTGTCGCTGCGGCTGTTGCTCCTCAAGTGCTTCGGCGCCATGTGCAGCCTGGACGCGGCCATCATCTCCACGCTCGTGTCGTCCGTGCTGCCCGTGGAGCTGGCGCGGGACATGCAGACAGACACGCAGGGTGAGCGAGCGAGGGGCAGCTCCCTGCCCCCTGGGGGGGGTTCCCGCCACCTGTAGGGGCTCTGACCGCCTGCTCTGCACCCCTGCAGACCATCAGAAACTCTGTTACTCCGCCCTCATCCTGGCCATGGTCTTCTCCATGGGCGAGGCAGTGCCCTACGCACACTACGGTAAGAAGGCAGGACGCGGCCCAGCTGACTGCAGGGAGCCCGCGGCCAGCTGAGGGCTGGGGACCCCCTGACCGGGGTCTCATAGAGCGTCCCCAGGGCTCACGGGAACCCAGGGAGGCTGGGCGGGGTGGGCGGTGGGGCTGGGCTGCAGACCTCGGTGTGCCCCTCTGCCTAGAGCACCTGGGCACACCCTTCGCCCAGTTCCTGCTGAGCATCGTTGAGGACGGGCTGCCCTTGGACACCACGGAGCAGCTGCCGGATCTCTGTGTGAATCTACTTCTGGCCCTCAACCTGCACCTGCCAGGTGAGGGCGGGGCCTGCCTGGGTGGGGGGTGGTGGCTGCCTGGTGCTGCGAGGGTGGAGGAGGGCCCGCCAGGCTCAGCACCGCTGCCCTCATGCACACCCGTGTCCTTCCTCAGTCCCAGACCAGAACATGATCATGGCCGCCCTGAGCAAACACGCCAACGTCAAGATCTTCTCCGAGAAGCTGCTGTTGCTCCTGAACCGAGGGGGTGAGCGCCCCGGCATCTGTGTGGGGCCACTTGGATGTCCTGTGACTCCCCCCCATGCCGTGATGCCCATCACTCCCCTGGAGTGACATTGGCCCTCCCCGGAGGACCGCCCTGACCCTTCTTCCCCACCTTCTAGATGACCCCGTGCGCATCTTCAAGCACGAGCCGCAGCCGCCGCACTCCATCCTCAAGTTTCTGCAGGACGTGTTCGCCAGCCCCGCCACGGCCGCCATCTTCTACCACACGGACATGATGGCGCTCATCGACATCACCGTGCGGCACATCGCGGACCTGTCGCCCGGAGACAAGGTGCCTGGACGCGGCCGCAGCGGGGTGGAAGCTGTCACACCCTGGGGGGGACCTGAGACTAGGGTGAGGGCCACCACTGCAGCCAGTAAGTCGGGGAGGCCGCTCATCCAAGACAGGTGTGCCGAGACCCAAGGGAGCCCGCCGTGTGGTGAACCGGGGACGCGCTGTCTGGAGACAGCGGGAGTGGCGGGAGGTGAGAACAGCAAGTGGAGTTTACACGAAACCTTGGGGGCTGCGGCAGGAGGTGGTCACCTTGTAGGGGAAGTGACCTGATTACCACCCTGAATGAAACGGAGGCTGAGAGCACAGCGGAAGCGGAGGCCGGTGCGGAGGCGGCCACCGCCCTCCAGGTGGCACAGGTGGCGTGGGAGGGGAGGTCAGGCCTGGGTGTGTTGGAGGTGGGTTGGCAGGACTCGCTGCTCAATTGGTCTGGACCGGCCTGGTGGAGGAAGTGCTGATCCCTCAGGTGGGGAAGACCTTATGAACAGAGCTGTGTTTTGATGTGTCGAGATTGAGAAGGTACCTGCTGGACATCCAGGTACAGAGGACGCCAGCGAGGCACTGGGATGTGAGTGGTGACAGGAAAGAGACACTTGGGAGTGCGCTGTGCATGCATGTGCCGGGAAGCCTGTGACAGTGCAGGCACCTCGGGTGTGGGATGCACGGGTCAGAGGAAAGCTTAGGCTTCAGTCGGGGCACACAGGAGACACTCCGGAGGAAAAACCGGGAGAGCAGGAGCCCAGAGACTTGTGTGTGAAAGAGGAGGGGATGAGCTGTTGCCACAGTGAGGAGCCTGAGTGAGACGAGGCCTGAAAAGGAGCCACAGGACTTGCCACATGGAGGTCAGGCGTGACTGACCAGCAGTGTCAGTGGATCGGAGGGAAGAGAGTCCAAGTGGGAAGTTGAAGAGAAGATTTGACGTTGGACGGGAGTGGAAAGAGGGGGAAGGTGGGAGCATTGAATGGAAACAACTTTCGTGTGTTTTTATGTGAACTGGAACTTGTTACTCAGTCAAATCCAATTCTTTGTGACCCCATGGACTGTAGCACGCCACTAGGCATCCCTGTCCTTCACTATCTCCCAGAGGTTGCTTAGGCTCATGTCCATTGAGTTGGTGATGCCATCCAACCATCTCATTCTGTCACTCCCTTCTCCTCCTGCCCTCAATCTTTCTCAGTATCAAGGTCTTTTCCAGTGAGTCAGCTCTTTGCATCAGGTGGCCAAAGGATTGGAGCTTCTGCTTCAGCATTAGTCCTTCCAATGAATATTTGGGACTGATTTCCTTTAGGATTGACTGGTTTGATCTTGTTACTGTCCGAGGGACTCTCAAGAGTCTTCTCCAACACCATAGTTCAAAAGCATCAATGCTTCGGCACTCAGCGTTCTTTATGGTTTTTCTTTATGGAAAAACCAGAGCTTTGACTCTATGGACCTTTGTTGGCAAAGTGATGTTTCTGCTTTTTAACCCACTGTCTAGGTTTGTCACAGCTTTGCTTCCAAAAAGCAAGAGTCATTTAATTTCATGACTTCCTCAGTGATCTTGGAGCTCAAGAAAATAAAATCTATCATTATTTCCACTTTTTCCCCTTCTATTTGCCATGAAGTGATGGGACCAGATGCCATGATCTTAGTTTTTTGAATGTAGAGTTTTAAGTCAGCTTTTTCACTCTCCTCTTTCACCCTCATCAAGAGTCTCTTTAGTTCCTCTTCACTTTCTGCCATTAGAGTGATATCATCTGCATATCTGACGTTGTTGATATTTCTCCTGGCAATCTTGATTCCAGCTTGTGATTCATCCAGCCTGGCATTTTGCATGATGTGCCCTACATAGAAATTAAATAAACAGGGTGACAATATACAGTCTTGTCGTACTCCTTTCCCAGTTTGAAACTAGTCTGTTGTTCCATGTCTGGTTCTGGCTATTGCCTCTTGACTCACATACAGGTTTCTCAAGAGACAGGTCAGGTGGTCTGATATTCCCATCTCTTTAAGAGTTTTCCAGTTTGTGTGATCCACACAGTCTAAGACTTTAACATAGTCAATGAAGCAGAAGTAGATGTTTTTCCTGAATTCCCTTGCTTTCTTTATGATTCATCGAATGTTGGCAATTTGATCTCTCATCCCTCTCTTTTCTAAACCCAGTTTGTACATATGGAAGTTCTCAGTTCATGTACTGCTGAAGCCTAGCTTGAGGGATTTTGAGCATTACCTTGCTAGCATGTGAAATGAGTGCAGTTGTGCAGTAGTTTGAACATTCTTTGGGATTGGAATGAAAACTGACCTTTTCCAGTCCTGTAGCCACTGCTTAGTTTTCCAAATTTGCTGACATATTGAGTGCAGCACCTTGAATCACCTTTTAGGATTTTAAATAGCTCGGTTGGAATCCCATCACCTCCACCAACTTTGTTCATAGTAATGCTTCCTAAGTCTCTCTTGACTTCACACTCTAGGATGTCTGGCTCTAGGTGAGTGAACACACCAGTCATGGCTATCCAGGTCATTACGTTCTTTTTTTGTATAGTCCTGTGTATTCTTGCCACCTCTTCTTAATCTCTTTAGCTTCTGTTCTGTTTATGTGAAGGGGAGCAGGAAAAAGTGGGGGATCACTGGAGGGAGACATGGGATCAAGGGAAGGTTTTTTTTTGTAAGTTTATTTATGTATTTTATTTTTGACTGTGCTAAGTCTTGGTTGCTGCACAGGCTTTCTGTAGTTGCAATGTGCAGTCTTCTCATTGCAGTGGCTTCTCTTGTTGCAGAGCACGGACTCTAGGCATGGGGGCTCAGTAGTTGCAGTTCCCGGGCTCTAGAGCACAGGCTCCATAGTTGTGGTGCTTGGGCTTCGTTGCTCTGAGGCATGTGGGATCTTCCTGGACCAGGGATCAAACTCGTGTCTCCAGCATTGGCAGGCAGATTCCCAACCACTAGACCACCAACTCCAAGAGAAAGTCTTTTAAAGGTGGGAGATGCTGGTGGATGTCTAAGCCAGAGGGACTGATCCAGCAAGCCGACTATGAAGAGGCTGAGGTGTTGGGAGAGTCAGCCACTGTGGGAGTTAGGCGGCTGCTGAGGGCTCAGGCCCCCATAGAAGGATGGCCCTTGGCAGGAGCCGGGCAGTCCATTCAGTAGGGGACAGTAGTTGAGGTGAGGGTGCCGGGGGAAGACCAGGAGTTTCTGGAAGTGTGCTTGTTTTCTCCAGGAAGCACACGGCCAGCTGGTCAGGGACTTTAGATTTGGAAAATGCATAGAAGGTGGGCAGTGGTCCTTTAAGGAGCGGTAGACATGGTGGAGAAGAGTGGCAGCGGCCCTGGGCAGCGTGGTTTGTGATGGGGAATGGTGTTCCGGCTTGCGCACGGCTCCGTGATGGTCTGCTGCTTAGCTGTTCATACTAAAATTTGATGGGCAGGTGCTTTTTGGCCTGACCAAGGTTGGGAGTTATCAGGGTGATACTGCCTAAGAAAGGTTTGGGTGTTGACTCCTCTAAGCAGAGGCGGAGACCTGAGAGATGGTAAGGGGGCAGATGGAGAAGTAGTACTGGGGCCAGGTCAGCGGGTCAGGGTCTAGTGAGGATAAGGAGCAGCTGGGGTGTCACACTGGAGGGGCTGTTAGAGCCGTTAAAGCCAGAGGTGCTGGGAGGGTGGGTTGGGAAGGGAGGGTTGGAGGTGGATTCAGGGCAGGTAGAAGGTAAGACACCAGGTCTCAGGGATGGCTTGGGTTTGGGATGTGGGGAGAAAGGACTCCGAAAGGACACTTGTAGTTTTGACTCGAGCATTTGAATAGACAGCAGTGCTCTTTATTAAGATAATACAGGAAAAGCCTTCAGCTTTGGGCAGATGGGGATGATCGTGAGTTTGATGGTAGACATAGGAGTTTGAGTTCTCTCTGAGATAAGCAGGGCATGACCAGTGGGCAGCTGAAAATTCTCACCTGCAGCTCCTGGAGAGTCTAGGAAAGAGGTCTGAGTGTGGATCACTGTTTGAAGCTGTGGGTGTGAGTGAGATCTCCCAGGGTGAGAGGAGAGAGGCAGAGGGCCTCCAATAGACAGACAGCAGCCCCACAAGGGCCCAGCATTAGAGATGAGTAGGGGCTCACTGCTTCCTCCTGCCTCCTGCCTCTCTGAGCCAGGACTTCCTGGGCCAGCCACGTTCTGGGACTGTGTGTGGACTGAGATGATTCACTTATTTACTCACTCAGTGACTATCGAAGGCCAGCTCGGTGCCAGGTTACAGGCTAGGTGCTGGGGTGCACCCTGATCTTCAGTGGTGTCAGGCGGTCACGTCCATGTGGCCACCAGAAGGCAGCAGTGGCCTGTCTGTCCCTGTCTGCTGGCAGTGGCACATGGTGCCTCCCTGGGATCCCTGAGCTTGCCTGCTCTCCCCACAGCTGCGCATGGAGTACCTCTCCCTGATGCATGCCGTGGTCCGCTCCACACCCTACCTGCAGCACCGCCACCGGCTCCCTGACCTGCAGGCCACGCTGCGACGCATCCTGACCGAGGAGGAAGCCTCGCCCCAGTGCCAGATGGACCGCATGATCGTCCAGGAGATGTGCAAGGAGTTCCCTGTGCTGGGCGAGGCTCCCAGCTAGCACCTTCCTCTCCTCCCTTCCCTGCAGCCCTGGGCAGGGTGCAGGGGACTCAGAGGCTTGGCCCTGAGAATGTTTCGCACAGACAGTGTGAGGGGAGGTGATGGTAGAAGGGACCTGAGCGGGGCCCCCCCACCTGACATAGAGCTAATGCCAGGGGCCAAGCACAGAATTGGGGACCACACACCGGGAGCTCTGCTGGGGCACGGGGAGCGTGTGAACTGAAGCCCCTCCATCTCCTGGTAGGCTGCCTCTTCAGCATGCCCCCACCCCCGCCCTTACACACACAGAGTCCTGCTGCTGCTCCAGGCTGGGCCCGAGCCCTCAGCCCCCGCGCCCACCTGGTCTGTGTCCCGGGCTTCGGCACGCCGTGTCCCTGGGGTGAGGGGGGCATCGTCCGCCAGCTCTGTTCTTTGCCTTAGCTTCGCAGTGAGTGCCGTTTGTGTGCTCTGCCCACCCCCAAACCCCGCCCCGTGGGGGCGGTCGCTGCCCCTCACTCCGACCCCCAGAGGTCTCGGCCAAGCTGCTGCTTTGAGAGCAGAATCTTAGAGACAGGCCATCCCTCCTGGAGCCTCACAGAACGGGGTGGGGTGGCGGGGATGGCACTGATAAAAGCCAATGACAGGATCTATTTTCTCTGGAAAAACGTAGACTGAGAAGCCATGTGTATTTTCCTATGTGCTGCAGCTCACCTTTGGAAATAAATCACAAGGCACCTGGAAACAGGCCTCCCTGTATGATGCTGAGGGGTGGTGGGAGAGGGTGGGCAGGGGTGCGGGAACCTCAGGACCTCATCAGTAGCTTGCCCTGCCCTCTCCAGCCTCCAGGTGGTCTGTCAGGACCTGAGGACCACCTGTCAGGTGGTCCCTGACAGGCCCCTCCATCGAGGTCCCTCGAGTTCCCACGTCTTCCCTGGGTTCCCACTTCTCCTGGGCCACGGCCACAGCCACCAGGAGCCCCGTGGTCCATCTGCAGGTGACTTCCTCTCCAGACTTCACTTATATCTCTCTTTGCCTTGAATACCATGTCTCTCTCCCCCATTAAAACCCCTATAATCCTTTATAGCTATTCTGAAATGAAGCATTTCCCCCCAGCCCCCAGCCCCGGCCTCCCTGAACTCCTCGGCCTGCCCAGCTATTTCCCTTCCTCATTTGTCTCCCACTGGATCCAGCAAGATCCCCTCATCTTGCAGCCTTAGCAGGGATTTGGTAATTACGGTAGGACCAAAAAAGTATGTCAATGAATATGGGGTTAGATGCACACTACTGTCTGAGGGGAATCAGAGGCCAGCGTTGGGCAAAAACTTCTTCCTTGAGTTAACAAGGAAGTTAACAAGGTATTAACACCTTGCTGCTGAGTTAACAAGGGCTTGTCGCTGTAAGTCGGGGAGGAGAGTCAGGACCCACAGGCAGACCCCAGACAGCAGTGGTTTCCAACAGTTCCCTTCATTTTGTTACTCAAGATGATTCTCATCGGTTTCCACACTTTGAAAATCAGATACTGTGACTTCCGGCCACGACTTTTCCTTTCTTAATGGGATGCTGAAGGCAAGGGGCTGTTACTCTCCAAGTAGAGCGTAATGCAGCAAAAGCCAGTCTGTGGGGTGGGGGTCCCAGGAAAATAGGTCCATGGGTGCAAAGCACAGGAAGACAAGGAGACGTCCTTCCTGAACTGTTGACTCTTCTAGAAGGTTAAGTGCGCAGGTTCACCTGGACCCGCGGAGGAGCTGACACAGTGGCCGGCAGGAAAGCTCCATGTGGTACAGCACAGTCACCTCATCCTGGAGGCCTCTGCCTCCCTTTCCCAGCCAGAATCAACACCGCTGACTTCCAGGTACAACTCCTTTCTCATTGGAGAGCTGAAGGCAGAACCCCACGGTTCTGAGAGAGTGTAATTCAGGGGTGAGCACAGGCCCTCAGGAAGCTGGGTCAGGGCCATTCAGTGGCCTCTGCGCCTTGCTCTTTTCACGCCCAGGCTGCACACACTGACCTCGTGGGAAGGGCAGGGCTGGGCTGTGCCGTCTGTCCCCGTGCTGGCCCCCGTGAGGAGCAAAGCGAGCCCTGTGGTGGGAGGGTCAGAGCCCCTGCCCGCTTCTGCGTGACTGTCCAAGGGGTCCTTGCACGTATTCATCAGGGGGGCTTGAGCCCCAGCTGAAAAAGAAATGCCGGCTCCAGGCAGCAAACGGGCCAGGACTCCAGGACCCCTCAACAAACACCTTCATGGTGGTCTCACCGCACAAAATTACAACCACCAGGGAAAATGGCCAGAGAATTCCTCAGGGAAGGAAGTGTCTGGGAGAAGAGCTCTGCCTGCTTGATGGTAGACGTGGATGTGGTTAGGCAGGGGAAAGGGCAGAAAAGGAGAACCAAGCCACTCAAGGAAAGAGGGGTGTTTGGGTGGGGCTGAGGAAAATTCACAACTTTGAGGGGCCGTGCGGGCTGGGGGTTTGGGCCAGTCTCTAAGGCTGGAAGTGGGTCCCTACAGGTGCGGCACACGTCTGTGTGACATGATTGAGGACAACAGGCTACAAGTGCATAAGGCAACTCCAGGGTAAGGGGGTCAGGTGCAGACCATCTGCCCGCTCAGCCCCCAAAAGATACAGACTGAGGCTCCAAGTCCGTGAGGACAACCTTTTCTTTTTTTTCCTGTTTAATGGAAGAACATACTGTGGAAACTGCCGTCCTCAAATATGAATTAGGACAAGATGCTAATCTCGTCACCACCCAGTGTCACCAGCTCCCAAAGCCCACCGTGCAGCCCCCTTAGTCATCAGCTCCTCCCTTCTCCCCAGACCTCCTCCCTAGAGGTAATTCCTCAGGAGCTTTGCCTGTTTTCCAGCTCCACATAAACGGAATCATGGAAGCACTGGCTTCACTCACCATCAAGTCTCACAGTCTGCCCGTGTCATAGTATGTGGTTGCAGTTTGTTCATTCCTAGTATCGTGTGCAGTGCACCCTCATTTATTTATCCACGTTGACAATCTCAGTTGTTTCCAGTTTTTGTCTATGACAAATCATGCTGTCAGGAGCACTGTTGTACTCATCTTTTGGTTGCTCATATGCATTATATTGGGGGGGTGTATATTCTCAAGAGTGGAACTGCAGTGAAAATGCCAAATAGCTTTCCTGAGTAGTTGTACCAATGTATGCTCCTCCACTAGTGTCTGAGTGCCAGCTCCTCTGTACCTTTCCCCAAACCTGGTATTGTCAGTCATTTTTATTTTAGTCATTCTGGTGGAGTATAGTAGTACTTACTTTCACATTTGCATTTCCCTGATGACTAAAGAGGCTGAGCATTTTTTCATCAGTTTACTGGCTATTTGAATCTTCTCTTGTGAAGCACCTCTTCATATCTCTTGCCCATTCATTGACCAGGATGTATATCTTTTATTGGTTTATAGTATGTATTCAGGATATGAGTCCTTGGATTGTATATCTTAACCTATCTTCTCCCATTCTTAACGTCTTTGGTTGAAAGAAGTTCTTAATTGTAATGTAATCCAATTTTTCAGTATTTTCCTTTATGGTTAGTCCATTTTGTCTCCTCTTAAAAAATACTTGCTTAAATGTCACGAACTTTTATGCATCTTCTAAAAGATGTATTGTCTTTGCTTTCACATTCAGATGTCAGATCTATCTAGAATTGATTATGTGGGTAGTATGAAATAGGGGGTCTCATTTTTGTCTACATGGATATCCAATTGATGCGGCATCATTTATTGGAAAGCCCATCCTTTCCTTGTGTGGGCTTTTAAGAGCCACTCTTGTAAACATTCAAGTCTGCACGTTCCTTTAGGCCGCTCTCTGGATTTTGTTCCGTTTGTCTGTCTGTTCCTGTACCAGTACCACACAGTCTTGGTTTTGTCGCTGTAGCTTTCCTGATCTCTAGTAGAGGAAGTTGTTCTCCTTCTTGGGTTTCCTTTGGACTGTCTTGGGTGTTCTTGGCCCTCATACATTTTAGAATCCAGTTTGTCAGTTTACACACACATGTACACTACACAGTCTTTACTGGGGTTTCTGAGTTGCATTGAATCCATATATCATTTGGGGAGAATTAGCATCCGCACAATACAGGTATGCCACATTTTATTGCATTTCACCAACACTGCATCTTTTACAACAAATTGACAGGTTTTGAATGTTTGTGGCAAACCTTCACTAGATAACAGACAATAGAATGTCTATTGTTACCAGTCTTCCGACAGCATTTTCTTACTTCATGTCTCTGTGTCACATTTTGGTAATTCTCATAATATTTCAAACTTTTATCATCATCATTATATGTGTTATGCTGATCTGTGGTCAATGATCTCTGATGTTACTTATTTTTGGCTGTACCAGGAAGCACATGGGGTCTTAGATCCCCAACCAGGGATCAGACTTGGCCCTCTGCAGTGGAAGTGTAGGGTCCTAACCACTGGAGTGCCAGGGAATTGCTTGATGTTACTTTTATTTTTATTTATTTATTTATTTTTATGTTACTTTTAAAAAGATGATGTTTAGGCCCACCCAAGGATGCCAAAAAAAAAAAAAATTGATTATGATTCACTGAAGGCTCAGAGGATGGTTAGCATTTTTTAGCAATAAGTTGTTTGTTTTTTTTTCTCTTTTTCGGCCATTTGTCATGAAGGATCTTAGTTCCCTGAGCAGGGATCAAACCTGTGCCTCCTGCAGTGAAAGGTGGAGTCTTAACCACTGGACCAACAGGGAAGTCCCAGCAATAAGGTATTTTTAAGTAAGGTATGTACATTTTTTTTAGACATAGTACTGTTGCACATTTAACAGACTGTAGTCTAAACACAAATTTTATATTCCCTGGGAAACCAAAACATTTGTATGATTCACTTTACTGTGATATTTGCTTTATTGCAAATATTGCGGTGGTCTGTAAGCAAACCCACAGTATCTCTGAGGTATGCCTGTATTAAACCTTCCAATCTTTGAACATAGTTTTGCACTCCATTTATGTCTTTTATGTTTCTATTTTTTCTTTAAGTGTTTACTGAGATATAATTGACAATATAGTTTAAGGTATACAACATGATTTGACTTACATAAATCATGAAATGATTATGATAGTGTTCAATGTCAATATGTTCTATGGTATGTGTGAAGAGTCATTGCACATACTGCATTATATTTATCCCTGGCATTTTATGTTGCATGATGCTACTATAAATTGCATTATGAAAAAAAAAGTTCTCACTTGTTGATATATAGAAATTACAACTGATTTTTATATATTGACTTTGTATTCAGTGACTCTGCTAAACTCTAATAACTTATCTGTAAGTTCTTTTGGATTTTTTACATACACATTCCTGTTGCCTGTGAATACTTTTTTTTTTTCCTTTCTAATCCTTATACCTTTTTGCTATTTTTTTTTTTTTTTATCTTACTGCACTGGTGAAGCCCTCCAATATAATATTAAGGCTTAAGGTCAAGAATTCAGAATGTTGTTTTTCTCTAGTAATGCTCTGCTTATTCAGAGGTAAGGAATTCACAAATAGTCTGTTTTAACTGGGGTTAGATATTAATTAGCCCAGTGAGTTTGTCTAAGAAGAGCCAGGGTAGGAGAATTGTTATTGGACTGGCTAGTGGTTAAGGTAAGGGCTTCCTGGGTGACTTTTTGATAAAAGAATCCACCTGCAATGCAAGTGACAAGGGCAAATACTGGGTAGAGAGGAAAAGGAACGAGGAGAGGATCTGAAATGTCCTAGAGGGCAGTGGAAAGAGGAACTCCACTAGCTTTGCCTTTACAGGGAGCATGAGAAGCTGCCACTGGGGGTGGGGCATAGAGGTGAGGGCAGAGGGAGAGGGACAGGCTTCCATGGAAAAGCAGCCACAAAGAGAGGACAGCAGTGGAGGCAGAACTTCAGGGAGGACACGGAGAGTCCTCTGCAGTCACCAAGGGTGTTACGGAGAGGTCCCAGTCTTGCTCCCCACAAGGAGCATCAGGTGAAGGCAGTGCTAGCCCTAGGACAGGGAGCAGGGCATAACACGGCCACGATCCCTTTAAACCTCAGAACATTTGCCCACACAGCTTCCAAGACCTAGGGGCTCTTCCATCTTTTGGTTATTCAAAGATCTACTCAGGCAGATGGTTACATTGGCTCAGGCACCTACCTCCTCTGGGATCCAGCATCCCTCTCCCTAGCGTCCCACCTATCTACATCCATCGTTAGTGTAAAGCTTTCCGCCCTCGCGGAAAGCTTTCCGTTCACTCGCTAGATCGTGAACCTGGAGGGTGAAGGTGCGATAGAAACCATGTCTTTCGCTTCCCTCCTTCAGACCCTGCACCGAGCTCCCATCCAACCAAGGTCTGCCTTCAGCGCCTCTCCAACGCCCAGAGCGTACTTTCTCGGCTCTGACCTTAGGAAGTCCTCAGATTCTGAGACACCAGAGGGCACCACTGGAGCCCACCCACCGGCTCTCCGTAGTCACATGAGGTGCTGGAACGAGGAATCCCGCCTCCTGGAAGCGAAAAAGTCAATGAGGCCTAAGAATGCGCCATTTGATTGGTTGGTGGTGATGTCATAGGTACCGTTTGGGGCGGGCCAGAGGCCGAAGCCGGAGTTCTCCGCGGGTTCCAAGCAGGAGCCGCGCCCCTTGGAGCGTTCGGGGCCTCAGCCCTAAACCCCTCCTCTGTCCAAGGACGCCGACGCCGTCTAACCGTGGCGTTGCAGTCCACTGTCGGTGCAGCTTTGCAGGCTGGGCCGTAGAACACCTGGATTGTCTCTCCCAGCTATTCTGGAACCGGCGGAGCCTCCTCCCCCAGACAATGAGTCTGCCGTGGGGGCGGAGCCACCCATTGTCCCAATAGAAACAGTGACTTTCTGATTGGAACCCTCGGTGTTCATGCCCCACGCCCCCAGCTCGTCTTCGGTGACGTCTATTCCCCGGCGTCTGCCCATTGGATACACGGGTCTAACTTGAGCTGGGAGTAGAACAGCGCGGGCAAAACAGCTTTTCCGTTAGTTCCTTCAAGGGGTTAAGGGACGCAGCCGTAGAGGGCAAGGGAGGGGATCTGAGGAAGCCGAGCCTCAGTCCTGCGGCTACGCCGGGTTGCACGTGGCATTCCAGAGCTCTGGAGACCCGCTACCTAAGAGAGGGGTGTAATTTCCAGGGGAAGAGCAGCCGACCGAAAAAGCAGGGAAGTTTAGCCTCTGTTTCGGCTTCGGGAGGGTCACCTCTGGTCCCTGCTCGGTTGGGGCGCTCCAAACAAGCAGATGTTCGCGACTGTTTCATGAGTTAAAACTCGCCGATCGAACGGTTAAGGCTGTTCAGGCTGCTGGCACCCCAAGCCACTCCGACCCCATGATGGTATCCCCACCCAAGAGTTGAGAGAAAACTCTGCACATCGTAGGCATCAAAATTTCAGACCAAAATCCCGGACAGGGTTCGGAACTAGTGAAGGCAGTGCATAAGAGATTCGCAAGCAGAAGGCCGAAGACAGAGCCGAGACAGCGCCCTAGAGAGAGGGAGGCGGATGAGGGCGGTGGTCACGAAGAGGAGGGTGGAACCAGGGGCGGTGAATCTCCCTGCCCGGTTCAGCACAGTGGGCAGCACTTGCGTTCTGCCCTCAATAAAGATGGCGGTCATGACTTCTATGTCGGCAGCTGACATGCGTGATGGCCTGTACCATAGGATTTGGAGCTCCGGGGCGGAGATGGAGTGAACCATCGCAGCGGCCGGGAGCCATGTTGGAGCGGCGGGAGGCGGCAGCAGCGTCAGGGATGCTGTGGTGGGGGCGGCAAAAGCCGGGGCCGCTCGCCAAAGGGGCTCTGGCCGCGAAGTAGATGGTGCCCAGAGGGTGGCGGCGGCGTGGAGCGACAGGCCTAGAGGCAGGGGACTGGGGTGGCGGCAGGGGTCCGGGTGGGGGTCCGAGCAGCGAGGCGGGCCCAAGGCCTGGACCCGGGCGGAGGACAGTGGAGGCAGTGTGGGGAAGTGGGGGGTGATGGCGAGGCGGCATCCGTGGTGGGGTCTCAGGGGGCCGACGACCCCGCTACTCCTGCTCCTTTCCCTCCTCTCTTTGTTCCCTCTTAGCCGGGAGGAGCTGGGGGACGATGGGGGCCACGGCCGGGATCCGGAGGTAGCTCCTGCTGCGGGACCAGGGGCGCGGATCGGCAACGGAGCCTTAGCTCTTTGTCCCGAGCCGCCCGGGGTCCGAGAGGATGGAGAGCCTGGCCTGGGAGTCAGGGAACCTGTCTTCGTGGGGCTCCGAGGGGGAAGGCAAAGCGCCCAAAGCGGTCGAGGGCCCCCGGAGCAGCCGGGGCTGGGAGCGGAATATGGGGTCAAGACATTTGGCAGCCGTGGGCGGGAGACCGGACAAGGACCAGGGTCTCTGTTATGCTGGCGCCCAGAGGTCTCCTCTTGCAGGCGGACAGGGCCTTTGCAAAGAGATAGTCTGTCACCAGAGGGTTTGTCCCCAGGGGTCCCAGGCCCGGAGAACAACCCTCCCTTCCCTTCGGACCTTCTGATTCGGCCCCGTAGTTCTCAGCCGGTGTCCTCTCAGAGGCATACTGGGAGAGGCTCCTCCCCAAAAGTGGGAACCACGCGCTGCTGCGGGGAACTGTCGGGACCAGGGCGCAGGGGTCAGAGCGAGAGAACTGCGACATCCCGAGCGAGGAGGACAGGCCCCCGGTCGGACCGCCCTCCCGGGGCCGTGGGATCTGGCCCCGGACTGGATTCAGCACCTCGCACAGCGAGGACAGCTCCCGCGTCTGGTTCAGCACCGCGCGAGTCTCGGACAGCTCCCGAGCCGACGCCCGAGCGCATGCGCTCCCGAGGTCTCTTCCGCCGCCGCTTCCTCCCGCAGGGCCCCGGGCCGCGCCCCCCTGGGGCCCCGGCCGGGCCTGGAGCCTGGAGAATACCCCTAGAGGGCCGGGCCCGCCCCCGTCGCGCCGCGAACCGCCACCCACAGTTTCCGCAGTACAACTACCAGGCACTAGTGCCGGAGAATGAGGCGGCAGGTACCGCGGTGCTACGCGTAGTGGCGCAGGACCCGGACACCGGAGAGGCCGGGCGCCTAGTCTACTCGCTGGCTGCGCTCATGAACAGCCGCTCGCTGGAGCTCTTCAGCATCGATCCGCAGAGCGGCCTTATCCGCACAGAGGCCGCTCTGGACCGCGAGAGCATGGATCGCCACTACCTACGCGTGACGGCGCAGGATCACGGCTCGCCGCGCCTCTCTGCCACCACCATGGTGGCCGTTACAGTGGCCGACCGCAATGACCACGCGCCGGTATTTGAGCAGGCGCAATACCGGGAGACGCTTCGCGAGAACGTGGAAGAGGGCTACCCCATCCTGCAGCTACGTGCCACAGATGGTGACGCGCCCCCCAACGCCAACCTGCGTTACCGCTTTGTGGGGCCGCCAGCTGCGCGCGCCGCCGCCGCCGCTGCCTTCGAAATTGATCCGCGCTCGGGCCTCATCAGCACCAGCGGTCGCGTGGACCGCGAGCACATGGAAAGTTACGAGCTGGTGGTGGAGGCCAGCGACCAGGGCCAAGAGCCCGGGCCGCGCTCTGCCACAGTGCGTGTGCACATAACCGTGCTGGACGAGAATGACAACGCGCCCCAGTTTAGCGAGAAACGCTACGTGGCGCAGGTGCGCGAGGATGTGCGCCCCCATACGGTGGTGCTTCGCGTCACAGCCACGGACCGGGATAAGGATGCCAATGGACTAGTACACTACAACATCATCAGTGGTAACAGCCGCGGCCACTTTGCCATTGACAGCCTCACAGGCGAGATCCAGGTGGTGGCCCCTCTGGATTTTGAAGCAGAGCGAGAGTATGCCTTGCGCATCCGGGCTCAGGATGCAGGCCGCCCCCCGCTGTCCAACAACACCGGCCTGGCCAGCATCCAGGTGGTGGACATCAATGACCATACTCCTATCTTTGTTAGCACGCCCTTCCAGGTCTCTGTCCTGGAAAATGCACCCCTGGGCCACTCAGTCATCCACATTCAGGCAGTGGATGCAGACCATGGAGAGAATGCCAGACTGGAGTATTCCCTAACTGGTGTGGCCCCGGATACACCCTTTGTGATAAACAGTGCCACTGGCTGGGTCTCTGTGAGCGGACCCTTGGACCGTGAGTCTGTGGAACATTACTTCTTTGGTGTGGAGGCCCGAGACCATGGCTCACCCCCACTCTCAGCCTCAGCCAGTGTCACAGTGACTGTGCTGGATGTTAATGACAATCGGCCTGAGTTCACCATGAAGGAGTACCACCTCCGACTGAATGAGGATGCGACCGTGGGCACCAGTGTGGTCAGTGTGACTGCTGTAGACCGTGATGCCAACAGTGCCATCAGCTACCAGATCACAGGAGGTAACACTCGGAATCGCTTTGCTATCAGCACCCAGGGGGGTGTAGGTCTGGTGACGCTGGCCCTGCCCCTGGACTACAAGCAGGAACGGTACTTCAAGCTGGTACTAACTGCATCTGACCGTGCCCTTCATGATCACTGCTATGTGCACATCAACATCACGGATGCCAACACTCACCGGCCTGTCTTTCAAAGTGCCCACTACTCAGTGAGTGTGAATGAGGATCGGCCAGTGGGTAGCACTGTGGTGGTCATCAGTGCCTCTGACGATGATGTGGGTGAGAACGCTCGTATCACTTATCTCCTAGAGGACAACCTGCCCCAGTTCCGCATTGACGCAGACTCAGGGGCCATTACCCTGCAGGCCCCCCTGGACTATGAAGACCAGGTGACTTACACACTGGCTATTACAGCTCGGGACAATGGCATCCCACAGAAAGCAGATACTACTTATGTGGAAGTGATGGTCAATGACGTGAATGACAATGCTCCGCAGTTTGTGGCCTCCCACTACACAGGGCTGGTCTCCGAGGATGCCCCGCCTTTCACCAGTGTCCTGCAGATCTCAGCCACTGACCGAGATGCTCATGCCAATGGCCGGGTCCAGTACACTTTCCAGAATGGGGAAGATGGGGATGGAGATTTTACCATTGAACCCACGTCTGGCATTGTCCGCACTGTGAGGCGGCTGGATCGAGAGGCGGTGCCGGTGTATGAACTGACTGCCTACGCAGTGGACCGAGGTGTGCCCCCACTCCGGACTCCAGTCAGCATCCAGGTGACAGTGCAGGATGTCAATGACAATGCACCGGTCTTCCCAGCCGAGGAGTTTGAGGTGCGAGTGAAGGAGAACAGCATTGTGGGCTCAGTGGTGGCCCAGATCACTGCAGTGGATCCAGATGAAGGCCCCAATGCTCATATAATGTACCAGATTGTGGAGGGGAACATCCCCGAGCTGTTCCAAATGGACATCTTCTCGGGAGAGTTGACGGCACTCATTGACCTGGACTACGAAGCTCGCCAGGAATACGTAATTGTTGTGCAGGCCACATCAGCCCCCCTGGTCAGTCGGGCCACTGTGCACGTCCGCTTGGTTGACCAGAATGACAACAGCCCTGTGCTCAACAACTTCCAGATCCTCTTCAACAACTATGTGTCCAATCGCTCGGACACCTTCCCCTCAGGCATCATTGGGCGCATCCCAGCTTACGATCCGGATGTCTCTGACCACCTCTTCTACTCCTTTGAGCGGGGCAATGAGCTGCAGCTGCTGGTGGTCAACCAGACCAGCGGGGAGCTCCGACTCAGTCGCAAGCTAGACAACAACCGCCCACTGGTGGCCTCCATGTTGGTGACTGTCACAGGTGAGGGGTGGGGGTTAATCAAATGAGCCAGTAACCTTAGCCTGTCAGGTCCTCAGGGCCCCCCACAAGGCACTTCAAACCAAAGAAGGGTTTCCAGGCTTTCCAAGAATCCCTTGAGCGCTGGGTACCTGCACCCCACAGGATCTACCATAGACCAGGTTAGAGTCATATAGTCTCTTCTTGGGGTCTTGAACAGTCTTCACAGAACCCCAAAGATTCTAGGGCATTAGCAGACCTCATAAAGACTCTTAAAGAACTGTCTGCTTTATTTAAATAATTATTTTATTTTTTAAATTTTGTTTTGGCTGTGCTGGCTTTTTTTTAGTTGTGGCAAGCAGGGGCTACTCTCTAGTTGCAGCATGCAGGCTTCTCATTGCAATCATTTCTCTTGTTGCAGAGCATGGGCTCGGGGGCACTTGGACTTCAGTAGTTGAAGCACATGGGCTCAGTAGTTGTGCTTCCGGGCTCTAGAGCACAGCTCAATAAGTAGTGGCACATGCACTTAGGTGCTCTGTGGCATGTGGGCTCTTCCCAGATCAGGAATCAAATCCCAATTGTCTCCTGCATAGGCAGGAGGATTCTTTACCACTGAGTCACCAGGGGAGCCCAAGAACTGTCTGTTTGTTAATCTAGGGATTGCTTCCCTCCTTCTGAAAGGCTGGAGTAATGCTCTAGATGTCCCAGGAAAAGCCAGCATCATACCCCTGTTCAGATGAAGGGTTACTTTGGGTCCATACTGACCTTCAGCCTGTGGAGAAGAGGGAGGCCAGTCATTTTGCGGTCGGGAACAGCATCTTCCTTTGGCAGCTTCAGACAGAGAGCAGACCCATATTAGCCTGGCTGCTGTCGATGAGGCTGACTAAGGCCCTGCCCTTTGGGAGAAAGTCTGGAGATCCACTTGTCTCTTCTGCAGCCGTGGACCAAGGCGACGCTTTCACAAACTGTTCCCTCAAAGGAGAGCTCAGGTGGAAAAAGCTCTTGCAGGCCTAAACACTGGAGGCTGCAGGGGTTGGGACAGACTTTACCGGTGCTTATTTTCCAATTCTGGAGCATAGGACTCCTGACACTGCCAAAGAAGGCACGTCTTCATTCATTCCTCAATTCCCTGAAGAACAAACCCCCTGTCGGCCACCCAGTGTGTGGAGACAAGGCATATAAGCACCTCATCCTCATTTCTGAGAGTGGCCACTGAAATTGCAGGACCCAGGTCTGGGGTGATGGGCAGCTTGCTGATCCAAGAATGCTGTGGAGGAGGTCAGGGTCCAAGATTCTCTTAGAGAGGAGCTTGCTGACCCAGGGTTCTGGGAGATGCGGTTGAGTGGTCACAGAGCTAGGGACCCCCTTCTAGTGAACTGGGAAAGCAGTTGGCTAACCAGAGATAGGGAATAGGTTATCCTTCACCTGGAGGATATTCTTGGAGAGGATGTTTTGCTACTTCTGCAGTGCTGGGGGATGGGAGGAAAGAAAGTCGGTCATCAGTAGCCTTGGCTCCTCTTTCTATCCTGATTGGCCTGCTGATCATGATAACCTGAGGAAGGGTGGGTTACTGATCACTTAGGGACCATCTTGTGTGTTGTTGGAGGAATGACCTGCTGACCCATGGGCACTACTGGGGGGCAGAGAGTGGGTGGATTGATCCCTGGCTCAGGCCCTTCCCCATGCTGGAGGGAGGGGACAGGAAGCAGTACATTGCTGACACCTTGGTGCTGAGAGAGTTGGTGATCACAAGCCCAGACCCTCTTGTGTCCTGGCAGGGTCAGGCCACTAACACAGAGGTGCCGGGGGACTGGGCCAGTAACCCTCCTCTGTCCCTGGGAAGGGCAGACGCTGACCCCAGACTGACCTCTTCCCCCACTTCTGCCGGCAGATGGGCTGCACAGCGTGACGGCCCAGTGCGTGCTGCGCGTGGTCATCATAACCGAGGAGCTGCTGGCCAACAGCCTGACCGTGCGCCTGGAGAACATGTGGCAGGAACGCTTCCTGTCGCCGCTCCTGGGCCACTTCCTGGAAGGCGTGGCTGCAGTACTTGCCACCCCCGCCGAGGACGTCTTCATCTTCAACATCCAGAACGACACGGACGTGGGGGGCACCGTGCTCAACGTGAGCTTCTCGGCGCTGGCACCCCGCGGGGCTGGAGCCGGCTCTGCGGGCCCCTGGTTCAGCTCCGAGGAGCTGCAGGAGCAGCTGTACGTGCGCCGCGCGGCGCTGGCCGCCCGCTCGCTGCTGGACGTGCTGCCCTTCGACGACAACGTGTGCCTGCGCGAGCCCTGCGAGAACTACATGAAGTGCGTGTCGGTGCTGCGCTTCGACTCCTCTGCGCCCTTCCTGGCCTCCGCCTCTACACTCTTTAGACCCATCCAGCCCATTGCAGGCCTGCGCTGCCGCTGCCCTCCCGGTTTCACGGGAGACTTCTGCGAGACGGAGCTCGACCTCTGCTACTCCAACCCCTGCCGCAACGGCGGCGCCTGCTCACGGCGCGAGGGCGGCTACACTTGCGTTTGCCGGCCACGCTTCACGGGTGAGCAGGGCGCGGGGCTGGGTGAACATCAGGCAGAGTGGGGAGCGGAACTACAGTGCAAGTGAGCATTGGGCATCACTCTTGAGCCACCCGGGGTCGAGTTGGGCGCGGTTGGTCCAGAAGCGGTAGAACCTGGCAGAGAGGAAGCCTAAGGCCGCGAAGAAATAGAGGTCTTGGCTGGGCCAACCCCCTGGTGGCTCAGATGGTGAACAATCTGACTGCAGTGCAGGAGACCTGGGTGGGGAAGATCCCCTGGAGAAGGGAATGGCTACCCACTCCAGTATTCTTGCCTGGGAAATTCCATGGACAGAGGAGCCTGGCAGGCTGGGGTTGCAAAGAGTCAGACACCACTGAGCAACTAACAGTTTAACTGGGCAGAGGAAGAGGAGGGGGCGTGGCCCTGTGCAGGGGAGTGGCCGGAAGGGGAGAGGGGGCGGGGTCAGGTGTAATAGGGGCGTGCCCACAGCCTGCGAGACTTTTCCATTTCTTGGCTCTCACCTGGAGTTCGTGGCCTTCGGAGGGGCGGGGCCCGCTGGAGCCGGGGGCGGGGCGCGGTCTGACCCCGCCTCTACTGCCGACTTGACCCCTAGGCGAAGACTGTGAGCTGGACACGGAGGCCGGACGCTGCGTCCCGGGTGTCTGCCGCAACGGGGGCACCTGCGCCAATGGGCCGGACGGCGGCTTCCGCTGCCAGTGCCCCGCGGGCGGTGCCTTCGAGGGTCCACGCTGCGAAGTGGCCGCGCGCTCCTTCCCGCCCAGCTCTTTCGTCATGTTCCGCGGCCTTCGACAGCGCTTCCACCTCACGCTGTCCCTCTCGTAGGTGCTCGCCCGCATCTGCGCGCCCTCATGGGGTCCCCACCACCTCCAAGACCCAGGTCCTGACTGCCCGCAACCTGGCGTCCCCTGGGACACCGCCCCTTCCCCTCCCTCTCTCATCACTTCCTCCCTCACCTAGCCTGGGTGGGCTCCCTCAGACCTTCTTGTCACAGGGATGGCGGGTGTGAGGAGGGGGTCTTGCTTGTGACGGGCCCTCCCCGACCCCAGGTTTGCCACGGTGCAGCCCAGTGGGCTGCTCTTCTACAACGGACGCCTGAACGAGAAGCACGACTTCCTGGCCCTGGAGCTCGTGGCTGGGCAAGTGAGGCTCACATATTCCACTGGTGGGTGCCCCCCACGGATCACTGTAGGGGTGAGGGGGTGCATGTGTGGGTGAGTTGGCTGGGGGGTGTGAGCACCCCAGGCCCACCTGAACACATCCCTCCACCCATGCCCAGCAGACCACCTTCTCTCTCCATGAAGTGTGTGCTTCTCCCACATGTCCAGAGGCACTCTGGTCTGGCCAGTGTGGCCACCATCAGGGGGAAGTTATCTGATGCATCCAGGGTCACCTTGGGAGCAGCTGTGCTTGCATGACTGGGTAGGGGGAGGGGAGGCCTCGAAGCGCCAGACCAGCCTCCATACACATCCGCCCTGCAGGTGAGTCCAACACAGTGGTCAGCCCCACAGTTCCAGGGGGCCTCAGTGACGGGCAGTGGCACACAGTGCATCTGAGATACTACAACAAGGTGGGCACCGCCCTCGGCCTGGGAGTATGGGGAAGGAGCTGGGATACCAGGTTCTGGGATAACAGGTGACCCCTGGGGGTCCTGTTGAGTGACGTGCTGGGTCTCTAGCCCCGGACAGATGCCCTGGGGGGTGCTCAGGGCCCCTCCAAGGACAAGGTGGCTGTGCTGAGCGTGGATGACTGCGATGTGGCTGTGGCTCTGCAGTTTGGGGCTGAGATTGGGAACTACTCCTGTGCGGCTGCCGGCACGCAAACAAGCTCCAAGAAGTGAGCTCCCCAGCCCCTGAGCCCCAAACCCCCTGCCTGCCAGAGTCCACCCCCATCCTTCCAATACTGCCTCCAAACTCCCCATCCTTCCCCAAACCACCAGATTTTCCTTTCCTCACTAGAACGCTGAAACCCCACCTCACCTTAGCCCCTATCTCTGTGTTCTACCCTGGACTCCCCACTTGTACACGTTCCCCCAGGCACCCACCCCTCCAAATTCTCTACTCTCTTGGTCTCTCTAATGCCCCACAGCCCCACATGACCCCCATCACCTGCCCCCAGCCACCCTTCTGCCTCCCTTTTTCATCCTCATCCTCAGCCTCTTCTACCTTTCCCCAGACCATCTGCCTGTCAGAAACTCTCCTTTGCACCCCCACAACTGAAGTCAGGCCCCAGTTCCTCCTCAGCCTGATCTTACCCTCCCCATTCGATCACCTTACCCTCTGAGTCCTACCCCCTCCATTTCCTATCCCACCCCAACCCAGCAGCAAACCTACCTTGGCCCCAGTCCCACCAATGACCTGGACCCCTGACCCCCAGGTCCCTGGACCTGACAGGCCCTCTGCTCCTGGGGGGTGTCCCCAACCTTCCCGAGAACTTCCCCGTGTCCCACAAGGACTTCGTTGGCTGCATGCGGGACCTGCATATCGATGGCCGCCGGGTGGACATGGCGTCCTTTGTCGCAAACAATGGCACCGTGGCAGGTAGGCCACGTCCCCATCATAGGGAAAGGGCGGAGGGCTTTATGGACGGACTCGAACTCTGACCTCCTCCTTGTCTCCTTTTCTGGCAAGCACTCTGCTGCAGTCTGGCCTTTAGGACCTGAGTCCTACCAATTCCACCCCCTGCGAGAACAGGGGGCTGAGATCTTGGGCCCTTTCACCTGCCCTGGGCCCTGTGTTTTGTCCAGCGCTCATGCCCTCTCTCGTGTTCGCATGTCCTGTCTCTACTTTCCTCTCCCAGGCTGCCAGGCCAAGCTGCACTTTTGTGACTCCGGCCCCTGCAAGAATAATGGCATCTGCTCAGAGCGCTGGGGTGGCTTCAGCTGTGACTGCCCGGTGGGCTTTGGAGGCAAAGACTGTCGGCTCAGTGAGTGGGCAGCCCGGGGCAGGAAGGGCCTGTGGAGTATAGCTTCTGTTCTCGAGGTGAAGCCTGTGACTCCGCTCCTTTTATCCCACCAGCTATGGCCCATCCCCACCATTTCCGTGGCAACGGAACACTGAGCTGGGACTTTGGAAACGATGTGGCCGTGTCTGTGCCGTGGTACCTGGGGCTGGCATTTCGGACGCGGGCAAAGCAGGGGGTCCTGATGCAAGTCCAGGCTGGGCCACATAGCACACTCCTCTGTCAGGTGGGTCTGTCCTCCTGAGCCCTTCCCTAGACCCTCGGCTCTCAATCTCTGAGGCCACCAGCACCATTCCTGTGGTTTTAGGCCTGGTCCCAGGTGGCTCAGATGATAAAACATCTGCCTGCAATGCAGGAGACCTGCATTGGATCCCTGGGTTGGGAAGATCCCCTGGAGAAGGAAATCACAACCCACTCTAGTGTTCTTGCCTGGAGAACCCCATGGAGAGAGGAGCCTGGCAGTCTACAGTCCATGGGGTTGCCAACAGTAGGACCTGACTGAGAGACTAGGTGCATGGGCACACACACACACACACACAGAGCATACTTCTCTGCTAGGAGCACTGATCACACTTGACCCTGCTCTCGACCTTGGCCCTTGACCCTCTTCCCCACTATCATATCCTCTGCAGGTGCAGAGTCCCAGCCGACCTCTCCCCTGCCACCTGCGCTAATCCATGACCTCTGCCCCTTAACGTCACTCTCAGAAGCATAGAGTGCCCTGGCACAGGGCCCTCCATGCCAAATATAGCCTGTTCCTCTTGTGCTGACCTCTGCTCTTTGTGACCTCTGAAGCCCCAGACCCCACCTCCTGACACTCCCGGCCCCAGCCCAGTGTGGGGCTCTGACCCCAGGGCTGTGCCTCTCTGCCCACAGCTGGATCGGGGGTTGCTGTCTGTAACAGTGACCAGGGCCTCAGGCCGGGCTGCCCACCTCCTCCTGGACCAGGTGCTAGTCAACGACGGCCGGTGGCATGATCTTCGACTGGAGCTGCAGGAGGAGCCAGGTGGCCGGCAGGGCCACCATGTCCTCATGGTCTCCTTGGACTTCAGCCTCTTCCAGGTCTGACTGCTAACCCTGGGGTGGTCCATTCTTAGCCTTCCGACCAGACCCACCTCATCAGACCCCACTCAGTCCAACTCCTCTTCTTCCATCCACTGCACATAGTCTGATGTTGTCCCCTGAATCCCCCTCCTCAGGTCCTTGCTTTCAGCCCACCCTGCTCCGCCCTCCTCATGTCAGGGAGGCTATGCAGATTTCTAGCCTGGTCTTGGGGTACCTCTGTAGCCAGCACTTTGCCAAACGTCTTCTGGTCTCCCGATCGTCCCAGCTCAGAATCATGGAATTTCAGGGTCTGTTCAGGGTCCAGGAGAGAGGGGCCTGTCCAGAGCCCAGCTCTCGACCAAACCTTCCTGTCACTCATCCCCTGTGCTTCAGCAAGTCCTCTGTACTCCATCTCATGCCCAGACCAGCCCCCTGGTCCAGAGAGCCAGAGCATGGTAATGCAGGGCTAGGATAAGGCCAAGGCTGACAATGGGGTAGGGCAGGGGTTCATCGGTCCCCCTTCACCCCCAGTGCTGACTGTCCCCTTCCCCCAGGACACTTTGGCGGTGGGGAGTGAGCTGCAGGGCCTGAAGGTAAAGCGACTCCATGTGGGAGGCTTGCCCCACGGCGCTGAAGAGGAGGCTCCTCAGGGTCTGGTTGGCTGTATCCAGGTGAGGGTCAGCGTGCAAATATGAGGTGGGGCATTAGGGTGAATGGTCAGAGGTCAGGGGTGCCTTGAGGCCTGAGATGCTGCATTCACCTGGAGGTTGGCATAGGGGTGGTGGTGACCAGAGCCAGCAGAGACAGGTCGAGCCTTTCTGTGCTGTTGGAGGTGAGAGTCCAGCTTAGATTATCAAGGGTCATTAGAGGCCTGTGTCAGGGAGAGCATAATCAGGGGTCTCATGGTGGCACTAAATGGGAATATTGGGTCAGGGCTTAGGGTACCCACTCCAGCATTCTTGCGTGGAGAATTCCATGGACAGAGGGGCCTGGCGCGCTACAGTCCATGGAGTCACAAAGAGTCGGACACAACTGAGCGACTAAGCACACGGGGGTCTGTAGGGAGATTGCATGTCGGGGTCATCAGACCATGTGGGTGGCTCTGCTGGACTCGGGGCTGAGGTGCTCTGACGTGGGTCTCACCCTTGCCGGCTCTGCCCTTAGGGAGTATGGCTTGGCTCCACGCCTTCGGGGTCCCCAGCCCTGCTTCCCCCAAGCCACCGAGTGAACGTGGAACCCGGCTGTGTCGTGACCAACGCCTGTGCCTCTGGGCCCTGCCCGCCCCGTGCTGACTGCCGAGACCTCTGGCAAACCTTTTCCTGTACTTGCTGGCCAGGTGGGGCCTGGATGGGGGGTACCTGCTGGCTTGGTGGGGCCTGGGTGGGGACAGGGTAATCTGGGGCTCATGGTGAGGACTGGGGGATCTGGAGAGGAGGCAGGGTCCAAGAAGGACAGGAGCCTGCTTCCTCCCATGCTCTGTGGCCAGTGTCCTCAGCTCCCTGACCCAACCCTCAGGTTACTATGGCCCAGGCTGTGTGGACGCCTGCCTCTTGAACCCCTGTCAGAACCAGGGGTCATGCCGGCATCTCCCGGGGGCCCCCCATGGCTATACCTGCGACTGCATAGGTGGTTATTTCGGGCACCACTGTGAACACAGGTAAGGGGCTGGGGGCTGAGGTGATGGAAAGAACTGGAGAGGGTTAGGGAGGGTCACTGAGATATGGCAGAGGCATCTCACCTGGTTCTCCACCCCAGGATGGACCAGCAGTGCCCACGGGGCTGGTGGGGGAGCCCAACATGTGGCCCTTGCAACTGCGATGTTCACAAGGGCTTTGACCCCAACTGCAACAAGACAAATGGGCAGTGTCACTGCAAGGTGCGCCTGGCCCCTGACCTTTTAACTCTGTCGTAGACATTCTGTGATTGTTATCCAGCTTGCAGACTTCTGCCACCTGACTCAGCCCCTGACCCCTTACCCCTGCCCTGTGACCTAACTGCCACCTCTTATCCTTGACATCTGATCCCTCCCTGACATTTCCCTTGAGGCCTGTCTTCCTTCTGGCCTGTGAGCACTGTTCTCCCGACCCTTTGCCCTTGATTCCACCCACTCCCCAAGCCCTGATCTGAAATCCTCCTCTTAAGCCCTGACCCCTGACCTCTGGCCCCTGACCCTTTCTCAAACAGGAGTTCCACTACCGACCGCGGGGCGGCGACTCATGCCTGCCATGTGACTGCTACCCAGTGGGCTCTACCTCACGTTCCTGTGCCCCCCACAGCGGGCAGTGCCCCTGTCGCCCAGGAGCCCTTGGCCGCCAGTGCAACAGCTGTGACAGTCCTTTTGCAGAGGTGACAGCCAGCGGCTGCCGGGGTGAGCAAGCTCCACGTGCAGCAGGCTGGCTCTGGCATGTTGCCACCAAGTCCCATGGCATGCTTGGCTCTCTGGGTAGGGGCTCTGGGTGACTTCTTGTGCCACCCGGGGGCTCCCACATTGGCCCCAAGTATTTTGGTGGGCTGTCACAGAATCTGAAAGGCCAGCTCCCCTGAGGCCAGCAGCAGAGTGGTAGGCTGTGGGCCTGGGGTAGGTGAGGGGTCAGCGGATGAGGCCGTCCCTGGCCCCAGCCCCTGGCTGCCTGCCTCACTGTCTTCTTCTTCCCTAGTGCTCTATGACGCCTGCCCCAAGTCCCTGAGATCCGGTGTGTGGTGGCCGCAGACCAAGTTTGGTGTCTTAGCCTCAGTGCCGTGTCCTCGGGGGGCCCTAGGTGAGTACGTGGGGGACAGGCACATTGCTGAGGGTGGCGATCGGCCTGTCCTCTGACCACCTCTTTTCCTGAGTTGGTTGGCCTTGTTCCTGCCAAGAGGTGGGAGTGGGGTGGGGGGCAACATTGGTCCCTCATTACCTCTTTGGGGCTCTGGCTCCCTCCCCTCAACCCTCACTGAGCCTCCATCTGTTTCTCTTGGCTTCTGGGCAGGATTGCGGGGTGCAGGTAAGGGGTACGTGTTTGCTCAGGTGCGCTGCCCCCTCCCACTGCCGGAGCTTTTGCAGACCCCTCCTGCTGCCTGAAGTCCCTGCAGACCCCTCCCCACTGCCTGAGGTCTCTAAAAGCTCCTTCCAACTGCTCGAAGTCCCTGGAGGCCCTTCCCCCCACACATACACTTCCTAAGTTCCTTGTAGACTCCTGCTCAGTTCCTCAGCTTCCTGCAGGCCTCTTTCTACTGCCCGAGGTCTTGAAAGACCTCTGTCCTCCATTGGAGGACCCCACAGACCCCTCCCCGCTGCTTGAGGTCCCTGCCACGGCTGGACCAAAGCTGTCTGCGTGTGCATGCTCTCGTGTGTGTTTCCTGTGCCTGCGCACGTGTCTATGTCTGTCTTTTGGGAAGGGGTCTCTGTGTTTAAGACAGTGTCCCTCTTGCTGGTGGGTGACAAGCTCTCTTAAGGGCCAGGTCAATTTCGTTCAACTCTTATTCCAGTCTCACAGATTAGGGAGAGATGGCAGCAAAGTCATTGGGGCAGTTGAATTTTGTGTGCAAATTTTGATCCCCACCCTATTTTGGTCACAAAATTCTACTGGAAAACCTGGTCCGTGTGTGTGTGTGTGTGTGTGTGTGTGTGTGTGTGTGTGTGTGTGTGAAAGGGAGAGACAGAGGGAGCATTGTGTGTCTGTGTGTTTGTCCTGGGTCACACAGCATCCACTCGTGTGTAGGTGTGAGCATTGACTTGTGTGTTTGGATGCGTGCACACACACACACACAGGGTTTCCCTGGTAGTTCAGCTGGTAAAGAATCCTCCTGCAATGCAAGAGACCCGGTTTGACTTCTGGGTTGGGAAGATCCCCTGGAGAAAGGATAAGCGAGCCACTCCAGTATTCTTGGGCTTCCCTGGTGGTTCAGTCGGTAAAGAATCCACCTGCAGTGTGGGAGACCTGGGTTCAATCCCTGGGTGGGGAAGATCTTCTGGAGGAGGGGATGGCAGCCAACTCCAGTATTCTGGCCTGGAAAAATCCCCAAGGACAGAGGAGCTCGGTGGCCTGCAGTCCATGGGGTCACAAAGAGTCAGACACAATTGAGCGCAACACAGCACATACACACAGTCCCGCCCTTGTGTCCTTTATGTCATGGCTGTTTGAAATGGCCCCCAGACCTCTAGGAATTCACTGATAAGCGCCTGGGGCCCATCTGGGCTAGGGATTGGGTCTTCTCCATCCAGGGGAGCAGCCTGGATGCATACTCCCTGGACCCTGCATCAGAGCTTCCCCTGGGGTAGAGGAGAGTGCTGTGGTTGCCTCCTCAGTGAAGGGGTCCAGGCCCCAGGACTGATCGAGGGTCACCTGCCTTCAGGTGCGGCCGTGCGGCTGTGCGACGAGGACCGGGGTTGGCTGGAGCCTGACCTCTTCAACTGTACCTCCCCGGCCTTCCGAGAACTCAATCTGCTGGTGAGACTGCCTGCACCTTGCCCTGCACACAAGACTGGCCCCAGCAGTGGCCCTGGCCCGTCTCCCCAGGCCCATGGCGGGCCCCACACATCATGCCCCAGCCCTTGACATCCTGGGCTTTTCCATGTGGCCCTTTAATCTGGCCAAACCCTTCTTCCCGTGAGGCTTTTGACAAAGGCCCAAGGGACCACAGAGTGATCCCCTCTTCTTTATCCGGCAGCTGGATGGCCTGGAGCTGAATAAGACGGTCCTGGACACGGTGGAGGCCAAGAAGCTGGCTCAGAGGCTGCGGGAGGTGACCGGCCACACTGACCACTACTTCAGCCAGGACGTCCGAGTCACTGCCCGCCTGCTGGCCCACCTGCTGGCCTTTGAGAGCCACCAGCAGGGCTTCGGGCTGACAGCCACACAGGACGCCCACTTCAATGAGGTGAGGCTGCACCCAGGTCTCCTGATCTCCTGGCCCTAGACCCCCACCCCTCTGCTCAGGCCCCTCCTGATCCCTGGGAAGTGAAGGTCACGGGCTCTTTCTCCCGCCTTGTCCACTCCAGACCTACCCCCCCTGCCTACTGGGGCCCCCCTGAACACCTCACCAGACCCCTCAGGCACACCCTCACGTGTCCTCACCTGGCTGGGCCCACTTTCACCTCCGTCCTCCCAGAATCTGCTGTGGGCCGGCTCTGCACTGCTCGCTCCAGAGACCGGGGACTTGTGGGCCGCGCTGGGGCAGCGGGCCCCTGGGGGCTCCCCGGGCAGCGCCGGGCTGGTGCAGCGCCTGGAAGAGTACGCAGCCACGCTCGCGAGGAACATGGAACTCACGTACCTGAACCCCGTGGGGCTGGTGACACCCAACATCAGTATGTGGAGGGTGGGCTGGGACAGGGGGCTGTGAACTCAGACCCGGAGGTCCGAGGGGCGGGGGCTATGGATGGCAACATTAGTGGCTGGAGACTGTACTTGGCAGGGACACAGGCTCTGCGCTGGTAGCCGGGAGGCCATGTGGGTGGTGGGACTTGGGTCCAGGGTGGGGGGAGGTAGGAGGGGGAGATCCCTCAGCACAGGGCAGAGATCCTTGCTGGGTCTCACCCCTCTTCCTCCGGGGCAGTGCTCAGCATCGACCGCATGGAGCACCCCAGTCCCACCCGGGGCACCCGTCGCTACCCTCGTTACCACAGCAACCTTTTCCGGGGCCAGGATGCCTGGGACCCTCATACGCATGTGCTGCTGCCTTCCCAGGCCCCACGGCCATCCCCCGCTGAAGGTGAGAAGTCACCTCTGGGCCAGGTCCCATTTCCCTGCCCCACCTCCACCCAAAGCTGGACACTGCGTGGCCCTCCTGTCTGACCCTTGCCCAGACCCTCCCCCTCACCGCAAATGACCTCTCACAGGCCTGGATACTTGGGATTCAGCCCCTGGGGGCTGAGTTCTTCAATGGTGCCTGCTCCCTGCACTCCCTGGTTCTGGACCCTCAGAGAAGAGATTCCCATGCTTGATTCTGGTTCCCGGTCAGAGCTGGGTCTGTGGGTGCTTGGGGGTCAGAGGTCACTGACAGCGGCCCCTCCCTCTCCTCTGGCAGTTCTGTCTGGCAGCGGCAGCAGCATGGAAAATGCCACCACCTCAAGCGTGGCGCCCCCACCAGCCCCTCCAGAGCCCGAGCCTGAGCCTGGGATCTCCATTGTCATCCTCCTAGTTTACCGCACTCTTGGGGGGCTGCTCCCTGCCCAGTTCCAGGCCGAGCGCCGGGGCGCCAGGTACAAGTAGAGTTACCCCCAGGCCCCTCACCCATGGGCTGCCCGCACACTCCAACCCAGCCTAGCCCCCCCATTTATGGTGGACAAACAAGCAGGTTCACCATCATCCAGAGACACGCCTGGCCCCGCTCCTGCTCTGCGAGTCTCGTCCATGCCGGGATCCACTGTGTCAATGTGTTTGGGGGACTAGATAGACACAGAGCCACAGCTGGGCCAGTCACATAAAGGATACAGGAGCCAGCCAGGCAGGCAGACTGGCTGATGAAGATGGGCTGACCAAAGGGGGCCAACCGGGGGCGTGCAGGGAGACACAAAGTCTACAGCTGCTTAGGCTGCAGGCTCCACTATGCGCAGTGGGTCCAGAGCCCCTCAGCTGTAATTCTGCAGAACCAGGCCATGGACTTCTGGTGTTGAAGCTGCTCAGTGGAGGCTGAAGGGGTTCTCAGAAACAACACCCAGCCTGGGGCACCCCAAGCTCTGGGCAAGGGAAGACAGGGAGGTGGGCAGCCAGAGCTTGGGAAAGCTGGCAGCGTCCAAGCCCAGGTGGGGTGTCTCCTCAGGGTTCCCCAGAACCCAGTTATGAACTCCCCGGTGGTCAGCGTGGCTGTGTTCCACGGACGCAACTTCCTAAGGGGTGTCCTGGAGTCCCCTATCAGCCTGGAGTTCCGCCTACTACAGACAGCGAATCGCAGCAAGGCCATCTGCGTGCAGTGGGACCCGCCTGGCCCGTGAGGACCTCCACTCTGGAAACCCTTGGTCCCCCTGGTAGCCCCTGGGAGGCCCGGCCTGCCCCTGGGGCCCCTACCCACGCCCCTGTGCTCCCAGACCCATGAGGAATGCGGCTCCCCAACTCCAGGCGCCCGCAGCCCCTCCCAGTGCCTCTCACACACCCCTGCCTGGCGACGGGGCTCTCCCCCATGGGGCTGGTCAGTCTGACTGCGCTGTGGCCACAGGGCGGACCAGCACGGCTTGTGGACCGCACGGGACTGTGAGCTGGTGCACAGGAATGGGTCCCATGCACGGTGTCGCTGCAGCCGGACCGGCACCTTCGGGGTCCTCATGGATGCCTCCCCCCGTGAGGTGGGGCTGGGTTCGGGGAGCTGAGGGAATGGGAGGGTCAAAGGGCAGGAGTGCCCGACAGCCCTTGCGACCCTCCGTGTCCCTGCAGCGGCTGGAGGGTGACCTGGAGCTGCTGGCGGTGTTCACCCACGTGGTCATGGCGGTGTCCGTGGCCGCGCTGCTGCTGACCGCGGCCGTCCTGCTGAGTCTGCGCAGCCTCAAGTCCAACATGCGGGGGATCCATGCCAACGTGGCTGCCGCCCTGGGGGTGGCTGAGCTCCTGTTCCTGCTGGGGATCCACAGGACCCAAAACCAGGTGCAGGGGGACCCACGTCCTGCTGACCTCATGGGGCCCAGGAAGGCGGAGGGGGCCAGAGTGCAGGGTCAGAGGTCAGGGGTGCTCAGTCACTTTGGGGCGGGATGCTGGGGTAGGGTGCGGTGGTTGGGGGGTCAGCGGTGGGGCGAGGCGGGAGAGGTCCTGATGCCCCCCCAACCCCCACCAGCTGCTGTGCACTGCGGTCGCCATCCTCTTGCACTACTTCTTCCTGGGCACCTTCGCGTGGCTCCTCGTGCAGGGGCTGCACCTCTACCGCATGCAGGTGGAGCCCCGCAACGTGGACCGCGGCGCCATGCGCTTCTATCACGCCCTGGGCTGGGGTGTGCCTGCCGTGCTGCTGGGTGAGGGCCCTGCTCCCTGGCCTGTCCAGACCTGTGACCCCAGACCTCCGTCCATCACATGGGCTGACCCCTGCCCCTGATCGTGACCCCAGCCTCAGCCCCCCATGCCACTTGTTCAGGGAGGAGCCTGCCCTGCCCCCACCCCAGCTTCTCCCCAGGTACCTGAGAGGGTTGGTCGGCAGCTCTGGAACACACCCCCTCTGTCCTGTCCCTTCTCCCCTTCAGGCCTGGCTGTTGGCCTGGATCCCGAGGGCTATGGGAACCCTGACTTCTGCTGGATCTCGATCCATGAGCCCCTCATCTGGAGCTTCGCCGGCCCTGTCATCCTCGTGCTCCTGGTGAGTACCCTCCGCTCAGTGCCGCCTTGTGCTCCCCTCAGTGGGACGGGGTGGGAGGTGGTCCTGTAGCGGGTGTGGTGGTATCGGCCGAGGGGTGCCAGGTGGCAGTCTGCAGGCTTCCTGGGTTCGGCCTCCTCTTCTGTTCCTGCCCGGCTGGCATGGAGATGGGAGATGTGGGCTCACAGACTTGGCTGCCCTCCCTACCTGTCTCTATCTTTCCGTCCCTCTCTGCTTCCCTTTGATGGACTTCCCTTTGTTGGACTTTGCCAACAAAGGTCCGTCTAGTCAAAGCTATGTCCAGCAGTCATGTATGGAAGTGAGAGTTGGACTATAAAGAAAGCTGAGCGCCGAAGAATTGATGCTTTTGAACTGTGATGTTGGAGAAGACTCTTGAGAGTCCCTTGGACTGCAAGGAAATCCAACCAGTCCATCTTAAAGGAAATCAGTCCTGAATATTCTTTAGAAGGACTGATGCTGAAGCTGAAACTCCAATACTTTGGCCACCTGATGCGAAGAGCTGACTCATTTGAAAAAACCCTGATGCTGCGAAAGATTGAAGGCGGGAGGAGAAGGGGACGACAGAGGATGAGATGGTTGGATGGCATCACCATCTCAATGGACATGAGTTTGAGTAAATTCCGGGAGTTGATGATGGACAGGGAGGCCTGGCTTGCTGCAGTCAATGGGGTCACAAAGAGTCAGACACGACTGAGTGACTGAACTGAACTGCTTCCCTATCTCTGACTTTTTCTATGATTCTAAGCTCCTCTGTTTCTCCTTGGTTTTGATCTAGGTGTTGTGTGTGTGTGTGTCTGTGTCTGTTTCGCATGGCTCTGCCTCTCTCCCTGTGAGTCTTAGTGTGTCTTCTGTCCCTGTCTCTGTCTGTCTCTCACTCTCTCTGTCTCTCTCTGCCCTGCCCCTGATCCAAATGTCTGGCTGTGGGTCCAGATGAATGGGACCATGTTTCTCCTCGCGGCCCGCACGTCCTGCTCCACTGGGCAGAGGGAGGCCAAGAAGACCTCTGTGCTGTGAGTTAGCTGGCTGGGGGCGTGGGGGATTATCAGAATGACAGCCGTCTCCTGGGTGGGGTTGGGGGGCTTCCCGGAGCAACCCTGATTCAGGCTGGGCTCCAGATTCTGGGTAGGGGGCTGAAGTCACCCTTCATCCCCTAGCCTGCGATCCCTCTCCGGTACCCTTATCTTACCCTGGCCCCACACGTCTGTCTCCACCTGCTGTCTCTCCAGTCTCCCAAGGCCTGGATGGCTCAGTT
The DNA here is from genome assembly GCF_019320065.1 of Cervus canadensis. Classification (NCBI taxonomy): domain Eukaryota; kingdom Metazoa; phylum Chordata; class Mammalia; order Artiodactyla; family Cervidae; genus Cervus; species Cervus canadensis. Next base: position 9,333,943 of record NC_057407.1, on the reverse strand, counting down.
TGCCCTTTGCCTTGTGTGTTTCCATGCGCCTTCTGTGCTTTCTCTCATGCCCCGCCTCCCAATTCCAGTCGGCTTTCCCCGTGTCCCCTCGTGGCCCCCTGAGTACTCCTGGTTCCGTCTGTGACCTCCAGACTCCCCTAGTGTCCTCCTGAGACCCCCCCACGTTTCTGTGTGAGTTCCTTTCCCTCCACGCCCCCTGTGTGTCCTCCTATGTCTCCCACGTGAGCCCTGCGTGACCCTTGCGTGTCCTGTGTCCTTTCACGTTCCCGCGGCAGGACCCTTCGCAGCTCCTTTCTGCTCCTTCTACTGATCAGTGCCTCCTGGCTCTTTGGCCTCCTGGCGGTCAACCACAGCATCCTGGCCTTCCACTACCTCCACGCTGGACTCTGTGGGCTCCAGGTAACCCTTGGCACCCCCTCCCTCACTGTGGACCAGATGGGGCTTCAGTAGGGTGGGGCCCGGGGCCTTAACCCCAGGCCTGGAGCTGATGCCCACCTGGTGACTGACAGCTGACTGCTGCTGAGCCTGGACTGACCTTCATCAGTGCTGAGGCTCCTGGCCGCTTGCTGGTCCACAATGACCTTCACTGACTCCAGTCACTTATGACTTCTCCTACTTCTGTTGACTTTCCCTGACTCCCTTACTGGGTCCCCCTGGGGGCTCCCCACTGCCTCACTCTCATCTGCAATGACTGATCCCACTAGCTGACCCGCAGTGACTTCCACTGGCCCTAGCTGACCCCCTCACGGCCCTGCTCTGGCCTCTCATGGACCCTCACTGTCCCCTCTCTGATCCTTGCTGACCCGCAGGGCCTGGTGGTATTGCTGCTCTTCTGTGTCCTGAATGCAGACGCGCGGGCTGCCTGGACACCAGCCTGTCTGGGCAGGAAGGCAGCGCCCGAGGAGGCCAGGCCAGCGCCTGGGACGGTGAGGGGCCGTCTGGGTGGAAGAGTCAGGGTGGGGGCCCCGGGAGGCCAGCGTTGGAGGCTTCCCCAGGGCTGGCTCACGCGCCTGTCCCCTTCACCGCCCCAGGGGCCCGGCGCCTACAACAACACGGCCCTCTTCGAGGAGAGCGGCCTCATCCGCATCACCCTTGGTGCCTCCACCGTCTCCTCGGTGAGCAGCGCCCGGTCTGGCCGGACCCAGGACCAGGACAGCCAGCGGGGCCGCAGCTGCCTCAGGTGAGGGCAGGGGTCGCCTCGTGAGGGGCAGGCGGCCCGCGGCTGGCTTCCCCCGTCTTGGCCATCTCGGCCTCTGCTCTGCTGCCTCTGCCCCAGTGTCTTCTGCCTCACACCCAGGGGCACCTTCTGAGCCATCCCGTGTGTGGCTGGCTGGGTACTCACAGGCGCCCCACCTCCACAGCACCCCGTCACATCCCTCTCTGATGGGGGCTCCTGCATTTCCAGGGACAACGTCCTGGTTCGACACGGCTCAGCGGCTGACCACACTGACCATGGCCTCCAGGCTCATGCTGGCCCCACTGACCTGGACGTGGCCATGTTCCATCGAGATGCTGGTGGAGGTGGGGGCTCGGGCCAGAGAGGAGGGATGCAGAGGGTCTCTCCCCCGTTCCCCTTTCTTCTGTCCCCAGGTGGGAGCAGCAGCTGCCAGGGCTGGGGCAAGCTCCCCCAAGGTCACAGCTCCAGGAAGCACCTACCCACCCAGCCCTGGGTCTCCTGGCCACGTCCCAGTCCTGTTCCTGCCCCCTACTCCAAGCTTGCCCCATGTTCCCAGAGCCTCCCTCAAGACCCCCACGTCCCTCACCTCCCCCGGCCACTGCCGTATGTTTCTCCTGACCTTCCCCACTCCAGGCGCAGACTCCGACTCTGACAGTGACCTGTCCTTGGAGGAGGAGAGAAGTCTGTCCATCCCATCCTCGGAAAGTGAGGACAATGGCCGGACGCGGGGCCGTTTCCAGCGTCCACTCCGCCGGGCAGCCCAGAGCGAGAGGCTCCTTACCCACCCCAAAGGTGATAGGACCCCTCTGACACCATGGGTGACCAAGAGATACCCCATATTCCACTTGGGCATGACCCAGGAGCCCCACTGGCCCCTGAAGATTCCTGAGACTGACTTTGGGGTCATCGTGGGGTGCTCCCACACCTCCCCATCCAGCCTCCCAGCAGAGCTCTGCTGGCTAGAGACCCAGAAGGGGCCCAGGCAACAGATGAGCAAGGTCGGGGATGTTACAGGGGGACATGTCATCCCTCCTCTTCCCTGAGGGTTGGGGTTCAGCCTGGTCTTCCTGACCCCTTAGCCATTGGGTTCCCCCACCACCAGTATCTGTCTGCCTCCAGTCAAGAGTAGGGGGAGCTTACCAGTGCCTCAGTCCCTGGATGGTTCCATGCATCTCTGAGAGACACCCTCCCATTCCTACCGCTGCTGCGTGAGAAAAGCGCAGATCTCAGGCGTCATTCAGGCTAGGGGGCCGCTGAGTCTGGATCGCAGGGGTTGTCAAACCCTGCGGTGACTCTTGACATCTACCCCGGCTCCGCAGACGTGGACGGCAACGACCTCCTGTCCTACTGGCCGGCGCTGGGGGAGTGCGAGGCTGCTCCCTGCGCCCTGCAGACCTGGGGCTCCGAAAGGCGCCTGGGGCTGGACACCAGCAAGGATGCGGCTAACAACAACCAGCCGGACCTGGCCCTGACCAGTGGTGATGAAACCTCCTTGGGTGGGGCCCAGCGCCAGAGAAAAGGTATGGAGCCCTCGGGGTTTCCCTGGGGGTCTAGTGGTTAAGGCTTCACTTCCAATGCAGGGAGTGTGCGGGTTCGATCCCTGGTTGGGGGAGCTAAGATCCTACATGCCCTGGCTGAAAAACCAAAACATAGAACAGAAGACTGACTTAAGCCTGTGCTCCAGGGACCCCTGGGAAGTGGCCAAGCCCTGAGCCAGAGGATTTCATCTTCTTAATCCAAACAGCCTCACAGAGACCCTGAGGGCTTGTCTCCCTCATGTGGGGGGTTCTGCTCCTCTACGCTGCTTCAGGGTCCCACGGGACAGCCCCATTCTGGCCTGAGACTTGCTTGCCCCACAGAGACCCCAGGGGCCACTCTTGCCTTAACTCGAGGGATTCCTCCCTGTCCCGCTGGAAGGTTTCTTCCCCCTGGTTGTGCTTTCCAGGGGCCCCAAGGGGTTGTTCCTGTCCCAGCTCAAGGGGGTCTCTGTCTCCACTCCTGCGTCACCCCGGGGACTGCTCCTGCCCCAACCCTGGGGATCTCTGTCCCTTTGACCCTGACCTGGGTGCTGCGTCATTGCCAGGACCTGGGGGCTGCTCCTCCTCTGATCTTGGGGGGTGGTTTGCCCCTACCCCCACAGCATGGGGACCACCCCTGTCCTAAGACCAGGGATTACTGCCACCTCACTCTTACCCCTGTCCTGCAGCCTCTCTGGGACTCCCAGAAGCGGCCTCTGTATCCTCTCCCCAAAGGGTTTCTGCCCCCAAGTCCATGTCCCAGGGATCCCAGAGGCTGCTGCGTCCCTAGCCCCGGGGGAGTTCCTGGCCCCCAGACACACACTGTCCCCCGTGTGTTCCTCCCACAGGCATCCTGAAGAACCGGTTGCAGTACCCGCTGGTGCCACAGACCCGGGGCGCCCCTGAATTGTCCTGGTGCCGTGCTGCCACCTTGGGCCACCGTGCCGTGCCGGCTGCCTCTTACGGTCGCATCTGTGCTGGCGGGGGCACTGGCAGCCTGTCGCAGCCCACCAGCCGCTACTCCTCCCGAGAACAGCTGGACTTGCTCCTGCGGCGGCAGCTGAGCCGAGAGCGGCTGGAGGAGGCCCCCTCCCCGGTCCTGCGTCCTTTGAGCCGGCCGGGTTCCCAGGAACGCCTAGATGCCGTGCCAGGCCGCCCGGAGCCCAGGGATCGGGGAAGCACCCTACCACGGCGGCAGCCACCCAGGGACTACCCTGGTGCCACTGCGGGCCGCTTCGGGTCGCGGGATGCGCTGGACCGAGGGGCGCCCTGCGAGTGGCTGAGCACGTTGCCCCCACCCCGTGGTGCCCGGGACCTTGACCCACAGCCCCCGCCTCTGCCCCTGTGTCCCCAGCGGCAACTCTCAAGGGACCCCTTCTTGCCATCCCGGCCCCTGGACTCTCTGTCCAAGCGATCGAACTCAGGGGAGCGGCTGGACCACGCACCTAGCCGGCACCCCTCAAGAGAAGGCCTCGGGCCAGCCCCACAGCTGCTCAGAGTTCGGGAAGACCCCCCCAGTGGCCCGGGCCATGGCCCCTCCACAGAGCAACTGGACATCCTCTCCTCCATCCTTGCCTCCTTCAACTCCTCAGCTCTCTCGTCCTCCGTGCCGTCCTCAAGCACGCCCTCGGGCCCTCACACCACCGCCACACCTTCTGTCACGGCCTCTGCGCTTGGACCCTCCACGCCTCGCTCCGCCACCTCCCACAGCATCTCGGAGCTGTCGCCAGACTCAGAGTAAGAGGCGTCCGGCCACCTGCTCACACCCCCGTCAGTCTAGGGCAAGCTCCCATGCACCCTGCCCTATATTCTGCCACCAGACGGGGTGGGGTTTGGCAGAGAGTGTGGGCTGCCCTGGGCTTGGCACAGCCAGGAAGCCACGGGCTGAGGGCAGAAGTCTGGCAGCAAGTGGGGTGATAAGCAGGAACTGGGTGGTTGTGTGACCTCGGCCTGCACCTCCTGGATTCAGGAGGAGAGTGAGGTGCCTTCCACAGAGCTTGAGCTCGTGGAAGGGGGAGGGCAGGAGGTAGCCTGGAAAGTGGAAGGGGAAGGGAGGAGAGGAGGAGTCTCTGCTTGGGAGCTTTGCTTAGGGTGGAGTGTGGATAAGAAGAAGTCAGACATAGGGTCAGGCTGTGGAACTTCAGTTTGAGAGTGAATCATTCATTCTCTTACTCATTCAGTCTATATGAAGTTCCTCCTGCCTGTGGGCACTGTGGGGTGGGCCACAGAGGAATTGAGCTGGGACCTGGTGCATCTCATGTATTTGTAGGGTAGGGGATGAAGCTGGGTACAGGAGTCAGAGAGAGTGGTAAGGAACCAGAAAGGACCAGGCCTTGGAAGCCAAAAGCAGAGCTGAGTTTTAAGGAGGAGGAACAACTAGGCCAGGTTTTGTGGAGGTCCGTAGGGTGACAAAAGGCTTCAGAGGGAAGGAGACCCTGGGACTGGGGAAGGAGACCATCGGAACTTGAGCAGAGATGGGGGAGAAGACGGGAAGGAGAGGGTGCAGGAGGAGATCTGAGGTGCCCAAGGCTCTGGAAGGATGCTGGGGTGGGGATGAGGGAGCTGGGAGCACCCCCTGGGCCCTCCTGCAGCCCAGCCTTGGGGTCTGACTGTTGGGGAGGGCTGGGAGGACCAAGCCGAGGCTCAGGGGGTGACCTCTCTGAGCCTGTTTCATCATCTGCAAAATAGGCCTGCGGTAGCAAACTTGTTGAGGTGTGGAAATCTGGGAGATTTTTTTTTGGTCAGGTGTTTAACAGAATCTCTACATAGTAGATGCTCACTCAGTGCTTAGAGAAAAGACATAGGTGGCCAGTCAAAGGGCCTTGCTGGTGAGTCTGGGTTCCAGAATGGGTGAAGGGCTCTAAGAACCGCAGAGTGGACATAAGGAGGCTGGGGACTAAGAGGAGAAGGTGATGGGGGAGGTGGCCCGGGTCAGGTATGGTGGATTGTCCAGGGGGACCTGACTCTCAGCAGTCACCTTCGATCTCCACATTCAACTCCGCAGAGTTCCCAGAAGTGAGGGTCACTCCTGAGGAGCAGCTGAGCAGAAGAGGACCAGCGGAGGGTGATGGAGGATCTGGGCTAACAAAAGAGACTCCGGGACTTGGGGGCCAATCCCGGGGCAGCCTCCCACAGCCCTGCTCCCAGCTCTCCCTGTTGCTGTAGCGCTGACTGTCCATGCTCCTCTGTGAGCGTGTGCAAGCATGTGCAAGCGTGTAACAGGTGCAGGGAGCAAGGGAGCTGGAGGGAGGACTTTTATACGTTTTGTACCTTTGTAACCAGAGAGATATGCTTATGTTATTTTTCAGCTTTTCTGTCTCCCGGGGTTCTAAGGCTGGGCTGGGAGGGGGAGGGGGACAGAGGGGAAAGAGGTGCAGAGTTTGGGCCCATTTGGGTCCCTGGCAAATTATTGGCTCTTTCCTCTCATCTTAATGGGGAGGATTCAGACAGGAGGGGTAAATGCACCCCCACCCCCTATTCCCTGGTTGATCTGCATACTGTCGGGGCCCCAAGTGCAGAATTAATCTTTGCTTTTGCTTGGATGTTACAGGGCACACTTTGGGGGCTTGGAGGGTTGGTCTTGAAAACAGGGGTCCTCTGACCTCCTCACAGGGGCTCGCTCATGCTGCCCCTCCCCGTGGATGTGTGTGTTTATTATGCGGAGTCCCTGCCACTTACTGCCTTATGTCCCAGGACTGATGCTGTGGGGCGCTAGTGGATCAGCAGATGTCATGTTTACAGATCTAGGCTCCCCTTTCTCCCACGGGGAGGGGCTCAGGCCTCTATTCAGACATTCCTGCAGAGGGTGGATAGAGTCCTCGCAGCCCCTGCCCCTGCCGTGTACAAATATCGTGGTGCCATTCGGTTCCCTGACACTGCCCCCTGCTAGAATTTATTCTGAAGGGTGATGTCGGAGGGGGAGCAAAGGGAGCAAAAACAAGGGAATTAAAGACTCAGAATGTAGGTGCCACTGCCTCCCGTGTTTACAGGAGCCTCCCTGGCCCCAGGCACCCGGGCTGCAGGAAGTGACTCAGTTCCACCACTCCTTGATTCCCTTGTAAAGGGAAAAACGACTGTTAGGACCCAGTTCACAAACCCTCACTTTTATTACTTTGTCTGATGTCCAGAACTGGGGGCTTTGACATTTTGTTACTTTGTTTACAGGTCAAGATTTTAAAACAGTTTTTACACTTTGTTTACAGTTTAAAACTTTGTGAACTTTACACTTTGTTTACAGTTGAGAATGTTTTTCCCCCCCCTTTGTTTACAAGTGCAAGGTAGAGAATGTGGGAGAGGGGCTTGGAGGACCCACTTGTGAGCACCCTGAACCTAAGTCATCTTGAGGGGTTTCTAACCCCCTAGTCGTCCCAGTCCAAAGGTCAGCTCTGAGTCCCCTGTTGAACAGCAGGCCCAGAAGGCCCAGTGGTAAGAGTAGGCATCTTCTTACCACTGGGAACAGCAGCCGTGCAGGGCTGTGGAGGGTCTGTGCAGACACCCACCTCCTTCACGCATACTCTTGGAGGCAGTTTTCAAGGAGATTAAAAGTTCTACTTTACTGACTGGTGCCAAATCCCACCAGCCAGGACCCCAGCTCTCCTTACCCAGAGTGACCCTAGCCCTTGAAGGGTTGAAGGGTCTGCTGTGGGGAGAGGGGGTTGTCCTTGCTATGTCCTAGGTTCTGTAGTTGCCCTTCTCTGGGAGGGGGAGTCCCCCCTCCAGTCCAGTGGCTCCTTTTCCTGTCTGTGTAAATTGTTCCGTGAAGCCGCGCTCTGTTTTGGGAATAAACTTCTATAGAAAATGGTTATTGACTCATTCTGTTTGGGGGTGGGGGATAGGGTTGGAGGGTGGCTATGAATGATTTCCTGGGGTTGACCTTGGAGAGAAATCTGAGCACTGCCCCCTCCTCCTCTCCGAGAATATTCGGCTATTTTTAGCTCATTTCATTGAAGATCTGGACCAGGTTGCGATCTCACCCTGAATTCTGTTCCTTCGCCTTGAAGCCGGACTTTTAAGTATGAGCACAGGGTAAGGCCCCTTCAAGGCAGCAACTTGATGGCTTCCTATGTCTGCCGGGCCCTGCCGCCCCGACCTGGCATTTGCTCTGGCGTCAACCCGACCCTAGGAACTGCCTTCAGTCCATTGACACCACTGACCCCTAGCTGTCGGACATCCCGTTCATCAGGAACCCAGGCAGAAGCCTTTCGGCATCATGTGCTTCCTTTGGGGAAGGCGGAGGCGGGGTGGGGGGAAGTTCGCAAACTTTCAGGTCTGTGTGTCCAGTGTTGAAGGGAGCCCTTGAGCCCCTCGGGTCTTAGAGACATGCCAGATCTCAGGGGCAAAGCCTGAGGGTGGTGCCCTCATGGAGGCAGGAGAGGCCCCACGGAGAGCTAAGGCTTGGTCATCAGCCGCGCCCCTAGACATTCTGCTCCCCACCCCGAGGGCATCCTCCGCAAGAAGCCAGGACCCGGTGTCAGCCCCACACCACTCAGGAACCAGCTCGGGTCCTTAATCCCGCATGGTCCCACAACCCGCTCAGGCAAGAGAGTTCGTCGGGCCACGAGGAGGAGCCTGAGCCAAGTCTCAGGGGAAGGAAAGGGTTAAATCTCCCTCCTTGGGGTTCGCTGAGCCGCCGGAGAGTCCCTTAAGCCCCGCCCTAGCACGCTGATTGGCCCAACCCTTCCCGTTCTGCCCGGGGATTGGCCGCTGGGAGTGAGCCTCAGGCCTCGCCTCTGTCCCGGCCCCGCCTCTCGGGCCTTAGCGGCCTCTAGCCCGAGCTTGGGAGCTACCGCCTCTCGGATGCCCACCCGCCATGGGGCTGTCGGAAGCGCCGGGGTGAGTGCAGGTTCCTCGCGTTCGAGTGCCCGAGGGGCGGACCACTCCTTGGCCCCCGAGCAGGTGCCCGGCTTGGGTTAGTTAGGAAAGGGGTGGGGGTACCACCGAGTTCCGAGCAGGCATTTCCCGCCTGCCGCGCCTCTGTTTACCGCTTTGTGGATTTTCTGCAGGCGGCTGCCCAACCGTAGCAAGGGATGGGGCGGGAGCCCGCGCGACCCCAGCCCCTATGGGCTGCGAGGAAAGCCGCTCCAGCGCCGTCCGAGGGCTAGCGGGGAGCCGCCGGGAGGCGGCTGTGTGCGGAGGAGCTCCGGCCCAGGAGGTGCGCCGGTGCGGCGCGTTGGGGCCCTGGACGTGGCTGCAAGTGTCCATGGCGGGGGCTTGAGTCCATCTAGCGATGCAACCGGTCCGGGAATGACAGCTCTGGCCCTTCTGGGAGCCGGGCCCTCCTAGAGGGCGGAGCCAAGGAGCTAGGCCCCGCCCTCCAAGCGCGGGTTCGGCGGCGGAGGGGCGAGGAGGCGGGAGTGGGCGCCCTTCAAGATCTCAAATGACTCACGGAGGAGGGGCGAGGGGGGCTCAAAGATCTCTGTGAGTCGGCGATACCAATAGTCTCAGGATCGTCCTTGCACCCACTCCACTCCCTCCTTCCACCGGGGCATCCAGGTTAGAAGCCCTTTCCAGGTGAGCTCCTGCCCGCCAGCTGGGAACCTTACCGTAGGTCAGAGCTTTTCACAGGTCAGAAATTTCCTGACAGGTGAAGGCTTTCCCCCAAAGAGGGGAGCTACTTTCCAGGTAAGCATTCCCCCTCTGAGATCCCCTCCTAGGTGAGAGCTTTCCCCACTCAGAGCTTACCTCAGGTGAGAAGTCCCTCCTGATCAGAAGTTCCCTGGCAGGTGAAAACTTTCCCCCAGGTAAGCGCTCACTCTCCAAGAGCTCCTATTCCCAAGGGAGAACTATTTCTGGGACAGCTTCTCCCCGGTGAGAGCGTGCCCCAGGTAAAAACTCCTTCCCCATGCCTGTGAGTTCAGTCGATCGATCGATCGTTCATGTCCTCCTCTTTGCGACCCCATGGACTGTAGCCCACCAGGCTCCTCTCCTCTGTCCATGGGATTCTCAGGGATCTCACCTGCGTCTCCTGAATTGCAGGCGGATTTTTTTGTTTGTTTGTTTTACCAGTGAGCCATCAGGGAACCCTAAGAACTCCCTCCCCCCCCAGATCTCCTATTCCAGTGAGATCATTCCCCTTATTCAGATGGTAGCCACTGGGCAGATCAGAGATTCTCCCCAGGACAGACTTCACCTAGCTGGTGAAAACTTACCTGTCAGGGAAGAGCTTCCTATTAGGCGAGATCCTCCCAGAGATCATCTTCTCAAGTGGGATTGTCCCCCTTTAATAAGGGAGCATCCCTTTCCAGGCTCAAAACTCTTCCCTCCCGGTGAGAACCATGCCCCTGGATTTCCCAGATGGGGCCTCGGTTCTCTACCACCTGGACCGTGTGACTGGAGTTCTGGGGGCAGTCTTAGCCCCAGTGCTTTCCTTTTCTTAGAGCAGCCTCCTCCTATAAAGAGGCTTGCCTGTTGTGCTGGATTCCTCCTCCCGTGTCTGTGTCTGCACTCTCAGACAACATGCACTGGCCTCGTGGGGCGGCTGGATAAGGGCTCAGACTGGACGGGGATTGGCTGGCGGAGAGCAGGGGTTGGGGGAGGACGCTGGGAGGAGCAGTCAGCCTGCAAGCTAGATTGGCGAACACCAAAGCCTGGGCAGCCACACCTGGGCCGAAGTGTGGCTTATGCTCATCCTGCTGTCTCTTTGTGGGGGACTTTGGCCCAGCGAGAGTCTTCCACTAGCCAAAGTTCAGGTACTGCCCCTGCCTGGGCGTGGGCCTTGGGGCCTGCAGGAGCTGGCTGGGAGGTTGGACCTGTCTAGATCTTGAGACCTAGAAAAGCCAAGTGGGGCATCCTCCAGTCCCAGGTGGAGGTCTAGGAGTGGCTGGGCCAAGTTGTGTCCTCATTGTTTTTGGCCTCACCGCACCCCGCCACCCACCAGACAGAGGGACACGCAGGCACTGCTGTCCACGACGGAGGCCATGGAGCTGAGGCGGCGAGACTACCATGTGGAGCGGCCCCTGCTGAACCAAGAACAGCTGGAGGAGCTGGGGAGCCGGAGCCCAGCACCAGTGACGCTCCAGTGGCGAACCTGGTTTCGGTAAGGTTGATGGTGGGCCCTGGCCAGGACCGAGGGAGCCCCTGCCTCTGATATCTATTTGGGCTTGGGCTTGGTGGCTCAGTCCGTGAAGAATCTGCCTGCAATGCTGGAGACCCGGGTTCAATTCCCAGGGTCATGAAGATCCCCTGGAGAAGGAAATGGCAACCCACTTCAGTATTCTTGTCTGGAAAATCCCATGGACAGAGGAGCCTGGCAGGCTACAGTCCTTGGGGGTCACAAAGGGAAGAGCACAACTGAGTGACTAAACTACCACCAGCACCTAATACCTACCCTGGTGTCCCCAGGTGCTCCCGCGCGCGGGCCCAAGCCCTTCTGCTTCAATACCTCCCGATTTTGGCCTGGCTCCCCCAGTATTCTGTGCGTGACTGGCTTCTGGGTGACTTGTTGTCTGGCCTGAGTGTGGCCATTATGCAGCTACCACAGGGTAAGCCACGCTTGACCTGGAACCTGTACCCTCAACCCTTCGATGGTGATCCTGATCCTTCAAGGTCTTAGCCTGTGGTCTGTGCACCCCACCCCCACCTCAACCCCTGCCTTCCCCATGGCCAAAAGCATGAGCCCTGCCCCTGGGACTATGGTGCCTGACCCAGGGCCAGCATTTCCTCATCCTTTCAAGCACCTGACCTCAAGTCTACATTGCTACCTTTGCACCTCTAGGCCTAGCCTATGCCCTCCTGGCTGGACTGCCCCCTGTGTTTGGCCTCTACAGCTCCTTCTATCCTGTCTTTGTTTATTTCCTGTTTGGCACTTCCCGGCACATCTCTGTGGGTGAGTGGAGCCAGGCCTAGCCTTGCAGGAGCATGCCCACATTCCCCATGGGGGATGTGGGGGGGTTGCTGAGCAAGGCAAAGAGACCTAGGGAAGAGGGAGGGAGGCATTGGTGTTGGGCCTTCTAGGTGGGACTGGGCCTCTGACCATGCAGACACAGATTCAGATTATTAGAGGCCCTGACCCAGGAGGATGTGGGTGGGTGAAGCCACTCCTGGGGCCCAGACTTGACACAAGTCTGAAAGCCTGAGTCAGGCCATGCCCCCTTCGCCGTTCCCCTTTTCACTAGGGGACCCGTCATGAGCCTGTGGACACAGCCTGGGCAGGGGAAGTGATGCAGGGTCAACATGTCTAGGCACCCTAAAGAGCCTTGGAACTTGGGGTGCATACCTGACCATCAGCACCGCCCTCTATTTGCACAGCATAGACTGGGGACATTTGTCTAGAACTGGGTGTCTCCTGGTTGCTCCCTTAAGACCCGGGATCCAGGGCAGGCTGTGTTCTCCCCTCTTCAGACCACCCTGATCTGCCCCTCCAGGCACTTTTGCCGTCATGTCCGTGATGGTGGGCAGTGTGATGGAATCGCTGGCTCCGGACGATGCCTTCCTGCTGGGCTTGAACTCCACACTCGATGTGGCAGCCAGAGACGCTACCCGGGTGCAGCTGGCCTCCACTCTCAGTGTCCTTGTTGGCCTCTTCCAGGTGCAGAGCCAGCAGGAGTACATGCCCCTGACTGCCAATCCCGCCCCACACCCCCACCCCACCCCATCTGACAGTTTTCTCTGAGTGTCTGACCATCACCTCCCCCTCATCGCTCATGATCCCACCCACCCTGGGCTCTGCCCCGGCCACCGCTAGGACCCTCACCTCCCCGACTGTCCCGTGCACCCCACAGGTGGGGCTGGGCATGGTCCACTTCGGCTTCGTGGTCACCTACCTATCAGAGCCTCTGGTCCGAGCCTACACCACGGCCGCGTCTGTGCACGTCTTTGTCTCGCAACTCAAGTATGTGTTTGGCCTTCATCTGAGTAGACGCTCTGGACCGCTGTCCCTCATCTATGTGAGTGAGGGTGGGGAGGAGGGACAGGTGGAGGGGCCCAGGACGGGGAAGGCTGGCTGTGACCCCGCCTCCCCTCAGACAGTACTGGAGGTCTGCTGGAAGCTGCCGGAGACAGTGGTCGGTACCATGGTCACCGCCATAGTGGCGGGAGTGGTGCTCGTGCTGGTGAAGCTGTTGAATGAAAAGCTGCGGCGACATCTGCCCATGCCGCTCCCCGGGGAGCTGCTCACGGTTGGAATTCCGGGGGCCCCCTGGGGGTGGGGGTGGGGTGGGGGATGATGTTGTGGGGTAGGGGGGTGGTGGCAGACTGGGGGAAGGGTAAGTGAGGAGAGTCTCTGCCGTGTGGGCATCCCCCAGGTATTTAGACACTAACTGGAGTGGGGACTGAAGACGGGCTGGCAGGGAGAGGGGAGCCCCAGCAGACAGCCCCTGGCAGCATCTCCCTTTTCTCAGCCTATCGCTGACTTCTCCCCACCCCTCTGAAGTTTTCACTTCAGGCCTCTCTCTTTACCCCCCAAGTGGTTTCTCTGGTTTCTCCCCCCTGCTTCACGGTGGTGGTGCCAGGCCCTGCCCTGACCGCGTCCTCTCCCTGCAGCTCATCGGGGCCACAGGCATCTCCTATGGCGTGGGCCTGAAGCAGGCATTCGGGGTGGACATCGTGGGCAAAATCCCCTCGGGGTGAGCTCCGGCCCCTCTCGGGTCAGGGAGGGTTGGGCAGCCAGGCCCAAACCTTCCTTTGGCCTCAACGATGCCCCTCACAGGCTGGTGCCCCCGATGGTCCCCCGCCCCCAGCTGTTTGTAAAGCTCCTGGGCAATGCCTTCGCCATCGCTGTGGTCGGGTTCGCCATCGCCATCTCGCTGGGCAAGATCTTCGCCTTGAGGCACGGCTACCGGGTGTATAGCAACCAGGTCTGGGGAATGGGATGCGAGACACAGAGGGGGCAGGGGTCCCCAGACCCCAGGCCCTGGGAAGGAGTGGGGAGATGGAGTACCAGGCGGGAGACAGGAAAGGAGCCCACAGATGTGCTGGGGCCGTGTGGGGGGCACGGGACAGTGGCCGAGTCTCTGTGGGCTGCAAAGTGGGCATGGAGGTGGGGATGCGTCGGCCTGGACACGGTGACCCCGCACCGCTAGTGATGCGTGCTCTCTCCTCACTGCCCACTCAGGAGCTGGTAGCTCTCGGCCTCAGTAACCTCATCGGGGGCATCTTCCGGTGCTTCCCTGTGAGCTGTTCTATGTCTCGGAGCCTGGTACAGGAGAGCACTGGGGGCAACACACAGGTGGGCATAGGTGTGCTTCTGCGCGCATGCATGCTGCTTTGCTGGGTGGTCCTCCCCCTGTCCCTCCCTCCACCTGCCCCCCCTTCCCCCCAGCTCCCCCCTCTTCTCCCCTGCACTCCAGCCCACCCGCCCTGCTCACTCCCACTGCACAGGTGGCCGGAGCCATCTCCTCCCTCTTCATCCTCATTATCATCTTCAAACTGGGAGAACTCTTCCAAGACCTGCCCAAGGTGAGCCCCCAGCCCACCCAGCTAGGCTTGAAGGCCTGGGCCAGGCCAGGAACTCAGAGCAGTCCATCAGGTCTCCGGAGACGGGGAGGGATACAGATCCCAGGGGAAGGATACAGGGTCATCCCCTGATTCTCAAGTTGGAAATCTCTGGGGAAAGGTTTGGGGTGGAGGGGCAGGGGTAAACACCTTTGAGCGTCAGAGCCCAGGTGTCAGGTTCCGAGGGAAGGAGGTGATTGGTGTCACTGAGGGTCCTACCGGGTGCTCCAAGACAGTCTGGCTCATGCGGGGGATTCAGGGTGGTCAGCAGCCAGCACCTCTCACTAACCCCTGGTGACCCTCCCCGTCCCCTAGGCGGTCCTGGCTGCCGTGGTCATCGTGAACTTGAAGGGCATGGTGATGCAGTTCACCGACGTGTTCTCCCTCTGGAAGGCCAATCGAGTGGATCTGGTGAGACACCTGGGACACTGGGGATGGGGTCAGGGCCCCTGGCCCCAGTGACCCTGCTGGAGCCTGTGGACTGTGCCCCTTCTGTTTTCAGCTCATCTGGGTGGTGACCTTCGTGGCCACCATCCTGCTGAATCTGGACCTCGGCCTGGCCGTGGCCGTAGTATTCTCCCTGATGCTTGTGGTGGTCCGCACCCAGATGTGAGTCACCCCTGTGATGTCTGCCCCCCTATTCCAGCTGGTGAGGGGACAAGGTCCCCACTGGCTTCCTCCAGCTTTCCCACATCTTGTGGCGGGCGGGGGGACCCCAGGCTCCTTAGAAAGCCCTCATTGCCCCCTCTCCTAACGCCCCCTTCTTGTGGCACTGTCTCCTTCTACAGGCCCCACTACTCTGTCCTGGGGCAGGTGCCAGACACGGATATTTACAGAGACGTGGCAGAGTACTCAGGGGTGAGCAGCAAGAGCTGAGCCGGGGGATGACACGGATGGGGAGGGATGGGGCAGACTGGGCCATCCCTTATCACCACCTTCCATGCCTGGCGCCGGCAAGGGAGTGGGGTGGGGCGCTAACGGTGCTGTGGTCCTTGAAATTTCAAGAGAGGAATTTGGGGTCCCCCTATACATACACTCGGAGTATGGGCCTTGGGGCCTGGGAGTGGGATCCATCTCAGAGGTAGCAGTACAAGCCCCGTTCTGCGGAATAGCCCTGGGTCAGGAATGCAGAGGGGCAGGATCCAGGGCACCAGGATGTAAGGGAAGTTGTTTCTGGATCTGATCAATGGGGTTACTGTCCTTTACCTCCTGAGAAGTGTCACGCCAGTTTCTAAGAACAAAGGCGGGGGCTCCGGAATCAAACCAACTCATTTCCCCTCATGGAGACTTGAAAGTTGAGCCCAGTACATGAGGCAGAGTGGGAGGGTGGGTGGGGGGGACATGCAGGAAGGAGCTCAGCTGGATGGAAAGGGAGGTGGGGGAAGCGGGGGTCGGTGGGGAGGGCAGGGACGTGGTTCTGACCCAAAGGCCAGGCAGAAACCTGGAGTGTCCTGAGTGGCATAGGAGCCAGGGAAGCCTTGGGTGAGCTAGCAGCTGTGGAGGAACTCTGTCTGCATGCAGGAAACAACCCCCCCAGTGCTAGGGTTGGACACCCAAGCAGAAGCTGAGGGCCACTGAAACCTGGCCTGGCTAAGAAGCTTGCAGGATCTTAGTTCCCAGTCCAGGGATCGGACCCATGCCCCTGCAGTGCCAGTGTGGAGTCTTAACCACTGGGCCACCAGGGAACTCCCCCGGCCTGGGTATTGGCAGAAGGACTGGGGGGATGGGATGGGAGAGGTTGAGGACCCCCTGGAGGAGGAAGAAGCTCCGACAGGCCCTGCTGAGGGGTCAGGATGACCTCACCAGCTCCTGGAGGGGCATGGGCCGCCGGCTGGGCCTTGTGTTGGCTGGGCAGCAGAGGGTTGGGGTGGCTGGTATCCGGGCACGCAGTGGGAGGAAAGAAAGGAGGGCACAATGCAGGTAGGAGAGACGAGGGCTCAGCCACCCCCAACCTGACCTGTCCCCAGGCCAGGGAGGTCCCAGGCGTGAAGGTCTTCCGCTCCTCGGTCACCGTGTACTTCGCCAACGCCGAGCTCTACAGTGACTCACTGAAGCAGAGGGTGAGGCCTGGGGTCTGTGGGGAGAGGGCGAGGGGCAGAGGGTCCCTCCTCTCCTGCAGCCTGCCCATCCCCTGCCCTGTCCTTCGCTGCAGTGCGGTGTGGATGTGGACTACCTCCTCTCTCAGAAGAAGAAGCTGCTTCGGAAGCAAGACCTGAAGCTGAAGCGGCTGCAGAAGGAGAATAAGCCCCCCAAACAGGCAGGGCCCTCTGACCCCTCCCAGGCTGCCTCCCAGCCTCCTGGCTGCTCACCCTCATTTTTCAGCCCTTCTCCTCGCTCCCTGGTGCCCCCAGGGGCCCTGCTTTCCTCCCCTGGCAGGTCAGGGCTCTAGGGGGAGTCTGGTTTTTTCTCCCGCCTCCTAAGCCAGTGGTGGCATGAACCATCACAGTCCTCTTCCCGTAGCTGGTCACAACCCCACAGCCTTCAGCCTGGCTGCTCCAGGTCCCAAGCTTCAGTTCCTGGTCCACCTACCTACCTGCGTAAAGCCAGGGGACAACGCCAGGCCTGCCCGGCCTGATTGTCACCTGACATCTCGGACACCTCTTTCCTGGCCCCTCCTCTTTCCCTGCCTAGGCTGCCACCTCCAAGGACACCTCCATCTCCATCAACGTCAACACCAGTGTCATGGACATTGAGAGCAACAACGATGTGGAGGGCTCCAAGGCCAAGGTGAGACAGGGCGGAGGGGGGAGCTTCAGGGATGAGGGTGCCCAGGTGATCCCGGGAGGAAGTCCATGGACCTACCAGCTGTGGGTTCAAGGTTGTCGTGCCAGTGGCAGGAGGAGGGGAGTGATGGATCCGATGCTCTGCAGGGAGACCTCTTGTGATATGCCATAGACTTCTGCTTGGGGCTCTCCAGTCTGTAATCTGATGCCTAGACAAAGACCTTGAATTTGTGGATCCCACAAGACTCCACAGTCTGTGCTCATGGGCCGGGGGGAAGGGGCTGGGCGTGTGGAAAAAGTCTGGGGTCAAGGGGAACACCAATCTCAAGTAGAGACTCTGGTAGACATCAAGTAGGATGTCTGTGTGAGCACATGTGTCTCTTCTGCTTTGTTCCTGTGCCCCCCACCCACTCCACTCTGGCCCCCTGAGGATGGGGCATTGTCTCCTGGTCCCCTTCCTTCTTTTTCTTCTTTAAATAATTTTTATTTGCTTATTTATTTTACTTTTGGTCATGCTGGGTCTTTGTTGCTGCGCGGACTTTCTCTAGCTGCGGAGGGCGGGGGCTCCTCTTTGCTGCAATGCACGGGTTTATGGCGGTGGCTTCTCTTGCTATGGAGCACAGGCTCTAGGCACACGGGCTTCAGTAGTTGTGGCGCGCACCTTAGTTGCTCCGTGGCATGTGGGATCTTCCTGGATCAGGGAATGAATCCAGGTCCCCTGCATTGGCAGGCGGATTCTTATCCACTGTACCACCAGGGAAGTCCTCCCCTTCCTTCTTAAATGTCCCTATTAAGCGTGGGCCCAGGCGGTAACAGAGCACGGTCTGTGTGTTCCCCCCGAGTCTGGTGTCCTCTCCTGGGTGTCCCCATGTGTCCTGCCTGTCTTTGCATACAAGCTCCCTGTGTCCATGTCCTCCTGTGTCCCCTGTGCATTAACCTGCACATAAACATATTAACCTGCACATAAATATTTGTGCATTTCTGTGTATGCTCTCATGTCTGACTGTGTGTCTCCACACATCTGTGCATGTTCCCTGCCCTTCACCTCTGCTCCCTGCCCTCCTTCCCTCCCACCCTCACCCCCACCATGGGCAGCCCTTGCAATGTATTTGGTTCCCCAGGAGGCGAGCGCAGGGACTGAGCTAGAGGATACAGGAGCCTGGGCTCCAGAAGATGCCAAAGCCTCAGACATGTCCTCGCTGAAGGCCCTGGGCCTGCCTCAGCCAGATTTCCACACCCTCATCCTGGACCTGAGCTCCTTCTCCTTCGTGGACACTGTGTGTCTCAAGAGCCTGAAGAATGTAAGGGGCTGGGGGCGTCCCTAAGAAGGGCCTTCAGGGAGGACAACCCTGATCTTCAACCCTGACCCTAAACTAGCTCCAAGAGCCCTCTGAGCCTGGTTCCCCAGGCCCTGAGCTACCCCTCTGAACTCCCTCCCACCACCTGCCCTGAGCCCCCCTCTGAGCCTGGCCCCCTTTCCTGCTGCAGATTTTCCGTGACTTCCGGGAGATTGAGGTGGAGGTGTACATGGCCGCCTGCCAAGGTGCGTGGGGTGGACACAGCGAGAGCAGTCCGGGCAGGGGGTGGGGGTTCCGGCCAAGGAGTCTGCCGGGCAGCACAGGGAAAAAGTCTTTCTCTGAAACCGGAGGTCAGAGGTGTCCTGGGAGGCCAGGGTCAAGGGTCACAAGTGGGGGATTAGCTATAAGCCATAGAGGTGATGGTTAGCGGGACGTTCTGCTGGCACCTGGGGATTCCTGGTGGCTCTGGAGTCAGGAGAGACCTACTTGTTGCCCACAGCTCCCGTGATCACGCAGCTTGAGAATGGGCACTTCTTCGATGCTTCTATCACCAAGCAGCATCTCTTTGCCTCAGTCCATGACGCTGTCCTCTTTGCACTCCAACACCGGAGGTCCGGCCCCATCGACCCTGTTTTGGTAAGTTGATCTCTGGCCTGTTGAGCTCTGTCTGTTTATCTCCTGCTCGTCCCCTCCTGACCCCATTTCGGGAAGTCTGCCCTTCCTGGATGACTCAGAATGGCTCTGTCCTGCAGGGACCCACCGCTTTCTCCTCCTCCTCTCCCTGCCCAGGTTACCAAACTCTGACCCTGCAGCCATCCCGCCTGAGACTGCCTGCCTCTGAAGGTTTGACAGGGTACCCGTGAGAAACCCCCACCCCTAGGCTGCCTCCGGATGTCACCAGGAGTCCCCTCCACGCACGCGCACTCACACACGTAACTCAGGGATGGAGGTCCTGGGACTCCAAGTTCAGTGCTCTCGGCCAGGGATGAGACACTGGCCGAGTTGGAGAAGCAAGCGTGTTTTTAGCCTCAGGAATAAAGATTTGTTTGCCTGATACCAGGGTCTGCTGTGGCTTGGTGGGGCGAGGGTGTGGTCCGCAGCCCTGGCTTCTGACCCTTCCTACACCCCAAAGTTGGAACTGGAGTCAGAAGTTGGGGGAAAAGTTTGGGGAGGGCAGGATCAGGCAGGGGGAGTGTGGAACAGGGGGAGTGTGCAGCTGGGGGGCCAGGCCCAGGGCGGGGGCATCCTCGGTCCACATTCCGCACCCCATCCACCTGCTGCTGCATGCAGCCCTTGGCACCTGTGTCCTCATCTATAAAGTGGTGGGAAGCAGAGCTGCTTCTGAAGAATGGCCTGTTCACAAGGACACCTAAGCAGGTGCAGGGCAGGCCAGGCTCCACTGGGTGCCCCCCGGGGCCGTGCCGTGAACACCTGCGTTTAGTGTTGCAGGTCTGCGGCGAGGAGAATGTGGGCATTCCCCAGCAGCCCCATGGTTAGGACTCAGCTTTCATTGCCAAGGGTGAGGATTTGACCCCTGGCTGGGAAACTAAGATCCCATGAGTCAAACAGCACGGTCAAAAGAAAAAAAGAATGCGCGGGATTGACTTACTTGGGAAAAAATTGCCTATTCATATAATTACACTATCTGGACTTTGCAGGTCACTGTCGGCCAAGAACCATGTGTTGATTTCGGCCATAAAACACTGACACCTGGGTGTGTGGCCCCGTGGACAGCAGTGGTCCTTTGGGCCAGCTGATCCTGAGTGATCAGGGCTAGGGTGAGGGGTCGAATCTTTCTGGGCCTCTGTCCTCCTCGGGAGAGAATGAGAAGAGTACCCACTTCATGGGTTGCTCAATGAGTATTTGAGTGAATGCCACAGATAGCTTGCGGCAGTGGTAGACTCGCGTCACCTGCCAAAACACGTGAGCCTGCCCTTTGCAGGTGCTGGGCCAGGGGACGAGGCCCCCCCTTGCCTGGCGGTTTCTCTCCTGGCCTGTGTCAGCGCCCTGCTAGTGTTCACAAATCCTCTGTCCTTGCCCCCACCCCCCACCTCCCTGCCCAGGAAGTCAGGGCGCTTTGTTTACGTGATCACACTGCCTGTCACCATGTCAAAGCCTCCAGCCACAAGGAACAGTGCCTGGCATCTGGAGGTGCTGGGTAAATACTGCTTAAGTGAAGCATAGGTGCTGGAGTGGAAGGGAAACCTCAAACATGGACCTGTAGTTACAGGGAGACTTTGTGTATTGCGCTGTATTTTTCTTTTTTTTAACAGATTAAAGGTTTGTGGCAACCCTGCATTGGAGCCAGTCTATTGATACCATTTTTCCAACAGTTGCTGTGTGTCTCTGTCACGCTGTGATTCTCACAGTATTTCACACTTTTTCAATATTGTTATATTTGTTATGAGCATCTGTGATCAGTGATCTTTGTTACTGCTATGACTTGCCGAAGGCTCCAATGACGGTTCGCAATTTTTAGCAATAAAGTGATTTTTTTTTTTTTACTAAGGTATGTACTTTTTCTTAGACATAATGCTATTCCATGCTTCATAGAATACCGTGTAGTGTAAACGTAACTTTTATATGCATTGAGAAACCAAAAAAAGTCACGCAACTTGCTTTATGTATTTTGGTGGGCTGGAACTGAAGCACAGTATCTTTGAGGTGTACCCATACTTAGAGATTCTTTGAAGAAAGTAAAGCAGGGTCACGTGAGAGAGACGGGACTGTGTTACCCAGAATGGTTCTAGGAGGGAGGCTCAGGGAGCAGGTGACAATTGAGTTGACATCCAATCATCTTTTTGGATGTGCTTCTGGCGTAGGGTATGTTCAAGGAACACCAGCGTGGTCTGCGTGGGTCAGCAGGGGAGACCAGAGCACAGAGCGCCTCGCAGGCCAGGTTGAGCTTCAGGTTTTTTTCCTGAGAGTATGCGCCTGCATTTTTGAGTGTTCACTGGTGGTCCTTGGGGCTGAGTCTGGGAAGCAGGGAGCAGGTCTACACTCGACTTGATCCGCCTGTTGCCAGTGGAGAGCAGCATTAGGAGTTGTGGGGGCTAGAATTTTAGGGGTTGGATGCTAGGTGAGGAGGAGGGGAGAGGAGGCACGCTTTCAGTTCTGGGCCCCCAGCCTGCTCCCCCCATCCCATGGTTCCTGGCCATGCTGCCCCTCCTGAAAGCCACGGGCCCAGCTGGAATCTCCTGCCTCGCCTGCTCCCCCTGGGGGAGGGGTGTTTGCCCGTTGCCAGGCGCCCAGGTTCCGGCCCCTGGCACTTGCCGCAGCCATGCTGCGCATACAGTCCTTCCTGCCGTGGCTGCTTCTACTGACGATGCCCGTCTGCACCCACGCCTGGTCACGGCCCATGTGGTACCAGGTGGGGCTGGACTTACAGCCCTGGGGGTGCCAGCCAAGCAGCCTGGAGGGTTGTGAGAGCAGCCTGGGCTGTCCCGGCTACTGGATGGGCCTGGGGACCAACCGCATCTACCCGGTGGCTGGGGTCACGGTCACCACGACCATGATGCTGATGCTCAGCCGTGCGCTGATGCAGCGGCGGCGTTCACAGGCCTCTAAGAGCGAGGTGAGCCAGGCTCGGTCCCCACCGCCTCCTACCTCTGTTCTACCCATCCCCCCACTCATGTCTCCTGCCGCCCCTCCCCCATCGCTCCCTCCCCAGGGGCCTTACATCTGTCCATAGCCGACAGTCCCTGGCCATTTCCTGTGGGTGGTACCCTATCCCATCCTCCCCCTGGCCATTTCCCATCGGTGGGGGGGTACCTGTCCCATCTTCCCCCTGTAATATCTCTAGCCCTCACCCAGCCTGTATGGGCCCCAGACCACACGAGGCCACATCGGCCGCTCCCTGATCCTCCATCACCCTAAGCCCCCCCTTCACACCAGACCTCTGTCCCTTCCCTATGTTCTCACTCCTGCCTCTCCGTCCTGTCCTCAGCATCCGCAGCTGACCTCCCACACCTGTGCAACTTGGAAACGACGGGGCCCCATCTCAGACCGCGCCCTCCTCCTCGGCGTCCTGCATATGCTGGATGCCCTCCTGGTCCATATTGAGTGCCACCTGCAGCATCTAGCCACCCAGAAGCGCACCCAAATAAAGGGGACTCCCACTCAGACTGGGTGACCCAACGCTTTCCTCTCTCTGCCTGGTGACTTGTTGTGGCTTGTTGGACCAGCCTCAGGCCAGTGTGTCTCGGTTCTCTCCAGACCTGTTGGGACCGTGTGCCCCTTTTCTACTTTTAGAGCCAGCAGACCCATCGAGGCCTCAGTGCCCCTCGATGTGGGACAGGTGGGGCCTGGGCTGGCTCACACTGCTCCATCGCCCCCCATCCCAACTCAGCCCTCCTCTTTAGGGATCACGCTCACAAATACAACTGCTCCTCTGGGGCTTCTCGGGGCTCCCCAGTGGGGGTGGGATGAGACTTGGCCATCAGGGCAGGTGTGGGTGGTCCAGGGAGGGCAGCCCAGAGGTGACCATGTGGCTGAGTCAGCTAGGGCTCCTGGTTGAGTCTGTGGGGCCTGAGCTGGGGCTGGGGGGTAGAGGATGGGCTCTGGCAGCCTTCATCTTTATGACATCTCAAACACATGGAGGCACTTAAGTGGTTCTTGCTCTAAGACCCCTTGGAAGTGGGATGAGGACTAAACCTCCTCAAGGGACCTCACCTCCCCCTTCCTCCCTTCCTCTACCATAGGCTAGGCATCAGGATTTGCTGATATACAGAAGAGAACTGGCTCCTTCCTCACCCACTCACACTCAGGGGAGGGTGGAGGTGGTGGTGAAGCACACTCAAAAAGGGCAATTTCTCTGCAGAGAGGTATGCTGGCCCAGTTGGGGTGGAGCAGGGCTGACTGCTGGGACCTGAAGGATGAGTGGGGTGATGAGAGGAGGAGGAGTGCTCCGGGCAGAAGGATGAGCACATACAAGGGCCAGGTAGGGAAAGAGACTTTGACCTGTTGCAGGAACTGTAAGGTGGTCAGGATTTCAGGGGAGAGAAGGAACTCTGGGGCACAGGAGACAGCAGGCTGGGGATGGGGGCAGGAGTTGGTCAAAGAGAGTCTGCAGTAGGCCAGAATAATAGTCTTCAAGATATCCATGGAATCTATAAATATTTTATAGTCCATAGCAGAAAGGATTTTGCAGCTGGAATTAAGCTGAAAGACATTACAATGGGAAGATTGTTCTGGATTATTTTGGTGGGTCCAGTGTAATGGCATGAGCCCTTAGAAGTGGAAGAGGAGAGCAGGAGAGTTGGTCAAAGGATGAGAGGTACTAATCCTCTGCTGCTGGCTTTGAATATGGTGGCAGAGATCTTCCACCACCCAAAGATCCAAGGAATCCAGATGGCCTCTAGAAGCTGGGAATGACCCTCAGGTAACTGCCAGCAAGAAAACAGAAACCTCAGTCCTTCAACCACCAGGATCTCAGTTCTGCCAACAACCTGAATGACCAAGGGCACATACTCCGCTTGAGCCTCCAGAGAGGAACACAGCCCTGCTGATGCCTTGATTTTAGCCCAATGACATCCCAATGTTGGATTTGGGGCCTACAGAACTGTGAGATAATAAATCTGATTTCTTCTAAGCAATTAAGTCTCTGGTGATTTGTTGTAGCAGCAGTAGAAAACTACTATGGATGTTGGTATCAAGAGTGAGAGGTAAAAAAAAAAAAGAAAAAGAGTGAGAGGTACTGCTGTAACAAATCCTAAAAATGTGGAAGTGGCTGTGGAATTGAGCCTTGAGCAAAGACGGAAAGGGTGTCAGAGAACACAATTGTTGTTCTTCAGTTGCTAAGTTGTGTCCAACTCTTTGCAACCCTATGGACTGCAGCATACTAGTCTTCCCTGTCCTTCACTATCTCCTGGAGTTTGCTTAAATTCATGTCGACTGAGTCAGTGAGCATAACAGAAAAAGCCAGAAGTGTCTTCAACCAGCTGTTAGCAGAAATGTGAACATTAAGAATGTTGCCAGAGAGGGCTCAGAAGAAAGATGTTACTGGAAACTAGGAGTGAAAGGAATCTTTGTTAAATAGTCGTGGGAAGCTTAGTGGAATCATAACCCATTTTGAATGGAAAGCAGAACTTGTAAATGATGAACCTGAATATTTAGCAGATGAAATTTCCAAGGGAAGTGCTGAAAGTGCTGCCTGATTGCTTCTTGCTTCAAAATGCTGCTGAAAGAAATTAAAGAAAATCTAAATAAATAGACATTCCATGTTCTTTGATTGTAGGACTTCATGTTGTTAAAATGGCGATACTACCCGAAGTGGTCTACAGATTCAAGGTAATCCCTATGAAAATCCCAATAGTGTTTTGTTAGAGAAATAGACATCACTTCATGGCAAATAGATGGGGAAACAGTGGAAACAGTGGCTGACTTCGTTTTTCTGGGCTCCAAAATCACTGCAGATGGTGATTGCAGCCACGAAATTAAAAGACAACTTGCTCCTTGGAAGGCAAGTTATGACCAACCTAGACAGCATATTAAAAAGCAGAGACATTACTTTGCCAACAAAGGTCCTTCTAGTCAAGGCTATGTTTTTCCAGTAGTCATGTATGGATGTGAGAGTTGGACTATAAAGAAAGCTGAGCACCGAAGAATTGATGCTTTTAAACTGTGGTGTTGGAGAAGACTCTTGAGAGTTCCTTGGACTGCAAGGAGATCCAACCAGTCCATCCTAAAGGAGATTAGTCCTGGGTGTTCATTGGAGGGACTGATGTTGAAGCTGAAACTCCAACACTTTGGCCACCTGATGCAGAGAGCTGACTCATTTGAAAAGACCCTGATGCTGGGAAAGATTGAGGGCAGGGGAGAAGGGACGACAGAGGATGAGATGGTTGGATGGCATCACTGACACAATGGACATGGGTTTGGGTGGACTCCGGGAGTTGGTGATGGACAGGGAGGCCTGGTGTGCTGCGGTTCATGGGGTCGCAAAGAGTTGGACACGACTGAGTGACTGAACTGAATTGAACTGAAGAGAAATAGAAAAGCCCATCCTAAAATTTATATGGAATCTCAAGGGACTCTAAATAGCCAGAACAATTTTGGAAAAGAAGAACAAAGTTGGAAGACTCCTACTTTCTGATTTCCAAGATGTACTATAAATGTACTGGAATCAAAACAGTGTGGTACTGGCATATGAGTAAGACGTATAGACCAATGAAATAGAAAGCCCAGAAATAAATCTTCACATATACGTTCAGTTGATTTTCAAGAGTGCCAAGGCCATTTAATGGGGAAAAGAGAATCTTTTCAAAAAATGGTGCTGAGAAAACTGAATGTCCACATGCAAAAGAATGAAGTTAGACCCTTACCGTACATCATATACAAATAAAAGGATCAAAGATTTAAATCCAAAAGTTAAAACTATAAAACTCTTAGAAGAAACCATAGATGTAATCTTCATACTCTTGGAGAAGGCAATGATTTCTTACGTTTGACATTAAAAGAACAGGTAATGAAAAAAAATAGATAAATTGGATTTCATCAGAATAAAGAATCTGTGCATCAAAGAACACTATCAAGGGAGTCAAAAGAGAGCTCACAAAATGGGAGAAAATATTTGCGAATTGCATATCTAATGAGGGACAAATATCCAGGATACCTAAAGAATTCCTACAACTAAATGACACCAACCAACCAAATTCAAGAATGGGCAAAGGACTTGAATAGATATTATCTAAAGAAGATACACAAATGGCCAATAACCACATGAAGAGATACTCAACATCACTAGTCACTGTGAAATTACAAACCAAAACCACAGTGAGATATCATGTCACCCCCATTAGGATGGCTATTATGAGGGAAAAAATGGAAAATTACAAATATTGGTGAAAACATAGAGAAATTAGAACACTTTCGCTTTGCTGGCAGGGGTGTAAAATGGCACAACCACTATTAGAAAACAGTTTGGTGATTCCTCAAAAAACTACGACTAGAATTACCGTATGATCCAGCAATTCCACTCCTCTGTAAATACCAAAATAATTGAAAGCAGGGTCTCACACAGATGCTTGTATGTCAGTGGGCGTTCAGTGTAGCATTATTCACAATAGCCAAAAGGTGGAAACAGCCCATGTCCACCTACATCATGCTAAGTGGAATAAGCCAAACATAAAAGGACAATGTGGAAAGATAAACGGAGGCATGCTGAAATTTTTAAGAGTTTATTCGATCAAAATTTGATTCAAATCAGGCACATCCAACCTGGCAGATAGAAAAGAGCTCCGCCATTCCTTGGTGGTCCAGTGGCTAAGACCCACACTCCCAGTGCAGGGGGCCTGCGTTCGATCCCTGGGCCACAACTAAGGATTCTGTGGGTGTACAGCAACTAAGACCTGGCACAACCAAATAAGCAAGAAAATAGATAAACAGTAGAAAAGAAAAGAACACCAAGGACCTGAACAAAAGTGGAAGACTTTTCTAGGTAAAAGGGAGTATGAACAAAGATACTATAGTTGGCAAAAAAACAAACAAACAAACAAACAAGCAGTTGGTTATTGCAAATTTCTTGTCCTTCAGGGAATGGCATGATTTATCAGGCAGATGAAGTAGTGTTGATCAGGTGATCCCTGCTCAACTGCTTTAAGAGTTAATTTCTAGGAGAGCCCAAGCTAAAATTAAGACTTGGCTTGGTGGCATGCAGCTTAGCTTAAGCGACTCTATTTTGGGGCCTGTTATCTTTTAAACAACAAATACTGTATGATCCCAGTTAAACGAGGTACCTAGAGTAGACAAGTTCATTGAGACAGAATGGAGGTTGTTAGAGATTCGAGGAAGGTGGAAATGGTTTGTTATTGCTTAATGGAAATAGAGTTTCTGTTTGGTATGAAGGAAAGTTTTGAAAGTAGATAGTGGTAATGGTTGCACAATATATATGTATATTTTTTTGGCCACATAATGCAGCTTGCAGGATCTTACTTCCCAGACCAGGATCGAACCTAGGCTTTGGCAGTGAACTGCCAGGGACTGGGCATTTTGAATGTAATTAATACCACTGTAATTAATACATACTTAACTGTAATAATTAAGATAATTATCTTTAAAATAATAAAGGTGCTAAATATTATGTACATGTTAGCATGATTTAAGCACTAAAATAAAAACTCAAGACCAATAAGTTTGAGTGAGAAGAATAAGGTGAGTGTCAGAGCCCTCTCAGCCAGCCTACGTGGACCTGCTTTTTAGTTTAGAGAGTTTCTAGGGGGAATAAAAGGAGTCTCAGAGATGGATAGAGAAAGGAGGCCTAGTCAAGAATTGCTGCTACAGCACTCCCCTGGTGGGCCAGTGATTAGGACTCCACATTGCCACTGCCAGGGGCTGTGGATTCCACCCCTGGTTGGGGAAATTAGATACTGTGTATAGCACAGCATGGCCAACAAAACAAAACTGCTGTTACAAAAACCAGCTTGCAATTTAGGGGGGGAAAGATATTTTGATCTAACCTCTCCCCATCTGCCAAGTAAATTTCAGAAAATCAGTGACTCATCC
The DNA here is from genome assembly GCF_019320065.1 of Cervus canadensis. Taxonomy (NCBI): domain Eukaryota; kingdom Metazoa; phylum Chordata; class Mammalia; order Artiodactyla; family Cervidae; genus Cervus; species Cervus canadensis. Next base: position 9,306,297 of record NC_057407.1, on the reverse strand, counting down.
AAGACTCTTGCCAAATCATTGCAATGACCATTACTTGTACTTGACCTTTTAGTAGCATTTCCTTTTTGACCAATCTCTTGAAACAGCATCTACCACACCACACTTCCTGCTTGTCTTTGTCCTTCCCTTCTCACCCGAGGACATCAGTGGGGGTGAGGAAGCAGGGGTGGGGGGTAGGTACTGGGTGTGGATTTTGAGAGAGAGGAGTCAAGGACGAGTCCTAGATTTTTAGCCTGAGAAACTTGGCTAATGGAAGTGTCATTTACTGAGATGAAGACAACTATGGAAGGAACAAGTTTAGGAGGGAAAGTAAAGAGTTCAGCTTTAGCATGATAAAACGGCATGTCTGTTAGCTCTCCAAGGGAGATGGTGAGTAGATGATGGGAATACAGGGTGCTCTGTAGGTATACACAGCACTGAAGCCATGAGACTGGATGAGATGACCAGAGAGCAAGTTTTGATCAGGAAGGGAAAAGGTACCAGGATTGAGCCCTGGATACTCATTGTATACAGGTTGGGAGGTGAGGCAGAATTAGCAGAGGAGCCAAGAAGGAGTGTCCAGGGAGGGAGGACAATAGGAAAGAATGGGAAATAAAGGTGGAGAAGAGATGAGGCTCTAAGGAGGAAAGTGTGTCCAATCAGGTTAAACAAGACTGAGAACTGGCCATTGGATTTAGCAACCTGGAGTTCATGGATGACCTTTACAGCTGTGGTTTTGGAGGAATGAATAGGGGGTGGTTTTGGAAGAATGAATAGGGAGTGGACTTGGAGTGGCTTTGGGGGAGAGTGGGAGGAGAGGAATTGGAGGCAGTGAGCTCTTTGGAGGGATTCCCAGGTGGCTCAGTGGGTAAAGAATCCGCCTACAATGCAGCAGATGTGGGCTCAATCCCTGGGTCAGGAAGATCTCCTGGAGGAGGAAATGGCAATCCGTCCAGTATTCTTGCCTGGAAAATCCCAGTAACAGAGGAGTCTGGTGGGCTCCATGTGGTTGCAAAGAGTCGGACATGACTGAAATGACGGAGCGCACACGCACACTGCTAGAAGGAAGGTACACAATGCGCTGGTCACGGGAAGAAACTGTGTCACAGCAAGAGAAGCCGAAGAAAACGTGGCGGTGAAATGTAATGTGGCGTCCTGGACAGGATCCTAGAACAAAAAAGGACATTAGACGAAAACAAACTAAGGGAATCTGAATAAACTATGAAGTGAAAGTTGCTCTGTTATGTCCGACTCTTTGTGACCCCATGGACTATACAGTCCATGGAATTCTCCAGGCCGGAATATTGGAGTGGGGAGCCTTTCCTTTCTCCAGGGGATCTTCCCAACCCAGGGATCGATCCCAGGTCTCCCACATGGCAGGCGGATTCTTTACCAGCTGAGCCAAAAGGGAAGTCCAAGAATTTTGCACTTTAGTAATAATAAATGTGTCAATACTGATTCATTAATTGTAACAAAGTTATCAGAATAAGGTAAGATATTAATTAGGAAAATTGTGCATGGCTGTATGTGGGCGGGTATATATGGGAAATTCTGTACTTTCTGCTCAGATTTTCTGTAAATATAAAATGGTTCTCAGTTCAGTTCAGTTCAGTTGCTCAGTCGTGTCCGACTCTTTGCAACCCATGAATCGCAGCACGCCAGGCCTCCCTGTCCATCACCAACTCCCGGAGTTTACTCAAACTCATGCCCATCGAGTCGGTAATGCCATCCAGCCATCTCATCCTCTGTTCCCTTCTCCTCCTGCCCCCAATCCCTCCCAGCATCAGGGTCTTTTCCAATGAGTCAACTCTTCGCATGAGGTGGCCAAAGTATTGGAGTTTCAGCTTCAGCATCAGTCCGTCCAATGAACACCCAGGACTGGTCGGATTCTTAACCACTAGACCACCGGGGAAGCCCAGTCAAAATGGTTCTAAACACCAGTAATTAAAAACAAAAAGACTGTACTAAAAACTAGGAGATTCTATTTCACTTTATTTTTCATGTCTAGATGATAACATCATTTTAGTTCACAAGATATTAATCCATGCACACTTAAGCATCTTCTCTTCGATATTTAACATAACTTTGTTTATTTCTGGCTGTGTTGTGTCTTCCTTGCTGTATGGACTTTCTCTAGCTGCAGTGAGCCAGGGCCGCTCCTCCTCGCGGTGCTCAGGCTTCTCGCTGTGGTGATGCGCTCTCGTTGCAGAGCAGGGGCTCTAGGGTGTGGAGGCTTCAATAGTTGTGGCACAAACGGCTCTAGAGCACCGGCTCAGTAGTTGTGGTGCATGGGCTTAGCTGCTCTTTGGCATGTGGGGTCTTCCCAGATGAGGTCTCAAACCGGTGTCTTCTGCACTGGCAGGTGGATTCTTTACCACTGAGCCACCAGGGAAGCCCCTTCTGTTTCATTTTCATAAAAGAAAGTTCTATTTTCGTGGAGTGATGTTTTGAAAGGTCACAAAAAATCATATACCTGTAAAAGGAAGTTCAGTTCAGAAATATGCCATTATTTCAAAAGCAACAAATACTTTTAACAAAAGTTTTATTTTACTTTTCTTTTTTAATTTCTGGCCCCGCACAGTGGCTTGTAGGATCTTAGTTACCCAACCAGGGATTGAATCCCAGCCACCACAGTGAAAGCGCAGAGTCCTAGCCAGTGGACTGCCAGAGAATTCCCTAAAAAGTTAAAATCATGTATTAAAATAAAACAGAAGTGTGAAAATGGTAGCCTCTTTCCCCTCCCCTGAATTTATTTTCTGTAAGTCATCTGACTGAGACTTTACAGTGAGTTCCTAGGAATTCTCTGTTGCCTATGCAAGACCTCTTGATGTGTGTTTTATTTTCCAAACAAGGAATCTTTTTCACAAATTAGTCTCTAAAATTGTTCCTTTTTTCTTAGCAGCATATTGCTAAATTCTTTCCATGTCAACCGTATGAATTTACTCCGTTCCTTTAAAAAGAAAACCGTGACTTTTCAACAGCCGCGCAGTAGTCCTAGGTTCCAGCCTGGTGCTTTTTAGCCCTGGGGTTGCGATTCGCAAACATGCTGTGGTTGCGCTCGCGGCCGGCTCGGCCACTCCGAGCACTCAGCGCAATCGAGGCGCCCACGGTCCGTGTGAAACGTCGGGCACTCTCCCACGAGTGAAGGGGGAAGATGAACTGGATCCAGAACAGACCTGAGCAGGACGATGACTAGCCAGAGGCACTGATGTGCGCTGGTACCCAGGGACGCGAAGGCAAAAAGCTGCGACCTGCAGGGAGTAAATGAATATTTCCGATCTCCTCCGCCAGGGGGCGGCCGAGCGCCAAGACCCCAGTACTGCGCCTGCGCCTCGCGCCCCTACGCATGCGTGGCGCGGCCCAGCGTCCACTGGAGCTTAGAAGATGGCGGCTTCCGCGGTTTGCCGGGCAGCTAGCGGCGGGACGCGAGTGCTGCTGCGCACCCGCCGCTCGGTGAGGTGGCAACGAGAGCGCAGAGCTGTGGGGAGCGGGGCTTCGGAACGCGCACCGGGAGCGGGCTGTTAGTGCCCGTGGAGAATGGGGAGGTCGCGGGGTCAAGGGCCGTGGGAAGGTCACGGCCGAGGGCGCGAATGGGAGTCTCGCGGACCGCCTGAGGGTGGGGACGGGGATCCCACACTGCAGGCCTGCAAGCTGAGGAGCGACCCCCTATTCTAGTCCTCAGTCCCGGTCGCCCCTTTCCAACAGCCGGCCCTGCTGAGGTCGCCTGACTTGAGGGGCACCGCCACCTACGCCCAGGCCCTCCAGAGCGTGCCAGAGACGCAGGTCAGCCAGCTGGACAACGGGCTGCGAGTGGCCTCGGAGCAGTCTTCCCAGCCTACCTGCACGGTGAGCGGGGTCCGCTGTCGGGAGGTGCCTCCATATTGGGCACGATCTCTTTTCCCAGGTCGGGGTGTGACCTTGGGCTCTATGGTTTGGGTCAGACTCTCCTCAGTCACCTTGAGGATTGACCCTCCTACTCCAGTCGCGATTCTAACCATGCCTTGACTTCATGGAGGCAGTTCTCACTGAACCAACACTCATTTAGCATGTGATGCCTGCCAGTCAGGAGGCCAATCCCCTTTTCAGCTTTTTCTTTAGCAGCCCATATAAGAGAAGTCATCCTTCAATGAGGAAAATGGGATTCAGAGACTTAGGTGACCGCAAAAGGTGATGGGTAGCTTTTTTAATGCATGACACCTGTATAAGCTGACACACAGCCTGTTAAGAAAACTTAGTCGAGAATGCTGTATTTCATGGACACTAAGATGCCCAGTGCTTTCCTGGGCTCAGTGGCAAAAGAACCCACCTGCTAATGCAGGAGACACAAGAGAAATGGGTTCGATCCCTGGGTTGGGAAGATCCCTGGGAGAAGGAAATGGCAACCCACTGTGGTATTCTTGCCTGGGAAATCCCATGGGAAGAGGAGCCTGGGGTCACAGAGTCGGACGCGACTTAGCGACTGAGAGCAAAAACAAAACAGAAGATGCCCTTGATCATAAGGAGCACTGCTGTGCTCCAGTGCCAGAGAAAGAATGCTGCCAGTTGTAATCAAGGAATACTGTGGATTATAAAATGCATCTGTTGAAGATGTTAGATGGGTAGTAGATGATGTTCATGTAAGAATTTATGATATATACCACATACAGGAACATCTCTTAGTAAAGTAGATGTGAGCATTTTAAATCAGCTGTGATACAAATAGTAAAAGAAAAGATTGGATCTGTGTTACCATGGGGGTGAGTAGTGTGATGTGCATTTCACAGCACACAAGGAGGCTATTAAAACTATAAGAATCAAAAATAAATAAATAAAACTATAAGAATCTCTTATTGGGTGCCAGGGTGTGTTGGCAGTGTTAGGTGTCCAGGTCCGATTAAACAGATTTTTTAAGTATGAATGAACCTCCTCCTTTAATGGTGAAAGAACGCAATCTCCAGAACAGAAAGACAGGGTGTAATTTTTAGGAAGCAGAAAAAAAGTTGTTTGCAAGTGATTAGTTTGCCAGGAGGAAGCAAAGAATCAACTGAAAAGTGAGATTGAATTTAAGAATTTCTTGCAGTGATGGGACAGGTGGATGTGCAGTTAGAAGCTTCCCTGGGAGTCTCCCCACCAGTCGGAAATTAGAGCAGGGAGTAGAGGTGATGCAGTGTGACTAGTCAGTCAGCTGGTGCCCGAGCGTCCAATCCCAGGGGTCCTGCTGAGAACGTCTTCCCCTACCTGGAACCGTGAGCCCCTGTGTGGGGCTTGTTCTGGGTCCCACAGGGTTGGGTGTGAGTGCGGGCTGGGGTTTGTTTGTTTGTTACCTTTGTTGGTGATTTCTTGTCCAGGTAGGGGTATGGATTGATGCCGGCAGCCGTTACGAGACTGAGAAGAACAATGGGGCAGGCTACTTTGTGGAGCATCTGGCTTTCAAGGTGAGGCTGCTAAAGTCCTGCATCTCCCCTGTGCTGAGGGCTTCCTGCTGTCCCTCCTGAGGATGCAGGTCAGAAAAGTTAGCCTCCTCACTTAGGACTTTCAGCAAGGTGGCAGAGGGAAGCGATCTCTGTCTGGCTTTCCTGGGAGACACCATGTGGGCCAGGCCTCTCCTAAGTGAGCGCCTACCTGGTAAACCCCTGCACAAGGCCCCCAGAGCCAGAAAAACCCCAAGGAGCAAGGGAGCCCTGCTCTTCCCCAGAAGCCAGGCCTGCATTGTTTGCCTGCATGGACGTAGAATTGTGGATGTACACGTGCATTGTAAGAAGTCCAACAACTTAGTTTTTGTAAAATGCTGTGCATCTCTGGTTTGTAGAATCGAGCAGGAGCTTTCATGAGGATGAGAACAAGCCCTTAGCCACCCTGTGTTTGCATGGAGTAGACACTGAGTTTCTAAATGAATGAAAAAAATAGAGAAGATACAGGGTTGGTGAGGCTGTGGAGCAGGAATGGGCAGCTAGCCAGCTCCAGCATCACAGAAGTGCGTGTCAGTCTCAGTGTGCAGGTGTGTGTCATTGCACAGCGGTACTCACTCACACAACACACACACACACACACACACACACAGGACTAAGGCTGAATCCCACAGAGGCCACTGGCACATACCTGAGTCATAAATGGTGTGAAGGAGAGTGGGGAGTAGCATCACCTGAGCACAGGTGTGTGTTCACCTGACCATGACTGTTGGTAAGCGAGTGCTGGTAAGGTCAGGCTGGTATGCGCACTCTGCGGTCACAGGCGCTCCCCCTGAGCTGTCCCCCCTCTTGGTGTGGGGGTGCTGGATTTCAGGTGACACTTGGTTTGGGCATGCCCTTCCCTGGCCCCTGGATGTCTCCATTCTGCCGGTCCACGATGCTGTGGCCTTGATCAGCTTAAGGCCTGCTGAGCACTTGGTGAGCACAGACTCTGGGCCCTACAACCCCAGAGTCTTTGCTGCGGGAGCTACCTGTGGACCAGTGGTCCTGCTGGGACTTCAGCCTATGAGGATGGGGGATCTCGGGCTCCCATGTGGCTCCTGTCTGGTTCCAGGGAACAAAGAATCGGCCTGGCAATGCCTTGGAGAAGGAGGTGGAGAGCATGGGGGCCCATCTTAATGCCTACAGCACTCGGGAGCACACGGCTTACTACATTAAGGCGTTATCAAAGGACCTGCCCAAAGGTAAGCCTGGAGGGTGGGGCTGGCACAGGGTAGGACTCCAGGGGTGCAGAGGACAGGCACTCGGGAGCCACTGGCCTGACTGAAGAGTGGGGTGACCCTTAGAGTAGGGCCTTGACACCAGGGGTGTCAGGCCCGGGGGTTTTGTGCTGTGGTCTCCACACCTGTCCTGCTTGCATCCAGCTGTAGAGCTCCTGGCCGACATCGTGCAGAACTGCAGCCTCGAAGACTCCCAGATTGAGAAGGAGCGGGATGTGATCCTGCAGGAGCTGCAGGAGAACGACACGTCCATGCGGGATGTGGTCTTCAACTACCTGCACGCCACGGCCTTCCAGGGCACACCTCTAGGCCAGTCCGTGGAGGGGCCCAGTGAGAACGTCAGGTGCGAGCTGGCCAGTCCAGGGGGCAGGTCGTCCCCTTGTTAGGGCCTGGGAAGGCCACATCCGCAGGAGTTTGTATTTAGTTGGCCAAGTGCCTGTGCTGTTTATTTTCCTAATTTACACAACTGGAGACATTTTCTGTGTTGCCACATGTTCCCCGGGAATCTTTTTGAATGTTTGTGTGGTCCCCACTCAAATTGCGGGCTTTGTTTCCATGTGTATGTCCTACCAGCCTGAGGGAGGGTGCTCTGGGGGTCTCTCCACATGGCTTCTTGTCCTCTGGTAGGAGGAGCCCTGCCGCTGCCCCTCAAGCCCCCACCATATCAGCCCACACCCTCCTTGGAGGGGACTCCGAGCTGGTCCTGAAGTTGGATGTGACGGGGCCCAGTGAGGGCTGCACTCTTGGCCCTAGTGGCAAGTGCCAGAGATGGGGCAAGGATCCAGTGAAGCCGAGTCTCCTTGTCTGTCTCCTCAGCCCCATTTTGTGTGACCCACATCACTGTGGTTTGGGGGCAGTGTTGACCCCTTGGCGGTGTGTCTTGCAGGAAGCTGTCACGGGCAGACCTGACCGAGTACCTCAGCCGGCATTACAAGGCCCCCCGAATGGTGTTAGCAGCAGCTGGAGGTGAGCAGTGGGCTGGTGGAAGCCCTCTGGTAATGGGGGGTGGGCTGTGCTGGGCTGTGGCCTTGATTACCAGGGCCAGGTCTCCTGGTTCTGACTGGGGGGGGTCCTCCATTCCTGCGGACCCTGTTCCCGCCCTGTCCCGTCCTTGAGGGAAGTGACCTCTGTTTTGTGCTGAGGTGGGATTCCGCTGTGCCGCCTGGGGCTGCTGCTCACGTTTCGTACATGCCTCACTTGGGCTGCTGGCCTCTCCTAGGCCTCAGGACTTTGTGAGCCTCACCTGGTCCTTGGAGACCCAGGTTGAGGCTGGCGGGAGATTCAGGCCTCCAGGCGGTTCCTCTTGGCCTTGTCGGTGGGAAACCAGACATCGGATGATAGAAAGTGCCCTGAAAGGAAGGCACAGAGTGGTCGGGGATTTTTGTGGGGTGCTCAGAGGTTAGGGAGGTGCTTTTGAAGCACTTGTCATTTGAACCGAGGGCTGGAGAGTGGTGGGATTTAGTCACGGGAGAGCGGGGGTCTGCGCGGAGGGGCAGGGTGGTGTCACGCGCTGCTCTGATCGGGGGCTCACTCTGCTGCCGTGGGAGCCTCCCTGGTGGCCCCGCTGTAATGAGTCCACCTGCTGATGCCCGAGACGCGGGTTTGATCCTTGGGTCAAGAAGATCCCCTGGAGAAGGAAATGGCAACCCACCACAGTATTCTTGCCTGCAAAACCCCCTGGACAGAGAAGCCTGGTGGGCTCCAGGCTGTGGGGTCGCAGAGTCGGACACGACTTAGCGACTGAGTAGCAGCAACTGCTGCCATGTCGGGGCCAGAGTGGAAGCAGGCGGATGCAGGCGGGGCTTGTGGCAGGTGCCTGGTGGGGGCGGCGGGAGGAAGGGGGAGAAGTGGATGAACTCAAGATGGGTTTGTAGATGGAAGCCTGACGGACGCCTGAGCCAGGAGGGGACAGGAGCGGGTCAGGGGTGCCACCCCAACTTATGGCAGCTGGCTGGACGGGAAAGACGGATAGGGGGAGCTCAGCTGGTGACCTTGGGGCCAGTGAACCGAGAGAGCTTGAGCTCCTGACACGTCGGACGCGCTTGAGTCCAGCCGGATCTGAGCTCAAGGAGGAAGGAATGAAAGGCGGCCTGTACCTGGGGGCGCTGCTTCCTACCACGGTGCCGCTGGCCGAGGGGCTGGGGCAGCGGAGGCCTCTGGTGGAGGGGAGGCCTGGCAGGGGTTTGAGACGTGAGTTTGTGACATTACTGCTCCATGTCCCTGGCACGGGACCCCAGAGCTAGTCACAGCCCTGCATGGCGCTTCTGTGTGCCCGCTCACCTGCCAGCCCTGTGGAACGTGCTTGAGGAAGGGCTGGAGGGGTGAGGCCGGACGGGTGGCCTTAGGCCCAGGGGGCACCTTGTCTGTGGTGCTGATGAGTGCATCACGTGAGGGCCCGTCCTTCAGCCCAGCCTGCGCTGTGTCCTTGTGGCCAGGGTGGTGGGAGCTGCTGGGCCCTGGGGGCCTGCCCCGCCTGCCGCTGAGCTAGAGTGAGTCTGTGGAGGGCCCTCTTCGCTCACCTTGTCCTGATGTCCTGTTTTGGGGGGGTCTCCCATCGAGGCAGGACACGGGGTCCTCCGCCTCTGTGTGACTTCCCATACCCTGCGTCTTGGGTCTCGGCTGACCGGTAACCACATTGTCCATTTCGGCAGGGGTGGAGCACCGGCAGCTGCTTGACCTCGCCCAGAAGCACTTCAGCAGCCTCTCCGGGACTTACGACGAGGACGCTGTGCCCACTCTTACTCCATGCCGCTTCACTGGCAGCGAGGTGGGCTGCTGGGTGGGCGGGGGTGGTGCTCCTGCGTGCCTGGCTCTTTCATGACTCCGGAGGTGCCTCGGGAGTTGGGCTGGGGTCCCGTGGCTGCTGCCTCTCAGGCACACATGGTCACACTTGTGTGCACACGCTGCCACCCACACTTGGCACCTTTGCTGTCACCGGGGAGGTCTGGCTGTCCCTCAGCTTTGCCACGTCCCGTTTCAGATCCGCCACCGTGAGGACGGCCTGCCTCTGGCCCACGTGGCCATCGCAGTGGAGGGGCCTGGCTGGGCCAACCCGGACAATGTGGCCCTCCAGGTGGCCAACGCCATCATCGGCCACTACGACTGCACCTACGGTGGTGGCCCGGTGAGTGGGCGTGGGAGGGGACTTCGTCTTCAGGGAAGAGGCGCAGCTGGGCGGTGGGTGCTCAGCCTGCGGGGTTCAGGCGGTGGGCGGCAGACAGGAGGGTGGGTGCTGACCACCCTGGCCCCTGGCAGCACCTGTCCAGCCCACTGGCTTCCGTTGCTGCGACCAGCAAGCTGTGCCAGAGTTTCCAGACCTTCAACATCTGCTACGCAGACACTGGGCTGCTGGGCGCGCACTTCGTCTGCGACCACATGAGCATCGACGACATGATGTTTGTCCTGCAGGGCCAGTGGTGAGTGGCGGCCTGCTGCCGCTGGTCCTGGCGGGCGGGAGGCTCGGGGACCGCAGCGTCTCTCAGGATGACCCCCGCCCCACCCCTGCCCTAGGATGCGCTTGTGCACCAGCGCCACAGAGAGCGAGGTGGTCCGGGGCAAAAACCTCCTGCGAAACGCTCTGGTGTCTCACCTGGATGGTGAGTCCTGCAGCCCTGCGGCGAGGGGTGGGGTGGGTACGGGCAGTGACAGTCCCAGCACGACCAGTGCTCCTGCCCGAGACCGGCAAGGAGGACGTTGACGGTCATGTCGTGTCCCACTGCTACCCCTTCCCCAGGAGCCTGGGGTTTCAGGGACCCCTTGTGGGCGGGCCCGAGAAGCCCATGGATACAGGGGCAGGTTGTACAGGTGAGGACTGTGGTCTAGGATCAGGCCGAGGGCCAGGTCAGTGCAGAACCCTGGTGGTTCGGTGTGGACCTGTGAGCTTCCCTCACCCTTGCAGGCACCACTCCCGTGTGTGAGGACATTGGTCGCAGTCTCCTGACGTACGGCCGCCGCATCCCCCTGGCCGAGTGGGAAAGCCGGATTGCGGTAACAGGCCCCTGGGAGAGACAGCTTCGGGAGTCTTGAGCTGGCCGCCTCGCAGAGGGTGGGGGGTTGAGGCAGACTGCTCCTGTGGGCACCCCGGTGTCCTCGCAGCGTCGTCTGCCTCGGTGGTGTAAGTGGGGGCAGGGCAGAGGCGTGGGTGGCTGTGGCGGTGCCTGGGGCCCGTGGAAGCCTATACCCAGGAGAGCCCTGCTGCCATTTCCCTTTGGGAACGGGGTCAGCGCCTCGGACGTGTGGAAGGTGCCCAGGGGCCGTGCCACTCAGGGGGCCCTCCGCGTCGTCCTGCAGGAGGTGGACGCCAGGCTGCTGCGTGAGGTCTGCTCCAAGTACTTCTACGACCAGTGCCCGGCAGTGGCTGGATTCGGTGAGTGGCCTGGAAGGTCCACTCTCTGGGTGCCGCCTCAGGCCGTTGTCTGGGCCTCCCCTCTGCCTCTGCTTCCCCCCTTCCCCCAACTCTCACTGGGAGCTGCAAGTTGGGGCCCCCAAGAGGCTCTGCCCAACAGCCTGGCTGCCAGGGAGTTCTTGCTCAGAAAACCTGTCCCGGCAGCTCCCTGACTGCCTGCCAAGGTGCCTCCATCAGTCCCCCACACCCGCCAGGTAACGGACACCTCCGCGTGTGGGTGGGGCTCCAGAGACCAGAGCGTGAAGGGGCAGGCTCAGCAACCCCTGGAGGAATGTTCTCTACCCTCTTTCCACTAAAGCCTGCCTGGTGCTGCTCTGGGCAGCTCTGAATGGGGCGCGGCGTGGGGCCAGGTGTCCCTGTACCACCCAGGTACCCCACCCTGACGCCCCACCCTCTCCCCACAGGCCCCATTGAACAGCTTCCAGATTATAACCGGATCCGTAGCGGCATGTTCTGGCTGCGCTTCTAGGCAGGAAGCCTGTGCAGGCGAGAGGGCGGGGCCAGGGTTCGAGGTCCCCCCACCAAACATCACCTCGGTCCTTCAGACCTGTGCTGCTGCTGACCCGCCAACCAATAAAGTCCTGCGTTGAGAACTGCGTCGTCCCTGTCTCGTCATTGGCGTGGAGTCCACCGGGCTGTGGGTGGGGGAGCGGTGACTTCCGCCCGGTTCTGCGTGTCCTGGATGCTCTGCCTTCCCACAGGCTGATGTGTCCTCAGTCAGGGGCGAGTTGGGGGCTGTAGCACGGAGGCCGGAAGCCTTTGATGCCTGCGGGGAGCTGCCACCAGCTGTTTGCAGTTAGCCACGTGGGGGATGCTCCTCGCCAGTCTGTCCCCGGAGAGGGGTGTGGGGGGCCGTGGGAACTGCAGACCCAGCCTTTACCCTGCTAGGGCTCCCAGCCTGGGGATTCAGGTGGGAAGCCCCTTGCTGTGGGTCCTGTGGGTCGCCCTCTGAGGGACCTTGGTTCCCCCTGCCCCCCCGCCGCCACCCCCGCGGACCAGGAGAGGCCAAGAAATGTCCTCGAGGAAGCCGCCTTCGTGTGTTTACTCTGGATTCTGGGAGGAGGATAGCCTGGGGCATGGTGTTCCCATTTGGCTTCTCACTGCTGCCTGGACAGGCAAGGCAAGAATCCTTTGCCTCGATTTGCTGCTGACTCAGGCTCCAAGAATATCCCTGAGCTCTGGGGCCTGAGCCCCCTCCCTTGACGGGCTCTGTCCCAGGCAAGTCCTGAGCTGCTGGCCCGGCAGTCCCCTCCCCGTCTCCTGAGGACCTGCTGGAGCTCACAGCTGTCTAGTCCCCTTGCCACCTTTGGGCTCCGGTCCCCAAGGCAGGAGGGCAGGTAGGTCCTCCTCCTGTGCCCCCCCACGCTTCCAGTCAGGGTTCCTGGGAGCCCACTGTGGTAGCATGGACGTGTGGGGCCTGATTTGCCTGAGGGAGGTGGTGCTGGCAGTTGTGGACAGGGTCCTGGGGATGAAGTTCGTTCAGAAGTGTCCAAACCACCCGCAGTTCACTCCCACCCCAGTATTCCTCTCCCTTACCCTGTTTGTTGCCATGGGTGCCTGCCGTCCCACGTTTGAGCTCCAGGAGGATGGGCCTCCATTTGCTAAGCCCAGCCCTGGCCCTCCAAGGCCACAGGAGCGCTGGACACAGCAGTCAAGCCCCTTGGGGTGACGTCCTAATGGGCCTTGCAGACCTAGCCAGGGGGTTTGATCTCTCCTTTGGAGGCGTACTGAGGGAGATGTATTGAGGGTTACTGGGAAGAGGAGTGACTTAGTCAGCAGACAGCCTGGGGACTCAGGAGCATTTCGGTGTGGTCCCGGTGAGCCAGCACTGTGGCAGCTCTAGTAAGAGCGGGCGTGGGCTTCGGGGGGCACAGGCTGGACAGCATCCCCAGCAGGGCTGGGGTACCACAGAGGGGGGTGGGTTGGAGGAGGATGACCTGCCCAGCTTTGGCTGTGGCTCTGAGAAATTTGGAAGTGTCTTAAGACAGTGGGGTGTGTGGGGTGGAACCCCTGCAAAAGAGGCCCCAGTTGGAGACGTGGTGCAGAGACTGAAATAGAGAAGGAAAGTGTAGGAGGGAGAAAAAGACCTCTAGGGCCCCACTGCCCAGATGGAGGGAGCTGGTTTCTGGGGCTGGGCCCTAGGCTGTGTGCCTGCCAGGAGGCTGGAGCCAGGGGCCTCAGAGGGCCACACCCCTGCTTGTGAGCCTCCCGGGAGCACCAGACAGGCATGCGTCCTCAACCTAGCTTCCACCTCCAACAACCTCTCCTCCCAACCTTTGAGCGACTCCCTCACAGCAGGCTGCCCTTCCTTTTGGGGGGTCACTCATGGTTCTGATGGGATGAACACCCGTTCAACTGTTCCTCCAGTCTCCCCTAAAGGCTAGACCCAAACGTGTGTGTGTCTTCACTATGTACCAGCTCTGCCCTACACAGCCACCCTTCTGTGCAAGAAGGGGTAACGGTCTTGAGGCGGGGCTGCCTCTGTAATGAGAGCGTGTCTCGTTCTCTGCAGCCCTCACCTATAGGACGGAAGACGGTGATCCTTGGATGTGGCTGAGAAGACTTCCATCTTGGGGAAAGGTTCTGGGCCCTATGGATCACAGTGCTGTACCCATGATAATTTGGGGCTGTCCCTGTAGCTCCAGGGACAACAGGAACACCGGCAGTGCGGATGGTTGTCACCATGCCCAGCTCTGGCCACACCAGAGACCTCAAGCCCTAGAGGAGGTCAAAGCAGACAAGTTCAATAGACGTGCCGTCCCCATCTCTTCCCCCATTAGCCTATGGAGCCCCAGGAGAGGTTGGGGGGACCAGCGTGTTGGAAGGGGTGGAATGGCAGGGGTGAGTATAGACATAGTCTCCAGGCTTCCCAGAATCATTCAGGAGTAGCAGAAAAAAATAACAGGGCCTGCTTTTGAGAGTGGCTCTCTGCCTCGGCATCACCCCCTATAATGAACACAAATGCATATGCAAAGAGGGTCTCTGGCCTGCGGGTGTGTTAGGGGACTGTCCATGATCACAGAACCTGCAGGAGACAGATGGGAAGTCAGCCTGGTTAAGGGGAGAGAAGCGGGGTGAAGGTAGTCATGAAGGTGGACACTACAGGTGGAGCAAGAAAGGGGGGAGGCCCAAGATGACCTCTGGGCCTGGCGGAGGTGATGGGTGGACGGGAGTCTCAGAATGTGTGGTAGGGGGCCTGGCTGGAGCAGGTCAGGCCCACCAGTGGGGGTGGAGGCAGGAGGGGATGGATTCCTGAGAGAGGAGCTGTCACTGTGGGTGGTCCACCCTCCACACATGGATAGCCCCTCCCTGCCGCACAGCTGGATGGCATCTGCCTGGGCATAGCCGGCGATGCGGATGCGGGACACTGGGATGGACACGTATGCACAAGCACAACACACATTCTCTCCTGGCTTCCCCCTCCACGGGGGGGCGGACATGACGTGTCCAGCGGTGGACACGACGAAGACCAGCCTGAGTCCCTCGTTTGCTGTTGCAGGGATCAGGGTGGGAACAGGAGACCCACCAGACAGGGATGGCTGAATCAGAGGAGAGGCCGGCGGGACTCACCGCCCGAGGGCTGTCTGGGTGCCCCTGTGGGGGGGTGGTGAGTCATCTCCAGCTGCAGCTCCCCCCACCCCACCCCACCCCACCCCAACATCCTGCTGCGTCTTTGGTCCCCAAGAACCTCTCTGGAGTCTGGTCTCCAGCAGTCACTTCTGGGCTGTTTGACGTAAAGCAGTCAAGATCCCTGACCCTACACGGGGTGGCGGGGTCTCCCTCAACCTCTCTCTTGTAGAGAACCTCCCAGGGGAATCCCAGAAGCCACCAGCGGTGGGGGGCTTTACACTTAAATGGAGCCTGATTGTCGCGGGGAGGGGTAGCAGGGGCGGCGACCTCTGGGACGATGGGTGGGGGCGGGCCGCCTGGGTCCCCGCCCGCCGCTCCGCCCCCCTGGGATCAGGGACTTTTCTCTGCTGTGGCGGCGGGACTGCGGCGCGTCTGGCTACGGGAGCCTCGGACCGGCAGGCAAGACCGGGACTGGGGGTGGGAGAGCGCCGGCCTCAGACCCGCCGAGGCCGAGGGACAGAGGCGGGAGTCCTGGCTGCCCATCTCCCTCACCGAGGATGAGGCTGCGGCTCCTGGTGGCTGCGCTCTGCGCCGGGATCCTGGCAGGGGCGCCCCGAGTGTGGGCCCAGGCCAGGGAGAGAGGTGGGTACGGCAGGGAAGGACCCCATCCAGGGCACTGCACCTTGTCACCCGGCTCCACTCGGCCTTCATCCTAGAGCCCGCCTCCCACCCACTGCAAATCCGCGCGCATTTCTCCTAACTCTCGCCTGGACTCCCCAAACCCTCCGCAACCCATGCTGCGTCTCCCCAACTGCATCCAGTTGTGCTTGGGTCCCCTACCCCTATGACAGCCTGTGCTGGTCCCCGGAGGCCAACCTCAGTCCCTGATTCACGCCCGCACCGGAGACTCTGCCTCCCCACCAATCCTCCGCGGGAGAGTCCGCTCCGGGCTCCACCTCTGCTCCCTCCACCGCTCCCAGGCCCAAGCCAGCCTGGGCCGGTTTGCATAGTGGATGAGGCCCACCCCACCCCCCTCCCCAGCCCCAGGGGACCACTGTGAGGGGAGGGCGTAGGTGGGCTCCAGGAGGAAACCCTGATGACTCTTGCCGGCCACAGTGAGCTGCACGCGCCTCTACGCCGCTGACATCGTATTCCTACTTGATGGCTCCTCGTCCATCGGCCGAAGCAACTTCCGCGAAGTGCGGGGTTTCCTTGAGGGGCTGGTGCTGCCCTTCTCCGGGGCAGCGGGGGCTCAGGGTGTACGCTTCGCCGCCGTGCAGTACAGCGACGACCCACGGTCAGTGGACCCCCACAACTGCACCCACCAGGACCCCTCCCCCAGTCAGAAGCAGAGAGCTCCACGTCCGTGGGTCAGGTTTTAGGGAACCCAGAGGGTCCCCTCCTTCCACCCGCCAAGGCATCCTTTTAAGAAGCAGGGATCTCCCAGGTGGAGCCCTGACACCTGAGACCCCCCTCCCCACCAGCGTCCTGCCAAAGTCAGGGGCTGTGTTTTCTGATCTGGAGATGGAGAGCCTGGGAGGGGGGCACCAGGGGCTTGAGAAGGCCTGGGTCTGCTGGACTCCCCATGTTCTAGCCTGCTGATGCCTGGCAGCCTCTCACTCAGCAGAGGGCCTCCCTGTCTGGCCAGGGTCCACCTCCCTACAACTGGGCCCTTCCTCCTACCGTTATTTAATTAAACAGACATCCCGGCCCCTGAGCCTGGGAGCCCCACGGGGGCCAGGCCTGCTCAAGCCCAGCCACAGGCAGGACACAGAGAGGTACCTAATGCCTTTGTTAGCTTGGGAGCTTCAGAGATGGGGGGAATCACAGAAGCACAGAACCGAGAGGACCGTCAAGGGGGCCTGATAACTCACCACCCTCACCCTAGAGACCTCTGAGAGGCCAAGGCCAGAAAAAGTTCTTGTCCCTAGCCTGCTGCCACCCGCCTCCCCGCAGGACAGAATTTGACCTGGATGCGCTTGGCTCAGGAGGAGATGTGATCCGTGCCATCCGAGAGCTCAGCTACAAGGGGGGCAACACACGCACAGGGGCCGCGATCCTCCACGTGGCTGACCGTGTCTTCCTGCCCCAGCTGGCCCGACCCGGTGTCCCCAAGGTGACCTCTCACCCTACCCTGCCTTCCACGGTGATCCCACGTGAAGGGTCTGAGGCAGTCCTGACGTGACCCTCCCCCTGCCCCAGGTCTGTATCCTCATCACAGATGGGAAGTCCCAGGACATGGTGGACACAGCTGCCCAGAGGTTGAAGGGGCAGGGAGTCAAGCTGTTCGCTGTGGGTGAGCACCAGGCTGGGGTGATGGGTCAGCTGGGGCAGGGGCAAGTCAGAGGGCATGTGGGCAGCTGAGCCCTGACCGGGCGTCACCTCAGGCATCAAGAATGCAGACCCCGAGGAGCTGAAGCGAATCGCCTCACAGCCGACCAGCGATTTCTTCTTCTTCGTCAATGACTTCAGCATCTTGAGGACGCTCCTGCCTCTGGTTTCCCGGAGGGTGTGCACAACTGCGGGTGGTGTGCCCGTGACCCTGCCCCGTGAGTTCCCGCTCACCCTGGGTGCCCTGACCTGAACCCCGACCCAAACCCCAACTTGGCAGTGCCAATTCCATCCCATGTGCTCCTAACCTTTGACCCTGGTGCTGACCCTGCACCCTTTGTGCTGACCGCTGATTCTCTTGCCTGGTTGCCTGACTGCCCCCTTCCCCAGCCGATGACTCGACCTCTGGTCCACGAGACCTGCTGCTGTCTGAGCCAGGCAGTCAGTCCTTGAGAGTCCAGTGGACAGCGGCCAGCGGCCCTGTGACTGGCTACAAGGTCCAGTACGCCCCCCTGACAGGGCTGGGACAGCCACTGCCGAGCGAGCGGCGGGAGGTAAGGTTGTCGGCAGTGGCAGGTGGAGGGCTGGGGGCTTAGCCGGGCACGATGGAGTGACCTCTGACCCTGGGCATCACAGGTGAGCGTCCCAGCTGGTGAGACCAGTGTGCGGCTGCAGGGTCTCCGGCCACTGACTGAGTACCAAGTGACGGTTGTCGCCCTCTACGCCAACAGCATTGGGGAGGCCGTGAGCGGGACCGCTAGGACCAGTGAGCAGTTTTGCTAACCTCTGACCTCACTCGCCCAACTACCCATCCCTGTAACCCTTCTCCACTCTGGAGCCACTAATCCCTGATGGGACCTTCCCCTAGCTGCTCTGGAGGGGCCGGAAGTGACCATCCAGAACACCACAGCCCACAGCCTCCTGGTGGCCTGGAGGGGTCTGCCAGGTGCCACTGGCTACCGGGTGACGTGGCGGGTCGTCAGGGGTGAGTGAGAAGTGCTGTGGGTGGAAGGGAGTCCCTGCGCCTCAGACGGGACGGTGGGGTCCTGAGTCTGCAAGACCCACTGACCCTTCCGTGCCCCCCGGGCAGGTGGGGCCACGCAGCAGCAGGAGCTGGGCCCTGGGCAGGGGTCAGTGTTGCTGCGGGACCTGCAGCCTGGCACCGACTATGAGGTGACCGTGAGCGCCCTGCTTGGCCGGAGCGTGGGGCCGGCCACCTCCCTGACTGCCCGCACTGGTGAGAGGGCTGGGTGCTTCCTTCAGGCTGGGTGGGCACGCTTGGCCGGGCACAGAGGACCACTGACATCCCACGTGCCCCAAGCAGACACGTCCGTCGAGCAGACCCTGCGTCCTCTCATCCTGGGCCCCACGTCCATCCTCCTCTCCTGGGATCTGGTGCCTGAGGCCCGTGGCTACCGGCTGGAGTGGCGGCGTGAGAGTGGTCTGTGCAGGAGGCCGGGGTGGGCAGGTGGGGTAGAGGCCTGGCTTGGCTGGCCTAACCCCGTCCTTCTGCAGGCCTCGAGGTGCCACAGAAGGTGCTGCTGCCCTCTGACGTGACCCGCTACCAGTTGGATGGGCTGCAGCCGGGCACCGAGTACCGCCTCACGCTCTACACGCTGCTAGAGGGCCGCGAGGTGGCCACCCCGGCAACTGTGGTCCCCACCGGTGAGGGCCCCCGTGGGCCTGGTCAGGTGGGCGGGGAAGGGACAGGGCGGGGGGGATGTCCCAGGCCACCTCTGACGCTGTGCTCTCTCACTGGTCCAGAGCTGCCCGTGGGCCCTGTCACAGACCTCCAGGCCACCGAGCTGCCTGGGCAGCGCGTGCGAGTGTCCTGGACCCCAGTTCCCAGCGCCACCGAGTATCGCATCACCGTGCGCAGCACCCAGGGTGAGGCAGACGCCGCCAGACCCGTACAGACACTGAAGTTCCCGCCCTCGGGGTCTGACTGCACCCTTACCACATCCCTTTCCTCTCCTGGGTCTCTACAGCCTCCTCCTGTCTCCTTGCCCATCCATCTCCCAAGAAGGCCCTGAAGCCAGACCTGTCACGGGGCCTTTCTGTCCCCTGCCCTGTCCCAGACTATCTCTGCACCTGGATCTGTCTCCACTCCCCTCCCCACATCCCTGACCATGGCTTTCACCTTCTCCACCACCACGAGCTCAACCCCTGCCCTTCTGTAAGCTTAGCTGGGACCACGGTCCTCCAATGCCCCCGTCCAGCATTGACTCCACATCACTATTAATGACCTGTCAGCTCACATCGCCATCCACCAACTTCTGCCATCCTGCATCTTATGTCCCTGTCTGCTCACTCCCATCACTGTCGCCATTCATCACAGGCCCGTTTTCCTGTGTCGCTGTCCCTCGTGACTCCTTTTATCCCCTGCCCTTATGCCTCACCCTTTTCTGTCCCATGTCCCATCCCTCGCTGACCCTTTTCATCCTGTATCTCTGTCCATCACTGACCGCCTTCATCCCCCGCCCCCATCCCTCACTGACCCCTGCCTGCCCGTCCTACCTTCTCTCGTAGGGGTTGAGCGGAGCCTGGTGCTTCCTGGGAGTCAGACGGCCTTTGACTTGGATGACGTCCGGGCTGGGCTCAGCTACACGGTGCGGGTGTCAGCGCGAGTAGGCAGCCGGGAGGGCGCTGCCAGCGTCCTCACTGTCCGCCGGGGTGAGCGCGGCACGTGATGGGGGGACAGCTGCCTGACTCACCCTGGGGTCCTGGTTTTGATCCCTGACCTCTGTCTTTAACTCCCAGAGCCAGAAGCCCCACTGGCCATCCCAGGGCTGCGGGTTGTGGCATCGGACGCAACGCGAGTGAGGGTGGCCTGGGGACCGGTTCCCGGAGCCAGCGGATTTCGGATTAGCTGGAGGACGGATAATGGTCAGTGGGGGGTGTGTGGGAGGGCTGTTGGGGGCGGGGGACGATCAGCTATGGGGGACCTGAGGGCAGGCAGGAGCCATGTGCCAGCACTTCCCTCTGACACTAGGTCTGGAGTCCAGCCAGACAGTCCCCTCAGACTCTACCGCCACCGACATCGTGGGGCTGAGGCCTGGGACCTCCTACCAGGTGGCTGTGTCGGCGCTGCGAGGAAGAGAGGAGGGCCCTCCCGCAGTCATCGTGGCTCGAACTGGTCAGGGCCTGACCCGGCCCCTTGGCGCTCTCTCTCCAGTGCTCTGTCAGACCCCCATGGCTTCCCTCTCAGACCCTTGCTTCTCCACAGAACTCCAGTCTCCAGCTTTAGATCCCCACTGCCTCCTCCCCCAGAGGCCCTGCTTCCCCCTTCAGTCTCCCGTGGCTCCCCCGAAGTCCCTGCCTTCTTCAGATTCCTCTGCCTCTCCCCCAACACCCCACTCTTCTTGCCCCTCACCTCTCAGACCCCATTGCCTGTTTTCTGCCGGCCCTGACCCTCCTCTTAGACTTGTACACTTTCTACTCCTAATACCTCCACCAGAACCCTATTACCTTCTCTGCCAGATGCTCTGGTCTCGCAGATTCCTGTCCCCTGCCGCCTCAGATTTCCACTGTCCCTTCTGTCTGAACCCCCTTCTTCCCCACCTGACCCACCCACTCCCTTCTGCTGTCAAATCCTTGCCTCCGGTTAGACTCCCATGCCTTTCCTGTAGTAGATAGATACCCAACACCTCCCCCATCAGACCCCCCGCTGCCTCTTCCATCAGACTCCCCCATTGCCTCTCCCCTCCAGATCCCCTGGGCCCAGTGAGATCGGTCCGTGTGACTCGAGTCAGCAGCTCATCTGTCACCATCACCTGGAACAGGGTTCCTGGTGCCGCAGGGTACAGGGTCTCCTGGCGCTCAGGCCGAGGTGGGGACCAGGGATTTGGGAAAGGACCACAGGTTTGGGAGGTTGTGTGTAGGGGGCAGGTCTGGGTGGAATGGGAGCAGGGGGTTTCTTAAGGGGTGCAGGTGAGACATCGGGGGTCAGAGTCAGGATAGTCCTAGAGCTACCTTCATCCTCACTCCCAGGCCCAGAGAAATCCCAGTTGGTTTCTGGGGAGGCCACGGTGGCCGAGCTGGATGGACTGGAGCCAGATACTGAGTACACCGTGCGTGTGTGGGCCCGTGTGGCTGGTGTGGACGGGACGCCTGCCTCTGTGGTTGTGAGAACTGGTAAGTGGCCCCTGGCCAGCTGCTGACCACATGTCACTGACTGGCCTGTTCTCTGTGTATTCCTGGCTGCTCCAGCTGCCCGCTCCTTCACTGATCCTCCCGTGACTTCTCTTCCCACACTGACCTACCCTACCCTGACTAGAAGTCCATGCATAGTGACCTCCTGGCTGCTCCACACTGCCCACTCCGAGGCACTGATCTCCTCCCTCTCAGCAGTTACCTACACTGACCTGCCACACTCACCTCACACTGAGCTTCAGACAGACCTTCCTGCCTTGAGGAAGGTCTCAATGCCTGTTCTGCCACCCTCTTCTCTGCCAGCTCTCCAGTGACCCCTTGCCCTGCCTCTGCCCCCAGACCCTCAGCCCGTGGGCAGTGTGTCGAAGCTGCAGATCCTTAATGCTTCCAGTGACGTTCTGCGGGTCACCTGGGTGGGGGTCACTGGAGCCACAGCCTACAGACTGGCCTGGGGCCGGAGCGAGGGTATGGTTCCCTGCCCCTGCCCTTGCCCTTCCTGGCTGGGATTGCCCCCTCTGGCCTGCCCCCTCTAACTCTGACTGCTACCCTATGCTCACCTGGCCAGGTGGCCCCACAAGACAGCAGATTCTCCCAGGAAACACGGACTCCGCAGAAATACGGGGCCTCGAAGGCGGAGTCAGTTATTCAGTGAGAGTGACCGCCCTCGTAGGGGACCGCGAGGGCGCGCCGGTCTCCATAGTCGTCACCACCCGTAGGCAGAGCTCGGGCTGGGGCGAGCCTTGGCTGCTGCCTCCATGGCTTGGGGGCGGGGCTTGTGCTCGGGAATGGAAAAGGGGCCAGGGATTGGTCGTCGTGAACCTGTGGGGGCGGGGTCTTGGGGGGGCGGTGCGCCTTCCAGGGTTGGCCTGGGATTGGCACAGAGGGGGAGGGGAGGAGCCTCCCTGATGGGCGTGCTTTTTTTCTCTAGCTCCTGAGGCTCCTCCAGCACTGGAGACACTTCGTGTGGTGCAGCGAGGGGAGCACTCGCTGAGGCTGCAGTGGCAGCCGGTGCCTGGGGCACGCGGCTTCCGTCTGCGTTGGCGACCTGAGGGTGAGAGGTACCCCCGGTGAGGGGGTGGGGGAGTTAGGGATCGGGGGGGAGGGGCTGGGAGTGGGGTCCCGTGAAATCCGTGAGGATGGGTACGGATTGTCAGTGGGGTCTGTGGGATTGCTGAAGGTACCTGGGATCAGTCACTTAGGTGCGTGCGATCAGGGAGGGTCATTCAGGCAGAGTCAGCGAGAATGAGGATCACAGTCAGGAGGTAGACCCCATTGGCAGAGTCAGTCAGTGAGGCTGGCGGGGGTCATGGTCAGTAAGGTAGGTGAGGGTCAGTGAGGTGGACGTGCCCATTAATGCCAGCCTGTAGCATCCTCCTACATGCCCCCGACCTCCACTCTCACGCCTGTCCCAGGTGGCCAGGAACAGTCCCGAGTCCTGGGGCCTGAAGTCAGCAGCTATGACCTGGATGGGCTGGAGCCAGCAACCCACTACCGCATATGGCTGAGTGTCTTGGGGACAGCTGGAGAAGGGCCCCCCTCGGAAGTGACTGCATACACTGGTATGCTCCTACCTTTACTGATGACCTACCCTGACTTCCTGCACCCCATGACCCTGAGTGACTCCTCCTGTAGCCCCCTCTACCATTCTTAACCTGGGGTGATCCCAGCATGTCTTCTGGTGACACTTCCTTCACTACGCTGAATCTACCCCAGGGTCTCCTTAGATCTCTCTGGGATCTCAGGACACAGGCTCTGATCCCTGGTCTTTGATTCCTCCTCCAGAGTCACCTCGTGTCCCAAGCACTCAGCTGCGTGTGGTGGACACATCAGTCGACTCAGTGACTCTGGCCTGGACCCCAGTGTCTGGGGTATCCAGCTACATCCTATCCTGGCGGCCTCTCAGAGGCCCTGGCCAAGGTGAAGGGGAGGCCTGGGTTGGGGCAGGTTGGCAGCGGGGGCTCCATGGAAGGCGTCCTGTTTAATGGAGCTTTGTCCTCCGCAGAACTGCCTGGGGCCTCACAGACACTTCCGGGGACCTCAAATTCCCAGCGGGTGACAGGCCTAGAGCTGGGCACCTCCTACCTCTTCTCCCTAACTCCTGTCCGGGATGGTGTACGGGGTCCTGAGACCTCCATCACACAGAGCCCAGGTAGGGTAGGCACCGCAGGAGGGGCCACAAGGGTAGCTCGAGGGGCTGAGTTCCTTGGTAACTCAGCCCCCTTGCCTGCAGCGTGTCCCCGTGGCCTGATGGATGTGGCGTTCCTGGTGCATGCCACTCGAGACAATGCTCATCGCTCGGAGGCTGTGAAGCGAGCCCTGGAGCACCTGGTGTCTGCACTCGGGCCTCTCGGGCCACAGGCCGTCCAGGTTTGACCCCAGAGGCAGCCAGACTCCGGCCTGTCTCTGCCCACCCCTGGCCCCCACACCATTTTCCTGTCCTGCCAGCGGTCCAGGTTTTCTCACAGCCCTTCCGCAGGCTCCAGATTGCCTCACTAGCTGGCTGGCTCTGTATCCTGCCATCACCGCTGACACGTTGGGCGCTGTGTCTCCCCCAGGCTCTGTGTCCCCTCTTCCTCTGGGTCATCCTCTCCAGGCTCTGTGTTCTGCCCGCCCTAGGTCGGCCTCTTGTCCTACAGTCACCGGCCCTCCCCACTGTTGTCGCTGAACAGCTCCCATGACCTTGGCATCATCCTGCAGAAGATCCGTGACATCCCCTACACGGACCCAAGTGGGAACAACCTGGGTAAGGACTCCAGTGGACATGGACTCTTGGGGCTCTCTCTTGGGGAGCTCGGTGCCCCTGGGTTCCGACATGTCCTTTCTCCCAGGCACAGCCGTGGTTACAGCCCACAGATACCTGCTGGCACCAGATGCACCTGGACGCCGCCGGCATGTGCCAGGGGTGATGGTTCTCCTGGTGGATGAGCCCTTGAGAGGTGACATCTTCAACTCTATCCGTGAGGCCCAAGCTGCTGGTGAGGAGCAAGGCTGGTGGGAATGGGAGCTGGGAGCAGCCTTGGCCCCGGCAGGGTCCTCATGCAGGCTGCTGGACCTTTCTTAGGGCTCAAAGTGATGATGCTGGGGCTGGCGGGAGCTGACCCAGAGCAGCTGCGTCGCTTGGTGCCTGGCATGGACCCTTCCCAATCCTTCTTTGCTGTGGATGATGGGCCGAGCTTGGAGCGGGCCGTCAGTAGTCTGGCAGCAGCCCTGTGTCAGACAGCCTTGACCACGCAGGTTTGGAAGGGGCCTCTGGGGGACTAGGTGGTAGAGAAGAGTGGGTCTGGGGGCTCTTGGAGGAACTGCCTGACCTCAAGGAGACCCTGTATCCACAGCCACAGCCAGAACCTTGCTCAGTGTATTGTCCAAAGGTGAGTGTCCAGGGTTGAGAGTATGAGTGAGGGCCACTCCTGGGGCAAGCCGCTCTGACCCTCCACCCGACTTGTCTTTCCCCAGGGCCAGAAGGGGGAACCCGGACAGATGGTGAGTGGCTC
The DNA here is from genome assembly GCF_019320065.1 of Cervus canadensis. Classification (NCBI taxonomy): domain Eukaryota; kingdom Metazoa; phylum Chordata; class Mammalia; order Artiodactyla; family Cervidae; genus Cervus; species Cervus canadensis. The sequence continues at coordinate 9,281,702 of NC_057407.1, read as the reverse complement.
TGATGGGGGGTAGAGAATGGGTTGGGGGGCTCAGTGGGGCAGGGGGAGGTCAGCAGCAGAGGACTCATGATCACCTTTCCTAGGGCCTGAAAGGACAAACCGGGCCTCCTGGCCCCCCCGGCCTCCCGGTGAGTGCCTCCCCACACCTGTCATCTGCACCCCAAGTAGCAGAGTGTCCCCTCACCTGCTCTCTCCTCGCAGGGCAGGATTGGTGTTCCTGGCCCCCAAGGACCTCCTGGAAGTGCCTCTGCGAAGGGCGAGAGGGTGAGTGTAGAGACCACTGAGGTTCCCCTAAGACAATCCTCGAAGCTTCCTCAGGTTTTTAGAAGAGAGAGTGAAAAAACAGAGTTAGAAACACAGAGTATTTCTGGAAGCCTAAGTGAATGTGATAGGCCGCGGCAGAGACTTTGGGGAGTCTCTGCCCAAAGTCTCTGAAGTGGAGGGAGCCGGTGGGGTTTCAAGGTCCCCTGGAGAAACTGGGCGGAAGTTCTAAGTCCTCGAGGCATGGGAGGCCCTGGCCTCATCACTGCCCCTGTGCCTGGGCTTTGGCTCCATGCAGCTCAGGGGCAGTATCTTGGCCCCACGGCTTCCCCCCCCAACAGCACTTGGGCCTGTGGGGTGAGGGGTCCAGGTGAAGAAGAGTCAGTCAGCACTCCTCCAGCGAACCAGGGGCACCGAGGGAGGGTCCCTTCCTGCTCTGACCTCTTTGCCTCCTTAGGGCTTCCCTGGGGCAGATGGGCCTCCCGGCAGCCCTGGCCGCCCTGGGACTCCTGGAGCCCCTGGTCCGAAGGTGAGCAAGCCTTGCCCTCGCAGTTCACATGGTGGGACGCTTTGCTTGAGTGGGTGGGGTGGTCTGACTGCTCTGACTCTGGCTTCCATTTACAGGGCTCCCCAGGGTGGGCCGGCCCTCGTGGAGAACCAGTAAGTTGCTCTCCCTCTCAGCGTCTTCCCAGAGCTCTTTCTGCGGGGTGGGGACCTGGGGTGGTGGAGCGGGATTGGCCTGTGGGGGCCCAAACTGAAACGCACTGAGATCAGACATCACCCTTTGTTCTGTTTTGTCCTCAGGGAGAGCGAGGACCTCGAGGGCCAAAGGGGGAGCCGGTAGGTGAAGGATGGAGGGCAGGGAACCAAGCTGGATGTCCCAGGGAGGAGCAGAGTTGACCCCCAGCCCGACACTGTGCAGGGCCTAAGGCATCATGAGGAATAGCTGGGGACCTCTGGGGGCTTCTCCCACCTCAGGGTTCCCACACCCTGAATCAAGCCTGCTGTCCTCTGTCCTGCAGGGAGAGCCTGGACAAGTCATTGGAGGCGAGGGCCCAGGGCTTCCTGGGCAGAAAGGGGACCCTGGACCTCCAGTAAGTTCTAGAGTATGGTGGAGGGGGAGAATCTATGGGGGAGTGGGAGAGAATGGGGGTCTATGGGGTTATGCTTTATACTTTGTCTCTTCCATCAGGGTCCCCCTGGATCTCGTGGGCCATTGGGAGACCCAGGACCCCGGGGTCCCCCAGGATTTCCTGGAACAGCTGTGAAGGTGACAGTATGACCACCAAATGGTCTCATCACCTCCATGTGATCCAGTGACCTGGTGACCTCCTTTGAACCCACACTACCCCTACTGGTCACTCTGAGCCCATATGACCTCTTGACCACCCCGCATCCATGACTCCTCAGTTCCTCCATGACCTTTGTAATCCAGTTTCACCCCAAGACCCCCATTCCTCCTGGGATCTTGGGAAGTGGAGGTATAGAGGGTCAAGGGTCATGATCTCTCTTCCAGGGTGAGAAAGGCGATCGTGGGGAGCGGGTAAGTAAGGGGCAAGTTAGGCTGGGGGTGGCGTGGAACCTGATTCCCCCGACCATCCCCTGACCTGCTGTTCTTTCCCAGGGCCCCCCTGGACCAGGTGACGGCACTGCTGCTCTGGGCGAGCCTGGGCTGCCGGTGAGGGAGCTTTGAGGCTCTGCTGGGGACCCTGGGGGCCATGCTCCGGGTGTGGATAGGGGGCTCTGCTGGGGCAGTGGGGTGGGATGCTGGGCCTCAGTTTGTGGCTCTCAGTTTTTGCTCACTTCCTCCTAGGGTCTTCCTGGAAGCCCCGGACCCCAAGGCTCAGATGGCCCCCCTGGAGAGAAAGGAGAAAAGGTGGGAGACCTGACCTCTTGGTGTCCCAGTTCTCAGGTAGAGGGAGGCGTCTGGATACAGGGAGCAGGGTCTTTTACCATCTGTTCCTCTTTCAGGGTGACTGTGAAGATGGAGCCCCGGGCCTCCCAGGACAACCTGGGATCCCGGGTGAGCGGGTGAGTGTGGGGGCCAGGGGTTCTGAGTGTGGTGGGCAAGGCCCCAGCCCTCACCCTCAGTCATCAACCCTCTACTCCATCCTTATTCCCAAACCCAAATCTCTGAACCCCCTTTCAGGGCCTTCGGGGACTTCCTGGAGATGCTGGCCCCAAAGTAAGTGCCAGGACTCCCCTGGGGGGCCCAGTGGTTAAAACTCCGAGCTTCCAATACAGTGAGTGCAGGTTTGATCCCTGATCAGGGAGCCAAGACCTCACATGGTCCATGCCCAAGAAAAGAGATCATAAAACAAGAGAAGCAATATTGTAACAGATTAAATAAAGACCAAAATAACTAAAAAAAATCTACACCAAAAAACGTGCCATTTGGGGAGGTCAGGTGTGAGGGGTGACACGCTGGGACCCCTGTAGGATTAGGGGAGGCAGAGGACCGGAGGTAAGAGTCCTCTCCAGGTCAGAGGTTGCGGTTTCAGGGGTGGGTGACTGGAGTCTGAGACACCTTTTCTGGGCTTCAACAGTGAAGGCCCCTTTCCTGTCTCTCCCCTCAGGGCGACCGAGGACTAACAGGGGCCGCCGGTGAGGCTGGAGAGAAGGTCAGTGTGCCCTGGGGGGTCTCTCAGGGCCCTAGAGGGTCTGGGGCAGACTTGGTTCTGACCCATTCTGTTCCATCAGGGCGAACGTGGATCGCCTGGCCCAGTGGGACCACAGGTGAGCCTACTGACCCCCAGTACCAGCTGATCTTGGCTCCCTACCCCTCCTGGTTCTGGCTTCTTGCCCTTGACCTCCACTGCCCCTGACCCTCCACCCCTCCTCATATGACTTCTAATCTCCGCTGCTGCAGACTCTAACCCTTAACCTCAGGGACCTGCTTTTAGGTCTCTGACCCCGCTGAACTGACCTTGACTTCCACTGACCTGGCCTCTGTCTTCCTGCTGACCTCAATCCTGATCTCCTGGGACGCCCATCCTGAACCTCCAGCCCTTCTCTGCCATCATCCCTCTACCCTCGCCTGCCCACCCTGAGTCAGCATTTCTGCTTCTCTTCCCCAGGGGCTGCCAGGAGCTGCTGGACGACCTGGACCCGAGGGGCCTGAAGTAAGTCTGTGACTGTGGGCCCAGGAGTGGGGCTTTACATGTTCCTCCCCATCCTGGGCTCACGCTTTCTCCATGCGCAGGGGCCACCAGGACCGGCCGGCCGCCGAGGAGAGAAGGTGGGTCACGGCCTGGGAGTCAGTCCCCCCTATACTTGGGATTGTGGCAGGTGGGACCCTGGGCCTTTGAGTCCCCATGCGGATCCCTAACCCATCCCTGTCCCTATCCTCTCTCCACAGGGGGAGCCTGGTCGGCCTGGAGACCCCGCAGTGGTGAGTGAAGGGAGGGTGCGTATCTCTGATCACAGCACAGCCCCTTGAGCACTGTAACCCACCTGGAAATCAGCGCTGTGGGCTCAGAGCTCTGTGACTCTGATGCTGTAACAAACCTTCCAACTCCTGGCTGTGATCCTGTGACCCCATGACCGTCGTACAGGCCGTGAGCGCTGTGTAACCCCTGCCCTGCTCCCTGTGGTGACCCCGTACCCTCTGGGCAGAGACTTCCGGTTTCATATAACCCCAACCCCATTCAGGGCTGTAGTACTATGATCCCTTGGCCAAGCCATGTCTGTCCTGTTTTCAGGGACCTGGGGGTGCTGGAGCCAAAGGAGAGAAGGTATGTCTGGCGAGAAGTGAAGGGCAGCTATTACAGGGTTGAGATCAAGGCCACAAGGCGCGCCTCAAGCAGGGCCCTTGGAGGCCACGACAGTTGTGGCGTGATTGCTGGGTAGTGGGGCTCATGGAGCCTGGGGCTGAGGCTGATCATCTTTGTCACCTCCAGGGAGATATGGGGCCCCCTGGGCCCAAAGGAGCTACCGGATTCAAAGGGGAACAGGTAAGTGTGGGAAATGTTAGGGGGTTGGGTAGGTGACTGTTGTGTCCCCTGACCTCTGATCCTTCCTTCCACAGGGCTCACCGGGCTTGGCTCTTCCTGGAGACCCTGGCCCCAAAGGAGACCCTGGAGGCCGAGTGCGTAAATGTGGGGAAGGGGAGTGTGACAGAAAGAGATGAGGTGGTGCCTGGGAGCCCCAACTAAGTCTTATCCCCCCTCCCCATGCCCTGCAGGGTCCCATCGGCCTCACTGGCAGAGCAGGACCCCCGGTGAGTGGCTGTGACCTCGGGTACCATCAAGGTTTCTGGGGTCCCCTCCCCTCAAGGACTGGCTATATGTGCAGCATCACTCTTTCCTCCTCCGCAGGGTGACTCAGGACTCCCTGGAGAGAAGGGAGACCCTGGGCGGCCTGGTTCCCCAGGACCCATCGGCCCCCGAGGACGAGACGTAAGAGGACTGGACTGGGGGAGTGCTGGGGGGTGGGAAGTAGGGTATTGCTGGCATCCCTGGGAGATGGGGATCAGGGCTGACCCTCATGTCCCACAGGGTGAAGTTGGAGAGAAGGGCGACGAGGGTCCCCCGGTGAGACTCCTTCCCACTGTGGTTTCTGATCTTTTGTCCTTGAACGGGAATCCCAGGGGGGTGGGGGCTTCACCAGGTTATCTGGTCCATCCTCCTGCCTCCCATCCAGTCAGTACCCGCGCCTGTTTGGCCGCCCCTCCCTGAGTTAGTTTGAGCCTAACTCATCTGTTTGATATGGTGTTCTCTCCACCACCAGGGTGACCCAGGTTTGCCTGGAAAAGCTGGCGAGCGTGGCCTTCGGGTGAGGCTTTGCAGGGAGAAGTAAGGGGGGTTCTGCATTAGAGGAGGTGGGAACAAAGGTGATGGGAAACTCTGACATGGTTTTCAGGGTGGTGGAGAACCTGGGGCAGTATAGAGGTCATGGGGCAATCTGCAAAATCCTGGGAGGGGGAGGGTCCATCTCACACCAGCTACTCTTCTCAGGGGGCTCCTGGAGCTCGGGGGCCTGTGGGTGAGAAGGGAGACCAGGGAGATCCTGGAGAGGATGGACGAAATGTGAGTCATGACCTCTGACCCCTGAACTCTAACCTCAGCTTCAGTGTCCAACCATCCAGCCCCCAGCCTCTGACCCTGCCACCCCAACCCTGCAATGCCCAACCCTCACAGGGATTTCCTGTGACCCCTCATCACAACACTCAAAGGCCACAAGGATCCCCGTGAGTCCCTCGGGTGTTTCCAAAGCCCTGCAGACTGCCACCCCTCCTCACTGACCCTGACCCTCTGCTTCTGCAGGGGAGCCCTGGACCGTCTGGACCCAAGGGTGACCGTGGGGAGCCAGTGAGTAGTGCTGGTGTTTTGGGCACAGAGGGGATGGAGGGTTGTGGTGGTCTGTCTGGTGAGCACCCTCGTGAAGGGCTTAGAGATCAAGGTCAGGAGCCCTGGTGGTCATCCCCAGGCCTGATCTGGCTTCTGGCGCTTGGCATTGAGGTGCAGGGAATTTGGGAGCAGAGCTGAGCTTGGGGCAAACCTGAGCTACCCCATGGGGCCCCAGAGTTCCTGTTGACTACAATTATTTCCTTCCCTAGGGTCCCCCAGGAGCCCCTGGACGGCTGGTAAGACCTGACTGGGTCTGATCCTCTGTCATCTCCCCCACCTGCCCCTACTGGCCCCATACATCCCTTCCACTGACTCCCACTTTCCCCACTGCCCCTGGATGTCTTCACTGGTCCTCACATGCTCCTCTTCCCCTCGTTGGACTGTTCCTCTCACTGGCCATTCCCCCCACAGGTGGACGCGGGACTTGGAGCCGGAGAGAAGGTACCAGATTCTGGGGTGGAGTGAGGCTGTGAGCATGGAGAAGCATTCCAGTGCCCCCATGACCGGTTCTGCCCCTGGGCACGCCTGTGGCCCCAGTGCTGTTCCCTCAACACGCTCGTTTCTGCCGCAGGGAGAGCCTGGGGATCGAGGACAGGAGGGTCCACGAGGACCCAAGGGCGACCCTGGCCCCCCCGGAGCTTCTGGGGAGAGGGTGAGTGTGGCTGGTTCCACGGGGCCGTGTGGGCCTGGGAAACCCTGCTCTGATTTCTTCCTCTCCCATCCTCAGGGCGTCAGTGGACTTCGGGGGCCTCCAGGCCCACAGGTGAGTGATGCACTTTGTACCATCAGCCTAAGTCTCCGTCTTGCCCTCACCTCCCACTGACCTCATGACCTTGTTCCCTTCAGGGGGACCCAGGTGTTCGAGGCCCAGCAGGAGAAAAGGTGAGAGGGCGTGGAGGTTTTCCATCTGTGAGCCTGGGCTCTCAGATCCGTCTCGTCCTTTGAGGCCTCTTACCACTCACTCTGTTCTCCCCAGGGCGACCGGGGCCCGCCTGGCCTGGATGGCCGCAATGGGCTGGATGGGAAACCAGGAGCCTCTGGTCCCCCTGGGCCGCATGTGAGTTGTGGCGGTCACTGCGTGGTCACACCTCTTCCCTTGTCCCTTCGTATGGCCCCAGTCTCCAGAGCCTTGTGGGTCTTGATGTGCTCTGGGGCCAGCTGGGTTATCTGTGTCTTCTCCTAGTACGCCTCCTGGCTGTTGGGTGTTACTGCCTGGCAGGCCTTGGGTTCACAGGAACTAGTGGCCCTGTCAGCGGGCAGTGCCCCTGACCCCATGACCACTGCGGACTCCCTGACTTGAGTCTCTCTTTAGGGTGCCATGGGCAAGGCCGGAGACCCAGGGAGAGATGTAAGTAAGGGGGGATGTTAGGATGGAGGGCAGCTCAGGGGTCCAGCATAAACTGTAGCCTGATTGTCATAGTTACAGTATCACTGGCAGTAGGGACATTGGTCCAGCCCTGTCCTTGGTAGGGTCCTGGTCCCCTGGCAGGCAGGTTTGAGCAGAGTTCTGCTTTCCAGTCTTCTCTGCCTTGGGGTCTATAGTAGGACCCCCAAAACCTGAAGCTTCTTCCCTTGGGAGTTTCAGCAGTCTCAGCCTTGGGACCTCAATGGGACCTCCCAATTCTGGGGGGTCTCCACCCTGGAGGAGGTTTTTAGTGGCGTCCTTCAAGTCCATGGGTGTGCCCCAGGGGATATCTCAGCGATCCTCTCAATCCTAGCAAAGACTTTTTCCAGGGACTTCCGGGCCTTCGAGGAGAACAGGGGCCCCCTGGCCCTGCTGGTCCCCCCGGAGCACCGGTGAGTCCCACTTTCATGGTACCCTTTTGCCCCCTTACTGCCCTCACCCCAACCCTGACTTCTGACCAATGATCTCTTCCGACAGGGAAAGCCAGGAGAGGATGGCAAGCCTGGCCTGAATGGGAAAAACGTGAGTGTCTAGAGTAGACACAGGGAAACCTCCAAAAAAATGCTAGCACCTGGACACAGCCCAGACGTGCAACACACAAGGGGCACACACGCAGACACAGGTTGACGCGCACTGACACCTGTGTACCTAACCCACACACACAGACACGTCTGGAAACACATGTCCACGCGCACACAGAGGCAGCCTCACAGACATGGGCAGTTAGGTGGACATGCCAACCTGTGCCCAGATGGACCAACTCAGGCTAAAATAACCACGGCCACGGGCACAGGCGAAGAGCACAGACCCAGATGGAGAGGTGCAGACACAGGTGTGAAGGCCTCATTCAGGGACACTGAGGACCCTGACACCCGTACCCACACTCGTATATGTGCTGTGCCGGGGCCCCAGGGCTGCACGTGGACCCCTGTGGAGATGTGGGACACACCGCCAAGGCTCTGACGGGTGATCCATGTGGCGACATCCTGACATATGCATTTGTATCCACACTCACTCATGTACATATGCCCACACAGAGCGAGGTACACACAGGACTTGCAGATAGACAGCAAGACACATGGACAATCCTTAATTCTGTTGGATCTGATATGAGTCCTCTGCCTGCAGGGAGAACCTGGGGACCCTGGAGAAGATGGAAGGAAGGTGAGTCGCCCTCGCTTGGAGTCTGCTCTTTCTCAGACTGGGGCCGGGTCTAAAGCAGCCTTGTCTTCCTTAGGGAGAGAAGGGAGATTCGGGCGCCCCTGGGAGAGAAGTGAGTGTTGGCGTCTTCTGCAGCCTCTGACCCCGACCCTGACCCTGTGATACATGACCCCACTCCTTTCTGGGGTCTCAGGGTCCTGATGCTGGCTGCATCCTCCACAGGGTCGTGACGGCCCCAAGGGTGAGCGTGGAGCTCCTGGTACCCCTGGGCTCCAGGGCCCCCCGGGCCTCCCGGGGCAGGTCGGTCCTCCCGGGCAGGTGAGTGTCTGGGGTAGTTCCAGCACTTGGGAGCAACAGGGGCCATGAGGTTGCCACCCCTGGAGGCTGTGATCCCCTGTGACCTTTGTGTTCTGTCATATCTCAGGGCTTTCCTGGCGTCCCGGGGAGTTCAGGCCCCAAGGTGAGTGTGCAGATGCTGGGTGAGGGGTACAGTGTGGGGGGGCTGCCCAGAGTGGGGGCATTTTCCCACCAGTCATTCTTCTTCTCAGGGTGACCGTGGGGAGACTGGACCCAGAGGGGAGCAGGTGAGGCCCCCATCTTTTTCACTTTTCCCAGTAGCCATAGCACCCACACATGCACCCACACACCCCACCCCAGGCTGGGTCCAGCAGCTTGCCTCTTGGTGTCTCCAGGGCCTCCCAGGAGAGCGTGGCCTGAGAGGAGAGCCTGGGAGCCTGGTGGTGAGTGAAGCCTGAGACGTGGTCCTTGACTGTTCCGCACATGCCTGTAGGGCTGCCTCCGCCCCCTTCCCCTTGCAGCCACAGGTGCTGTCCTGCATGCTCGGGCCCCTGCCCTGCTGGGATTCCTGTGGGCTACATGGAGGGGAACCTGGGTGACGGGACATGCCAGGGAGGGGCTTCCAGTGGCCTCCAATAGCCCCAGCCAAGGGCTAAAGGGTCCTCTAGGCAGGAAGCCAGGGGATGAGGGTATAGAGGCTGTTTTGGGGGGCAGTGTGGGGCCTTCTCTTCTGTGGGCATCCCCTCATCCAGTCTGTGTCCCCAGAATGCAGAGCGGTTGCTGGAAAATATTGGCATCAAGGTAGGTAGATGGGGGCTGGGTATGGGGGCTGCGGGGAGCCCCACAGGACAAGTAACGCCCCCAGGGCCAGCCAGGGCATGCATGGCTGCAGCCATGGTCTCCCTCTTTTGACCCTGTGTGTCACCCAGACATCTGCCCTGCGGGAGATTGTGGAGACCTGGGAAGAGAGCTCTGGCGGCTTCCTGCCCACGCCTGAACGGCGTCGCGGCCCCAAGGGGGACCCGGGCGAGCGGGGCCCCCCAGGCAAGGAGGTGTGTGCTGGGTACTCAAGTGGGGAGGGGTTGTTCTGTGGAGGGTGTGGGTGACCACCAGAATGTACTCTTCTGCTCCTCAAGGGCCCCATCGGCTTTTCTGGAGAACGTGGACCAAAGGGAGATCGCGGAGACCCTGGCCCTCAGGGGCCACCTGGCCTGGCCCTGGGGGAGAGGGGCCTTCCTGGACCTCCCGGCCTTGCTGGGGAGCCTGGGAAGCCTGGTATCCCTGGGCTCCCCGGCCCGGCTGGGAGTGTGGGGGAAGCTGGAAGACCTGGAGAGAGGGTGAGCATGGGGGCTGGCAGGAGTGGCCAGGGAAGTGGGGTCAGGAGGAGCTGGACTCCCCATCTTGGGCATACCCCCCATCTTGGTATCTGCTTTTCAGGGAGAACGGGGAGAGAAAGGAGAACGTGGAGAACAGGTGAGCTGGGCAGGGAGGGCTTCACCGGGCGGGATTGCCTGCAGGCTGTGCTGGGATGGCCTCCCATTTCCTTCTTTTCTGCAGGGCAGAGATGGCCTTCCTGGCCTCCCTGGACCCCCCGGACCCCCAGGCCCCAAGGTGATCACCCCAGCTCTGCCCAAGCCTGTGACTGCTGTCACCAAGAGGCCACCAGTGGCTTGGGCCCCAGAAGCTCCATGTGGTGACTCAGAAGCCACAACTCTTTGGGATGCCCCCTCCCTGCCGCTGTGACAGCACAGCTCTGCCCTGTGACCCTGTGCTTGTAGGTGGCCGTGGACGAGCCAGGTTCTGGGCTCTCTAGAGAACAAGGACCCCCTGGATTCAAGGGCGCTAAGGTCCGTGTGCGGGCTCAGCCTGGGGGCCACCCCTGCCGTGGCACCAAGGCCTGGCTTGACATGTCATTCCCACAGGGGGATCCAGGCAGTGATGGTGACCGAGGCCCCAAAGGAGACAGGGTGAGACCTCCCGCAATCCCACCACGCAGTTCCCCTCCTACACAGGGGGCCTGCTAGGGTGGTGTGTCCGTGGGCACGTGGCAGCGATGCTCAGGGGGCGACACTCCACTTGCAGGGTGAGCCGGGCAGCAAGGGCGACCGGGGAGAGCCCGGACAGAGGGGTCAGAACGGCATCCCGGTGAGTCCTTGCCCCACAGCACCACGCGTGTGCAAGCACACGGCTCTCACTTGTGTTGTCTGGGCTGGAGTCTGCTCTGCCCGGGACTGTCCCAGGGGAAGCTGGGATGGGGGACGAGACGGCGTGGCCATAAACACATTCTCCCTAGGGTCTGCCAGGAGAGCGTGGCGTGGCTGGGCCGGAGGGGAAGCCGGTGAGTGGCAGCAGGAACGGCCTGGGCCGAGTTCTGGGGCACAGTCACCCTTGTGCAGTGGGCTGGCCCCTGCGTGCAGGTGGCGTGTGGTGCCTGGTTGCCCAGGTCCAAGCGCACATGTCTGATGGCTGTGTGTGCGCAGAGACCCGTGTGTACTGTCCATGAGGGGCAGTTCGTGGGTATGGGGTGATTTGTACCTGGGAGGAGTTGGGGTCCAGAGGTGGGGTCTCCAGGCAAAGGTCTCCAGAGGGCAGGAACAGGCCCACAGGAGGCCAGATTGAGGCTCAGCAGCCCCCTTCCCTATACAGGGTCTGCAAGGTCCACGGGGGACCCCTGGCCCAGCAGTGAGTACCCCAGAATCCTGCTCCCTTCCTAATGGGCAGCCCCTACAATGGGCAGTCCTGCCTCAGTTTCCCTGGTAGGGTGGGACTGGCTCCCCCCACCCCATCTGGCTCTGTCTGTCTCCCACAGGGCGGCCACGGAGACCCTGGAGCACCTGGGGCCCCGGTGAGTGATGGGGAAGCACCGCCTGGTGGGCACAGGATAGGCATCAGCCCCCACACCGGGTGGATAACTTGTTTGTGTTAGTCCGTAAGTCTAGGCGCAACTTGGACCCCTGTTTCCTGCCCTTGATATTTTTTTCTAGGGTCTTGCTGGCCCTGCGGGACCCCAGGGACCTTCTGGCCTGAAGGTGAGTGTAGGCATGTGTGGGTGTGTGGCTGGAAGGAGGCAGGGGCTCGGAGCAGCCTGTCTGCACCAGGAGAATGTCTGCCAGCCTCCGGGGACGTCACTGCCCCGCTGAGCACCAAGGTGCCCTGTCCACGTGGGCTCTGCTTGTGGACCAGGGCCGAGGGGCCTCTGGTCCATCTGTCGGCTCATTCAGTGTCTGTGTTCTTGGCAGGGGGAGCCCGGAGAGACAGGACCACCAGGACGGGTGAGTGGCCCAGCCCATGGGGAAGTCACAGGGAGCTGGGCGGGGTCGGGACTGCCCTCAACTCCTGCTTCCTCCAGGGCCCGCCTGGACCTACTGGAGCCGTGGGACTTCCCGGGCCCCCTGGCCCTTCAGGCCTGGTGGTGAGTGAGGCCCCTGCAGGGACATGAAGTCCCTGCCCCCCTGGGTCCCCTGCTCTCCATGTCCCTCTCACATCCGACTTGTTCCCCGCAGGGTCCTCAAGGGGCACCGGGTTTGCCTGGACAAGTGGTGAGTCCTGGGGGTCAGGGCCGGGCTCCGGGGCTCGGGAGTCAGCGGGCAGGCCCCTGACAGAGCTCTCCCCTCTCAGGGGGAGACGGGGAAGCCGGGAGCGCCGGGTCGTGATGGTGCCACTGGGAAAGACGGAGACAGAGGAGCCCCCGGCGTGCCGGTGTGTGTTCAGAGGAGCTCGCTGCGGGCCTGTGATGGGGGCTGTGTAACCACGTGCCCGCAGGGAGAGAAGGGCTGGGCGGCAGGGGTAGCGGAGGGAGAGGGACTGACTTCTGCCTGCCGTTCTGCCGTAGGGGTCACCAGGCCTGCCGGGCCCTGTCGGACCTAAAGGAGAGCCGGGACCCATGGGGACCCCTGGACAGGTGACCTTTGCTCCTGACCCCCAGCTTCCACATCAGCTCCTCTGCCCGGCCCCCAAGCCTAGTCTGCCCCTCCCATCTGGACGGCGGGGTACGGGTGGGGAGGTGGCAGGAAGCGGGGTGACTCACCAGGCGTTCCCCGCAGGCTGTGGTCGGGCCCCCTGGAGCAAAGGGAGAGAAGGTGAGTGTGGGGGAGGCCCTGGGGTAGGGGGCAGGGGTGAGGGCTGAGGAATCCCACTGACCCTTCTCTCTCATCAGGGCGCCCCTGGAGGCCTTGCTGGAGACCTGGTGGGAGAGCCGGTGAGTGTGGAACCCCCAGCGCATAGGTCACCCACCCCGTCACCCTCACGTTCCATAATACGCCCCACCCGGCCCAGCCTTCCCGCTCCCTCCTTGAGTTGCTGCTGTCTGGGACCCTGACACCCATGTGTCCTCCTGACCCCTGTATCCACAGGGAGCCAAAGGTGACCGAGGACTGCCAGGGCTGCGGGGCGAGAAGGTGAGGTGGGCCTGGGCCCAGGGTCTAGCGTTGGGCAGGGAGGGGTACGGCTGGGTGGCCACACACCCTCACCCCACTTTCTATGCAGGGTGAAGCCGGCCGTGCGGGGGAGCCTGGAGACCCGGGTGAAGATGTGAGTCTAGGGTCCGGGCGAGTCGGAGTCCAGGTTGAGGAGTGTAGTCGTGGATGTGAGGGTGCCCTGGGCCTGTGCACCTCTGAACCTGAGCCTGGCCGAATGTTCCAGCACTCAGGGTCCTGCTCCCGGGGCACACGGGGGTCGAATCTCCTGGCTTCCACGTGCTCATCCTAGGTCTTCCGGTCCTCACCTGTGAGCACGCGTGCTCCTGTCTCATCTCCTGGTCTCGGGGCCTGTGAGAGTTCTTTGGGCCTCTCCTTGGTCATGTATTGGTGCTGCCCCTTCCCCCGCCCTGTCTCTGCTCCCGTATCTGAGCTCACGTCTCTGGTCATGTCGTGGTCATTGCTAAGCTCCCTGGACTGGGACACATCTGAGATCCTGCCTCTGCCCGCATTCCCATGTACCTGTGCTCACATCCTCGGTCTCAAATGCCCGTGGTCACCTCCGAGCTCCCCTGGGCATGTTTTGGGACCATACCTGAGCTCTGGGTTCTTGTTCCGGCTCTCAAGTGCTGTTTACTTTGTTTTCTCTTAGGGTCAGAAGGGGGCTCCGGGACTCAAAGGTCACAAGGTATATGTGCCCTAAGGCATTCCTGATGTGGGGGGTCATGATCCCGAGACGCCCTGAGCCTGATCTGACTCCTCTTTCCCTTGAAGGGTGACCCAGGAGTTGGGGTCCAGGGGCCCCCTGGGCCAGCTGGTCCTCCAGGTCTAAAGGTAAAACGATGCCCCGTGGCTGGTGGTGGGGGCAGAAGGTGGGGCGGGGGGCCTGGAGGTGGGAGGAAGGGGGTCTTCAGGGACTAGTCCTGGGAAGGGGTCCTGCTGGGGCCATTCCCCCCTTTGCTAATCTCTGTTCCAGGGAGACTCAGGCCCCCCTGGACCCCCCGGACCTCCTGGCATTGTGGGGTTCCCCGGTCAGACGGGCCCTCGAGGAGAGCTGGGTCAGCCGGGCCCCAGTGGAGAGCGGGTAAGGGTGCTGAGGGCTGCGTGTGGGGACTTGGTGGCCCCAGGACCTCTGGATCTGGTTGCGGGTGAGGAAGAGGAGGGGACCTAGCCCTGCCCAGGGGGCTCCTGGTCTTGGGGGAACAGCATGGGAGGAAGGTTCCCCAGTCTCCCTTCACCTCTCTCGCCTCATTTTTACCATAGGGTCTGGCAGGCGCCCCAGGGAGAGAGGGAGCCCCAGGTCCCTTGGGGCCGCCTGGACCACCCGGGTCAGTGGTGAGTAGAATGCCCCAATGCCCCATGTCTCTGAGTGCTGTGTGTTGGGGACTTAGCTGGGGGCTGAGCCACAGACTGACTTCATCTCGCTGCCCACAGGGAGCACCTGGGGCCCCTGGACTCAAAGGAGATAAGGTAGATGTGACAATGCTGCTGGCCCTCCCCTGCACCACCGCCTCCAGCCTCCACTGACCCCTCTCATCCCCTCTGACTCCCACCCACCTCCCGTGACCCTCTGCCCTCCACCAGTTCCCCCGATTGACACCTGGTGTCCCATTGATCTCCAGGGGGACGCTGGAGCAGGACTGCCTGGGGCCCGAGGCGAGCGTGGGGAGCCCGGTGTCCGGGTGCGTATGTCCTGCCCTGCGGCCGTGGCTCTTGCAGGGAGCCACACCGGGACTCCCTTCCTCACGGCTCTCACCCGATTTCCAATTTACTGAGTCACTGAATCTAATGTCACCATCCAGGGTGAAGATGGCCGCCCGGGCCTGGAGGGACCCCGAGGACTCGCGGTGGGTCCCCTGGGGGAGAGGAGCAGTGTGACTCAGTCCCTTGCCTGAGCCCTCTGTGCCCTTGGGGGGTCTCCACAGCCTCTGCTGCCCTCTGCTTCTCCACGTCTGCTCTCTGGCCCCTTGTCTCCCCTGTTCCCCGGGGCCTTCCAGTCCTCCCCTGCATCCTGAGCCATCTGCCCACTGGTCCCCCCAGATTCCCTTAGCTCATTATCCTCTCTCATGCAGGGCCCCCCAGGCAGCCGAGGGGAACGTGGGGAGAAGGTAAGGGTGTGGAGCAGAGGCCCCTGGTGTGAGTGTGGGTGGGGACGGGTCTTATAACTCAGGATCTGGGGCGTCACTACTGGAGTGAGACCCACATTCTTCTGCCCGACAGGGTGACATTGGTGCCTCAGGGCTGAAGGGTGACAAGGTGAGTGTGGGCACGGGGGAGGGCAGGGACTCGGGGTGATCCTGACTCCTCTGACTTCCCCTTGTCCACTCAGGGCGACTCAGCTGTGATTTTGGGGCCTCCAGGGCCACGGGGTGCCAAGGGGGACTCGGTGAGTGGGTCTGGTCCGTGGTGGGGGGGTGCTCCTATGCGGGCTGGACCAGGGGATCTGAGATCTCAAACCCCCAGAGGGTAAGGGACTTGTAGCCCCTGACCCTAATTTCTCACCCTGACCCAGGGTGAACGAGGGCCTCGGGGCATAGATGGTGACAAAGGACCTCGGGGAGACAGCGGGGAACCTGGAGAGAAGGTATGGGGACGAGGTTGGGCTGTTCTATACAGGGTGAGGAAGGGGGTCCTGCAAGCTGGGGGGCCCCGGGGAGGATCTGTGAGGACAGAAGCAAAGGATGGAAGGGGATTTCTGGGGGTTGTCAGCTGTAGCAACTATGGGGTGGCTGAGAGGATGGGGGCTCTGTGGGAGGGGCTCTAGGGCCTGGATGTGAGGTTGGAGGGCAGTCTGTGGACCGTGGCCCCTGTAGGAGGCCTGTGGGAACAGGAGGGGGGCTCCTTGGGTGTTAGAGGTACTCCAGGTAGGGCTGGGGGCCCAGTGGTAAGAGGAGCGGCAGGAATCGGGGGACCCGGGGTGAGAAATGCGCCACCCCACGGCCAGGGTCTCCGGCCCCACCCATGAGCGTGGGCTGCAGGGACGGGGCCTCGGGGGCCCAGAGCGGGCAGCACTGGCAGGTTCCGGGCTTGCTGGGAGCCTGCAACCTGCCCTGGTCCTGACCGTGGCCCTCTCCTGTCCCGCCTGCAGGGCACCAAGGGAGAGCCTGGTGACAAGGGCTCAGCCGGGCTGCTGGGAGCGCGTGGACTCACGGGACCCAAGGCAAGTCCTGACCCAGGCACAGACCCGGGGCCGCGGGTCACGCCCGCCTGTCCGGGGTGTCCCCTGAGCACTGGAGGGCTCCTGCCTCCCTCGCTGTTGGCCCCACGTGTGCTCACGCGGGCTCGGTGACAGACCGGGCCCTGGCTGCAGTCGCCGCGGGTGGCAGATAGGCCAGCGCGGGGGACAGTGGCACTGAGGGGCTGCCCTCCCCCACCTGCGTTCCCCACAGGGCGAGCCTGGTGCCGCAGGGATCCCTGGCGAGCCGGTAAGGTGCCCCTGCCACCCTACCAGGGACCCCATCCCCACGTGGGGACCCTTGACCTTACAGTGAACCAGCACCCTCATGTTGTCCGGGGACCCCACCTTCCCAGTCACCCTTGTGGTGGGTCCACTCACGTTCCCATGGAAAACCCGGCACTTCCAGTGGCTCTGGCCCCCATGACGATTCTCACCCTGAAGTGTTCCCTGTCCATGACATCTAGGGTGATTCCCTTTGATCCCTCACTGGCCTCACTAACACCTTTCCCACAGGGATCCCCAGGAAAAGACGGAATCCCTGGCGTCCGAGGAGACAAAGGAGATGTTGGCTTCATGGGTCCCCGGGGCCTCAAGGTGGGAAGGGGGCTGGTTTTCTCCCCCCTCTTCAGGACCTGATGTTGGAGGGTGAAGTATCCGGGGTCAGAGGTCAGGTATCTGGGGTCAGGTGCTGTGGTGTCTAGGGTTGACGTGAGGTGTTAGGTCAGAGGTGGGAAGGTCAGAGGTGGAATACCTAAGGGCAGTTTGGAGAGGGGTTTCAGGGTCAGGGGTCATAGGTGAGGTATCTAGGAAGTCACTGTCTCACTTCTTTTTTCTTTCAGGGCGAACGGGGGATTAAGGGAGCCTGTGGCCTTGATGGAGAGAAGGGAGATAAGGTATAGGGGTGATGAGGGATATGGGGGGATGTGGGGTCTATGGGGCCTGGGGACTAAGGCTGACCCCTCCACCTGATCGCTGCAGGGGGAAGCTGGTCTCCCGGGCCGCCCAGGGCTAGCAGGACGCAAAGGAGAGCTGGTGAGTGTGGGGCACCCCTAGAGTGACGAGCGGATGGGTGGGCCAGGAATTGGCTAATGTCTTCTCTCCTCCAGGGGGAGCCCGGTGTCCCAGGCCAGGCAGGGGCCCCTGGGAAGGAGGGCCTGATTGGTCCCAAGGTAAGGGGGTCCCTCCACAGTGGACAGTGGGGTTCAGGATTGGGCAGGGATGGCACGATAAGGTCATGAAGGTTTTGGGTCAAGGAAGGTTGGGAAAGGTTGGGACACTGCGGGGTGGAGTGGGGCTGGTCCTGAGGTTTCAGGGTGGGTTGGGATCACAATGGGGATTGAGGGTTAGGGGTGGGAGGTGGAGTGATGCATGCCTCAGGGCTGAGCATTAGGGTGGTTGAGGTCAGGGGGAGGTTGGAGGTCCCTGAAGGGGAAATGGGTGGGGTCAGGGTAGGGGGCGTCACAGCGGGGCAGAGTCGTGGGGATCATGGTGGACTCAGGGTCTTGGCTGGTAGACCACAGGAAGTCGAGGTGGTGGCCATAGGACCTGGGGGCTCATGGGGGCTGAGCTGAGGGAGGCCGAGGCAGAGGGACTCTCATGCTTCTTTCTGTTCCCAGGGTGACCGAGGTTTTGACGGGCAGCCAGGACCCAAGGGTGACCAGGGCGAGAAAGGGGAGCGGGTAAGTGGAGGCTGAGGTCATGGCGAACTGAGGGGCCTGGGGTCTCTGGAAGCTCTGATCACTGACCCTGATCTCTCTCTCCCCAGGGACCCCCAGGAGTGGGGGGCTTCCCAGGTCCCAGGGGCAGTGATGGCTCTAGCGGTCCTCCCGGGCCACCTGGCAGCATTGGTCCCAAAGGCCCTGAAGGACTTCAGGGTCAGAAGGTGAGAGGCCCTGACTCCTGACCCCTGACCCCTGAACCTCACTGACCCTTCCCCCACCTCCCTGACCTCTGACTGTACAATCCATTCCCCCAATATCCTCGCCCCAACCTCTGAACCTACAGTCCCAAATTATCCTACTTCTGACCCCCACTGCCTCTGACCCTGCTCACTCAGTCCACCTGTCTGACAGGGTGAGCGAGGTCCCCCTGGAGAGAGCGTGGTGGGTGCCCCCGGGGCCCCTGGAACTCCTGGAGAGAGAGGGGAGCAGGTGAGTGGGAATTCCTGGGCCTGGGGTCAAAGGCTGGGGTGTCCGTGAGGTCAGAGGTCACAGCCCAGCCCTATCCATCACACACAGGGGCGGCCAGGCCCCACAGGGCCCCGCGGTGAGAAGGGAGAAGCTGCGCTGACAGTGAGTGTGGGGGGGGTTGGGGGGGGCCCTGCCTCCTGGTCCCGACCCCCTGGACCCTGGGCCCTGACTCTGCACTGTCCCTCCATGATCCCTGCATTATGTACCCTTTGTCCTTCTGTGACCCGTGGGTTCCTTCATTACCCTTGTGGTCTTGGGCTCCTAGGAGGATGACATTCGGGGCCTTGTGCGTCAGGAGATGAGTCAGCATTGCGGTGAGTGGGGTCCAGCCCGGAGTCTCCTGGGTCCCATCCCCACTGCACCCCCGCACCCCTAGACAGAGGCAGGCACCACCCCCAGAACGTCCAGGGGGCAAGCAGTCAGGGAGGCGGGTGGAGACAGATGGATACACAAAGTACGGGTGTTTCAGGACAGACATGCTGACAGGACTCCCCCAAGTGGAGACTCCGGCAGAGGTGGAGGCACATGTGCTCCTGGGTGCCCAGGATGGCTGTGTGTGGAGGGGGTGGAGGTGTGAGCAGAGCCGGTTCCTCGGGGCCAGATGTGGAGTCGGGGTGCGGGGCGGGGGCTCTGATGGCCCTGGGGGGCATCAGAGAGTGAAGCTCGTCTCCTTCCGCCTCTGCCTTCTCCCTGTCTCCATTCCTGCGGGCCCCTGACCCTCTCCCTCTCCCTCTCTCTCTCTCCCCCTCTCCATCTCTCTCTCGCGCCTTTGGCTGGCCTGTTCCCATCTTCTCTCTTGCCCTTGGTCTGCTGTTCCCCCTTGCTTTCTTTCTCTCCCTCCGTCTGCTTCCCCTCCTCTCCCCCGCTGTCTGTCACTCTCTCCTGCCGTGTTGTGAGCCTCTCTCCCTGCCTCTTTCCACCTCTGTCTCCTGTTCTCTGTTCTCGTCTTTCTCCCTGGCCCCTTCTCCGCCCCCTCCAGCCTGTCAGGGCCAGTATATCGCATCTGGATCACGTGAGTAGTTTTCTGGTATTTTCTGCTCCCGGAACTTGCCTCATGCCAGGCCCTGCTGTGCCCATTGCCTGGGTCGTCTCAGCAGGGGCTTGGTGAGGGCGGCCACCAGGCTGACCCCTGGGCCCCCTGCCCCTGCTCCCGGCTCAGGACCCCTCCCTAGTTACGCAGCAGACACCGCTGGCCCGCAGCTCCACCCGGTGCCCGTGCTCCGCGTGTCCCACGCCGAGGAGGACGGTGAGGATGGCTGCAGCCTGGGGGGCGTGTGGGGCGGGAGCACAGACACACAGACACACACACACACACACACGGCTGCTCCTGCGTGTGCGGGGGGCACATGCAGGGAGCATGCTTGGGAGGCCAGGGTTGGGCTGCACAAACCGGGCCCCGCAGTGGCCCTGCTCACAGCACCCCCTTACTGTGAGTGCAGGCCAGGTGCCCCCCGAGGACGACGAGTATGAATACTCTGAGTATTCCGTGGAGGAATACCAGGACCCCGCGGCTCCTTGGGATGACAATGGTGAAGAAGGGGGCTGGGCCCAGAGGGGCGTGGGGAGGAGCAGGCTGAGCCCATCCCGGCTGACCTCTCCGCCCCCGCCCCCGTTACCCCCAGACCCCTGCTCGCTTCCACTGGATGAGGGTTCCTGCAGTGCCTACACCCTCCGCTGGTATCATCGGGCGGGGGCAGGGGGCACGAAGGCCTGTCACCCCTTTGTCTATGGCGGCTGCGGAGGGAACGCCAACCGTTTTGGGACCCGGGAGGCCTGTGAGCACCGCTGCCTGCCCCAGGCAGCCCACAGTCAGGGGACAGGTACGAGCGTACCCCGCATTCCAGTAGGAGCCTGCCCAGATTATGTCCAGGGTCAGGATCCGGGGTCAGAAGCCGCCCCCCACCCCCCAGACTGGGGGACCTGGGACAGACCCCACCTCAGACTAAAGAGCTGATAGAGAACCCCAACTTTGGGTGGAGTCCCCAGTATGGTACTCCTCGGTGCCCCCTCCCTTAAAGACCTGAGTAAGGACCCCTTTCTGTGGGCAGAGCCCCCACACCCACTGTGCCCCCGGCTCCCCCATCCTCTGCGGCCCTTGCGTTGGGTACGGTTAGACGGCTGAACTCCGCCTGCCCCGCCCAGGTGCTGCCCGGAGCTGAGGTCCAGTTCTGCATCCCCTGGAGGCGTCAGTGTCTCAGCTGGACCCTGCCGTCCCTCCCCCTTGGTGCTAGAGGCCTGTCTGCACGTGAGCGTGCGTGAGCGTGTCCGTTATTTCAGTGACTTGTTCCACGGGTCTCGCCTTCCCCCCAGTGGACAGACCCCCATTGTGGCTGCTGCCTCCCCGGCTGATGACTCAGTGTTGGGGAGGCTTTGGGCAGTGAGCGGAAGTGACTGAATCCAACCCCGCCCCTTGCCCCACGCTAGTGATGACATGGTGCTGATTCTGGGGGGTCATTAAAGCTGCTGATTTAAAAGGCCCCTGTTGTGACTGTTTGCGGGGGGTGTGGGTGTCAGGGGGGCAGGTTTTCCCTGGGAGGGCCATGCTATCCTGAGTGGGTACAGAGTCCCTCTGTTCAGCCTGTCATGTCCTGTGACCTTCAGTCCCCAACTTGTCCCCAGAAAGAAGCCAGGGTAGGGGCTGAGGGTATGCCTTCACTGCCCCCCAGGAGAGGATGAATCATGGGTGGGGGGCGGCCTCAAGCTAGAAGACGGGCCCCAGCTCTCAGCCCAGGGGCTGAGGGAGATAAATGGGCCCTGAAGGGGGTGGAAGAGCAGACCAGTACAGAGGAGCACTGCCTGGCACAGCTCACCCCAGAGGAGGCTGCTACTGGTGAGACTGGGGTCAGGGGATGGACAGGACCGTTGGGGTAGAGTGGATCTGGGGTTTGGGTCAGTGGAGGTCTCTGGGCCTGAGACGCCCTGGGACCTCTGGCTGCCTCCTTGTCTCAAGGACCCCCATTCCTGCCTTTCTGTGCCCTGGATCTGTGACATGCTTTCTTGCTCAAACCTCAGGCTGCCCTTCAGTCCCTCCGTGTTTCTCTCTGTTTGCATCCTTATTTCCATCACACTGTCCCTTTTCTTCCGTTCTCCCTCTACTCTGCTCCATCCCCTCGGATACATCTCCATCTCTTTCTCCCTCTCCCTGACCTTTCTTGTTCTTGCTCTTCCTCCCCATCCCCCACCATCTCTCTCTCTCAAATACATCCATATGCAGATATACCTGTGCCTTTCTGTCTCTGGGTTCCCTCCCTCTCTTTGTCCATCTCTGTCTCTCTGCTTTCCCCATCTGTCTCTGTCCGTGGGCCACAGCTAACCAGAGTCCCTGCCTTGAACCTGTTTTCTCCTTGCAGCCTGACTACATGATGACTAGGTGGGCTCTGCTCACGCTGATGGTCCTGACATTGGGCAGGACCCTGCTTGTCCCAGCAACCCCCACCCCAGGCTCCCAGCTCCTCCCTCAGAACCTTCCCCAGGCCACTGCCTGCCCTGTGACCTCGGAGAGCCCCTCAGCCAGCACCACGGCACCCTCCGCTGCGTGGGGCCACCCCAGCCCTGACCCCCACCCTGGCCCCCGCATCGCCCTCTCGCTGGACGTCCCCCTTGGCCTCCTGCAGATCTTACTGGAGCAGGCCCGGGCCAGGGCTGCGAGGGAGCAGGCTGCTGCCAATGCCCACATCCTCGCCCAGGTCGGCCGCCGCTGAGCCTGAGGGAGGCGGTCACAAGAATGGAGCCACCCTAGATGGGGCAGCGGCGGAGCTGGACCGTACTACATCTGGACACGGCGCATCTGGACTCTACCACATGGAGTCACTGTCATATCAAAGTGCCTCACAGAGTTACAGTGTGTGTGGACAGCATGCACGTTGCCACGCCAGGTTGCCAATGGACTCTAGCCACTCCTAGGAGCCCCCCAGACTTACGGTATATGTCTGGAGAGCTTGGACACTAACCGTGGATGGTCACTACCACATGGAGTCTGGTCATGTCTGGGTCCCACAGTCAAGAGCCTCTGGACACCATCATACAGGGTCTCTGTAATGCCACTTACAGGAACCTCAACACAGGACACCACGGCTGCATTGGAGAGAACTGCCCATCTAAGGCCAGACCCAGAGGTCTGCCCTGCCCCCACGGGTCACCACACAGACAGGTGCTGGTGGAGGTTCCCAGGCAGCACCCACCCCAGACTGATTGGGACATCTCCAGGCACAGACAGACGCTCGTACGTGGGAGGTCTGTGGCTGTGGCAGCCTTGCCTTGTGTGTGTGTGTGTGTGGGGGGGGTGTACACGCATGGGTGGCCACATCTCTGTGTATCTGACGGCTCTTTGTGCATGTGAACAAGGCGTGGGCCTGTGAGAGGGCTGGGAGGAACGGGAGCCTGTCCCCCAAATCTGCAGGAAGCATGCTCAGCACACACCCAGGCACTGTCTCACCCACACCCCTGTGTACCCAGGCTCTACCCTTGCACACACGTGGCTCAGGGGAGAAGGGAGCTCAGGCTGATGGGGCCTCTGGCCCCTCCTTCACCGAACAGTCCTGAGCCTCAGTTTTCCAAGCCTCGGTTTTCTCCTCCGTAAAGCCGAGTGATGCCACCACGCTTCTTTTGAGCACGGAGTGATGTAATAATGTACATGAAGGTTCCCGCTGGCAAAAAAAGCGCTCAATAAACATAGTGACTGGAGAATGGGCTAGACAAGAATCACACAGTCATGTGCCTCCAGGCAATGAGCGGCTCCTCTAACCCCCTTCCCCCGCCCGGATTCACTGACCTGTCCTTGGTGTGGAAGGCTGCAGGTTTGGCCTAATCTCCCAACCTCATCTCCACGGCGGGTTTGGAGATGAGACCCAGCCTTCTGGAGCGTGTGGCCAGGCTTGCCAGCAGATGGGGCAGGAACTGTGGGTAGTGTAGACGACTCCGGCTGGAGGTGAGGGCAGACACTGGGTCCTAGCTGGAGAGAAAGTTAGCACTGTCGGAAGTGTGGCCGCCGGGGGTGCTGGAGACAGGGGTGGGGGGGCACTGACCGAGATCTCACAGTTGTCAGCAGCCCTGGGGGGCGGGCCCAAGGCGGGGCGGAGAGGCGGAGCCACGGGGGGGGCGGTGCTCTCCGGAGCCTGGAGGGCGGGGCCGCCCCAATCCCGGCCGCAGGGGGCGGCGGCCCGGGCCAGTTCGGGAGCAGGATGAACAGAGGTATGGAAGGAGGCAGCTCCCCGACGGAACCCGGGTCAGGGAGCAGCAGAAGGGGTAGGCGCCGGGCAGGGTGGAGAGGGTGGGCGGACTGGGAAAAGACCTGGGCGAAGTGGAGGTGGTGTTAGACGGGGGTGTGAGAGCTTTGGGGGTCTCTCCGGGATTAGGGGTGCTCTGAGGGGGCATCGGTCTGTCAGTGGCAGGGAGGGGGGGCACTGGCGCCTCATCGGGGAGAGGGAGCTGGGCCAAGGGGGGAACTATAAATAGCTGCTTCCTCCAGCCCAGGGGGAGGGACAACCCGCTGGAGCTGCCCCAGGGCCTCCCGCTCTGCCCTTTGCTGGCCTCCAAGGGGTCATACTTGTCCAGGTCCCCCCTCAGGGGTCATACCAGCTTAGGAAGGCTCAGAGGCTCATTTGGGAAGCTTTTCATACGGTGTGACTTTAGCCCTTAAACCAGCATTTCTAGGGCAACTACTGTGTGCCTTGTGTGGGTCCTGAGCTGCTCTAAGCACCTACTGTGTGCTCTGCCCCAACCACGAACCTCTCTGAGCACCTCGGACTGTGTGCCCTGGCTGGCCCTGAGGCACTCTGAGCACCTACTGTGTGCCCTGTGCCAGGCGGGAATCAGCAAGTGCAGACCAGGGCTGCTTGGTTGGAACCTCACACCTTGTGTGAGTTTGGCTCCCAGGGAGACACGGGATGATCCTTGCCTAGAAATGGCCAGAGCCATTGGGACTCCTGGGAACTCCCCAACCTCCCAGTGGCCGCAGAGAGGAGAGGAGGAGGGAATAAAGGGCGAGGGAGGCAGCAGAGAGCAGCAGGCTTCACTGCCGCCGGCCTGGGCGCAGGGCTTGGTAGTGCATGTGCACGCGTGGCTGTGTGCACACCATGCGTTTGTGGACTGGCGTGTGGGTCTGTGTGGGATGCACTGAGGTCCCTGGGCCTTTCTGCTGCAAAGGTTGGTATGGTGGTTGGGCCAGGACTGGCCAGCGGATATGGGGACTGGGAAGAGTTTGAGGACTGAAGATTGAGGACATCCCGCAGGTTGGAACCTGGGACACCGGGAGGAGGTCCAGTGGTCAGGGCACCACAGGAGCCCTCCGGCACAGGCCAGGCAGGGTCACGGGCGGGGTGGGGGGGTGGGCGCTGAGCAGGATGGATGTGTTCACATGCGACATCCCAGCACACCTCCCACCCCTGGGCCAGGAGAGCTGGCTCACTCTGGGATGGCCCCAAGGAGGGCAAGCCACAGGGGTCAGTTATTCTATTGGACATCTGCTGATGCTGAGGGAGCAGAAAGCTAGGAGAGCATTTCCGTGCAGGGGACGTGCAAGAGCGCAGGTATGGAGGTGGGACGTGTGGGTATAGTATACCGCGTGTGGGAGGTGAGGTTTGCAAGGGCTGCCAGTTGAGCTGAATCCATCCTGCATAGTGGGCAGGCAACTCTGTGACTCTGGGCCCTTCTCCCCTTCCTCAGTTTCCTATGTGAGAAGTGGAGCCACAGCAGGGGAGATGGGGAATATCCTCAGAGCAGATGTTGACCCTGGCCATGGGGAGGGGCTCCAGGCTCCTCCTGCTGTTGACAAGTGACCTCGCCCTGGATATGGGGACTTGGGAGGTAGTGTCTGAGTCAACCCAGAGTGGGACTGTTTGGGGAAGAGTGGGAGGTACAGAATCACTGCTTCCCTGAGAAGCCAGACTCAGACTTCTGGATAATGGAGTTGGCTTCCCAGACCTGCTCCTGGTCTCCTGCTCGGCCCTGGCTGTCCCCGATCCCCAACCTTTGACTAACATTCCAAGAGGGCCAGGGAGGAGAATGGCAGGTCTGAGAAGGTGCGGGATGTCTGTGGATGTTAGAGGAGGTAGACTCTGCAATGAGTTGGATAGAGTGTGGGTGTGTGGTGACAAGGTCTCTGAGGCTAGTGTGGCCCCAGGATGGCCTTGGTAGTGGCCAGGAGACAAACAGGAGGGCTGACTGCGTCAGGAACAGCATGAGTGGCTTTGAAGAAGTAGGAAGTGGGTGGGAGGTCACCAGGGGCATGCCAGTCATCAGGACCTGCCCGTGGGTGTGCCCGCTGCTGGGCATGAGGCGGGGAGGGAGGTGGACGGTGGACACTGAAGAGGGAGGCTGAAAAAGAGAGGAAGTGGTTGAGTCGGTCTGAGGCAGGGAATTCCCTGGGGAGGCAGCTTGAGCTGCTTCCATGGAGGGTCTGTGTGGGCTTCTAGCACATGGACTTCCTTAACCTTCCCTCCCTGTGAAACAAGACTGATCTGCATCAGTCATCTCAAAGGTCCTTGCCAGGCTCTGAAGGGCTGGGCTGGGACTCGGGGGACTGACTCAAGGCAGGAGTGTGGCAAGTTGGGCAGAGGAAGCCGCGCTGCCCCTGTGGTGCACTGGGTGGAGTCTGTGCTCCATGTCCGGGCCCCCGGGTCCCGGCCGGGCACACAGTCAGCAGAGAGGCCTTGGGGATGCAGTGGTCCTGCCAGGGGGTGTGGTGGAGGACATCGCTAGAGGGCAGTGTGACTCAGACTGGAGCCCTGTCAGCTCAGGCCTTGGCAGAAAGTGTACAAAGCTTAAGAGGCTGGGCTGAGGAGACAGAGGAGTTAGGGCTGGAGAAAAGAAGCCAGGTGCTCCTGAACCTCTGGGTCTCTCCCCTGCCTCTTGCTTCCACTGCATATTTAGAGACAGGAGGGGGATAAATAACATAATAAATGATAGCATTACTGGGCTTTAGAACGGATTTCTCAGACACTGACACATTTAATCCATACCAAACTCTTGTCCTTGATGACAGTACATATTCTATTTTCCTGATGAAGAGGCAGAGGCTCATTAAAGAACAAATGTGTAAACTTAATGATGTAAAATTTAGTTGGTAAAAATGAAGTCCTAGAAGGAAAAGGAAGATACTGTCCTTGGATGAGTCCCCTGGGAGCTTGGTCCTACTCACCTGCTCCAGGTGGGGTGGGGTTTAACCCGAGCTCCCCAGCAGCTAAGGCAAAGAGAGAAACACGGTCAGTTTTGTTCTGTGTCCCTGTCCACGAGATAAAGGGGCTTTTTTCAACGTGGTTGAGCAGGTTGTTCCTGTGTGCAGTGGAGAGTCCCAGGACCCGGAGGGTCGGAGTGCAAGGCCAGCGGGAGAGTTGACAACCGTGCCAGTGGGCCGGTGACCAGTCACTCAGGGGCCTCCAGGTTGTTCCTGATCAAATTCTGGGGGTCACGTAGACTTGCCCCAACCCATGCAAACCCCTTCTTCTGAGGGTCCTGAGGTCACGGAGAACGGGAACCGCGTGTCCTAGGGGCACGCTGGGGCGTCCAGGGCGAGGCGGGGGGTGAGGCATTTGCAGATCAGCGTCGGGTGTGCGGGGCTCCGGCATCCAGGGCGGGGCCTGTACCATCTGAGCCCGGAACCTGTGGTGAGCTGGGCATGCGCGTCCTCCATCCTGGCATTAAGGGCGGGCCCGCTTGGTCCCAAACGGGCTCTCGGGCGAGCTGGGCATGCGTGGTCGGACGCCAGGCCCTCCTCGATTGGGGTGGAGCCTACTCGACCTGGGGCGGGGCCTGTGGGGAATGGGACCGGCGTCAACGCAGCTCTGAGAGGGGCGGGGCTGAGGGGCGGGGCCTCGAGTGGCCCGAGGTGGCCAGGCTGCTGGGTTGGCAGCAGCGCAGTCGGACTCATCCAAGCCCCAGGATGGCGTCCCCACGGGAACTGACCCAGAACCCCCTGAAGAAGATCTGGATGCCGTACAGCAATGGACGGCCCGCTCTGCACGCCTGCCAGCGCGGTGGTGAGGCGGGGTCCGCGGGCTAGTGGGGAAGGCAGTGCACGGGGATGGGTATTGATCTCAAATGCACAGATGCGAACCGGAGACAGGTGAGGCTGCCGCGGCCGGTGACAGGGAAGCAGGAACAGGTGTGAGGCCTCGGACAGGTGTAGCAGAGCAGGAGGTGGGTACAGGTGTGTGGCGTCTCGGCTCAGCGGGACTGCGTCTGGCCGCCATCACCTAGGGAAGGGCGCGGGACCCTTGGCACACCACTCTGTCCCCACCGTCTCAGGCCGCGGGGAGGACTTGGAGCCTCGGTCCTGCCCTCTCCGCTGGCCAGAGAGTGTGGGCCGAATGGTCAGACTGGGATCTGCCGCTGTGTTGGCCCTAGGAGAATCGCTTGGTCTCTCTGAGCCTAGAACTTTCAAAGCCGCCCGGGTGGGAGGAAATCTCATCTCTGGGCCTGAAAACGAGTCTTTGGAGCAATTTCAGGTAAGTGCAGGTGTGTTCAGGAGAGAGACAGTGAGACCACTTTGTTATATGGGCCTATCTTTGTGTCTGTGGGTGTGCAAGTATCCAGGTGGGGTTGTGGATGAGTGGTAAAACTGGAGGGTGGAAACATCTAGAAGATATGCTGGAAAATCATAGAATTGTTAAGGGGCTCACGTTCCCCTGGGTCCTAGGTGTTTATTCCATTTCATTGATCGCCTGCTTGTCCTTAAATGAGTCTGCAACTTCTTTTTTTATTACCAGGAAAAACAAAGATTTATTTTAAGAGTTGCTGAAACATTGTAATGAATTTGCAAGTTGGCAGGGTCCTCAGAGAACATCTAGTCCAGGTCCTGATACCTATTGGGAAATGGAGGTCAGGAGATGGTGTTACATTTTGGGCTATCCCTGCCTCCTGACCTCTGCTTGGGAACGACAGAAGAGAGAGTGCTGGTGCTTGTTTTGCTTTCAGGCTGGCCTGGGGGCCTTGGCCTTGACCAGGATGTGACACCACCTGGAGGAGGAGTGTGTGTATCTCTTAGTACACTATTGGTCCTGGTAGGGGTGACCATGGCTGGGGCTTTGATCAGACATTCTGGTGGGTCTTGGGCTCTGATTTTTATGTCGGTCCTGGTGGGGTGCCAAAACTGTGATCCTGCCTTTAGCTCTGGGGCCATGGCTTTCCAGTCAATATTCAGTCCTAAGGGACCATGGCTTCACCCTAGCCAACCCTCCTTCCAGACTTTTCTGGAGGTGTGGAGGGCCAGGGCCCCTTTCTCTTGTGCTTCAAGTCAGTCTGTGTTAGGGCTGTGCTACCCTGACTTGGTGGGTGCCCTCTGCTGTTACATAAAGGGAAAGGAGTGAGAAGGTGGACTTTGGAGGCAAGAGCACTCAGACTGTGTCGTGGCTCTGCTGGGTGACCTTGGGCACAGAGCTGACCCTGCAGGTCTCAGCTTCCTTATCTCTGGGACGGAGACAGTCAACAGCCTCGCACTGTGAGCCTCTTGATAAGTGCTTGATAAGTGGTAGCAGTTACTTTAGAATTTTGTCACCACCCTTCTTTTTTTGCTTCTCCATTCCTCACCCTCAGGGAATGAAGCATCAGCGAACAGCTCCGTGCCAACCCCCTTTCAGGTAGCAAAGGAGCTAAGGCCCCATGGGAGGGAACTTGCCAGGTCTCACGGCCCCTGGGGCAGGCCTGTATTTCTTCAGCTCTGGGTATGCAACTAAAATGTGGCTCTGGCCTGAACACAGGGGCTTGTGCCCTGGCACTGCCTCAGGGTGTTGCAGTGGGTGGGACTGTGAGCTGACCTGGCACAAGAGGCCAAAGATGAGACCTGCAGATGGTGTGGCGGTTTGGGTCCCAGAGTTCATAGCAAGGAGGGAGCAAGCGGTGAATGAGCATGGAGACAGCGTCTTAGGTCTCAAGTTCTCATTCATGCAGCATTTTACCCTCTGCTTGGTGGGCTTCTAACTAGGTTGGAGGACCACAAGGACAGGTGGGAACCTGAGGTCTGAGTGGGTGGACGCTGACTTGATCACAGGGCTTTATAGAGAAGAGGATGTGGGGACCCACCACTAGGCTGTGCTGTGCGGTGGGTTGTCTTTGGGGTCTACTCCAGTTCCTCAGGGCACCAGAGGCTGGTTGGCAGAGTCCCTGCCTCTTCCCACTCTCTGCTAGCAATTCTGCCTCCTTTTCATAAATCCAAAGCTACACAGAAGGCCTAAAAGCTGTTACCATTCTGCTCATTGACCTGGAGGAGCTCTGGGGGCAGATGGGGTAGGAGATGGGGACGTGCCTCGGGGAACACGGCAAAAAGGGCAGTATTTGATAGCTTTTCTTAGCCAAAAGTTGGCAAGACTTCCTGGTAAGGACACGACTGATGTGTGCACAGGCCAGTAGGACAGATGACTTTCGATCCCCTCCGAACAGGACCGTGATGCCAGTTTGCTTTGTTTTAAAGAACTCTCCCTTCCCCAGCCTGGCTCAAGGCAGTGGGAGCAGATACAGGTCAGGACTCAGTTCTGGAACCCCCTCCAGGGACTTGAGGCTGCCCCCGTGGAGACACCACCAGATGGTAGTCACTGGCCAGCACCACGCTTGTCTCAGCCTCCTGGCTCATTGGGCTCTGGTGGCCTTGAGTACGTTTACAGATAATTTACAGGAACTTGCGAGAAAAGCTGACTCGCATGTTTTCAGATTTCCTTCCGCACATGCCCTGTGTTCTAAACTGTGTGTTCTGCTGTCCTCTTGCTCAACATCAAGGTCCTGAGGGCCTGGAGCTGAGCTCCGGCAGCAGGCACCAGCTCTCCTGGTCTGCCCACCCTCAGTTCAAGTGTGTTCCTTCCGTGGGGGGCCTCGGTTTGCAATTTCTCTATTGCTTGGACGTCCCTGCTGTTCTGCTGTTGCAAGCAGGGCTCTTGTGAACACACTTGTACTTTGCTTTTTTCTTTTTGAGTATTTGCTTGGGATCTTATCTTGAGGAACAGAGGTGATAGGTAGTTTATGGCTCTGGTGTGCCCAGCCCTGACTTGCTGTTCTGCCTGCCCACCATGGCTGTGAGGTGGCCGGGGGGCAGAGGGGAGGAATGCTGTCGCCAAACGTGTGTGAAGAGGCCAGGGACATCCCTGGGGAGATGGAAGCTGTGAAGAGGGGATGCGGAACCCCAGCCCTGAGGTCATGGGAGAGCCCCTCAGGGAGCCATGGGAAGGGGTGGGACAGATGACTTTCGGTCCCCTCCGAACAGGACCATGATGCCAATTTGCTTTGTTTTAAAGAACTCTCCCTTCCCCAGCCCGGCCCAAGGCAGTGGGAGCAGATACAGGTCAGGACTCAGTTCTGGAACCCCCTCCAGGGACTTGAGGCTGCCCCCAGACACTTGAGGCTGGGTCCAGACACCACCAGATGGTAGTCACTGGCCAGCACCACGCTTGCCTCAGCCTCCTGGCTCCTTGGTCATCAGAGGCACCAGGGTGGGTGCAGGTTCCCCCCACCCCGCAGTGAGTAGCTGACGGTATTGCCCTCCGGTTCCTTGGGAGCCAGCCGGGTAGGAATTGTGCAAACAGCCCAGGCTCCAGCAGCGTGGGGCTGGCCCTCAGGATGCAGGGCCTTGCCTAACTAGTTTTTCTCTCGCCTTAGCCAATGCTGAGGTTTTTCTGCAAGTTTCCTCACTCTTGCTCACCATCAGCGGGGTCCCCTCCCCCTCGCTCCTGGGACTCACAGTTTGGGTCCCATTTGCCCAAAGGTATTGCATAGGAGCAGCTGAGTGCTTCCCACTGGCAAGCAGGGCCCTTTACTTCTCTTCAGGGCTTGCCTGGGGACAAACAGATGCCTCTTCACCCCAAGTCCCAAGGGCAGTCTTGAGGTGCATGTTGTTCCCTAGCGGGGCAGGCTGCCAAGGCCAAGCACAAGACAGTTTCCTGGAAGTGCTTACGTGGGGCGAATGCTAGACCTCGCGGAGGGATTATCATCCTGTTTTACAGATGACGATACTGAGGCTTAGGCTTCCCAAGTGGTACTAGTGTTAAAGAACTCACCTGCCAATGCAGGAGACATCAGAGACATGGGTTCGATCCCTGGATCGGGAAGATCCCCTGGAGGAGGGCATGGCAACCCACTCCAGTATCCTTACCTGGAGAATCCCATGGACAGAGGAGCCTGGTGGGCTGTGGTTCATAGGGTCGCAAAGAGTTAGATACGACTGAGCGACTAAGCACTCACTCACGCACGCACATACGCATGCACACTCAGAGGCTCAGAGTTGACAGTAAGTGTCAGAGTTAGGAACTCAGGCCTGACTGACTCTGACCACTGCCTCTGCACTCTGGCTCCAGCGAGGGTGACAAGTTGAAGGGTGGGGCCCAGCATTTGCAGAGCGTGTGGGCAAAGGAGGGGCAGTGACAGGTCCCCACATCTGTCCCTGTGTCTGTCTGCTGTGGTTTCACCTGGCCCAGGCCCTGAGGATGATGAAAGGGAGGCTTCCTAAGGCAAGACCATGCTGAAAACTGAGCTGGATTGCACGAGGTTGGCACTTATGCCACCTTGGTGTCCGTCTTAGTGGCCAGGGCTTGGCAGGCTGGGTCCAGACTCTTCCCTGCCTCCAGCCTCAGCAGCTTCTTTCTGGCTCACTGATCTGGTGGCGTGTGGAGTGGCAGTGGGTGGCTCTCAGACAGACTACCCTTGTGGGTATTGGCCTGTGTCTCTGGTCTCAGCCCCTTGTGGCCCTCACCCTGGTGGATTTTGAGGTGCCTCCCTGTCCCTCCCTGCCCACAAGGTTTGAGCAGCCAACTCTGCCAGACCTTGGGTTCCCAGATGACTCAGACACTGCAAGGCTGCTTCCCTGCCGAGTGATGGGCTGTGGAGAGCAGACTGGGTTGGGTTGAGGGAGAGCATGCACCGGGTGGGCATGCGGGTGCCTTGAAGGAAGGACTCACTGCAGAAGCAGCTTCCGGGCTTTGTAGATGAGAAATCCACCCCCCCGCCACCACCCCGCCCTGGGATGCGGAAGCAGTGATACTGTGCAAGCAGGAATGCTGAATGACTCTTGGGATGGGGGTGCGGGTTCCTGGATGACAGACGGGCATCGGCTTTGTCCTGCCTGCTAGGGGAATTCCCCCGTGGTGTTTCTCCAGGCCTGTGGCAGCTCCAGCTTTGTATCTGGTGGTGCACGGCAGGTAAGGTCTGGTGAGATCCCATGGCGTCTGACAGGCCTGGGGAATGGTGCATGCCAGCCTTGGTTAGAGACCCCCACCCCAGAGTCTGGGGGTCCTCGGGAAGCTCTCTGCTGCCAGGAGCCTGGAAAGACACACCAGAGGCCAGTCCTGTACCCTGAGGCAGAGGAACCCTGGGCAGAGAGGCAGGGGCGCCCTGGGAGGTCCAGGTCTCGTGGGACACTGTGTTCCTTGCCTTTCAGTTTGCATGACCAACTGTCCAACGCTCATTGTCATGGTGGGACTGCCTGCCAGGGGCAAGACCTACATCTCCAAGAAGCTGACTCGCTACCTGAACTGGATTGGCGTGCCCACTCGGGGTGAGACTCAGCCTTGGCTTCCCAAGCAGGGCTTGGGGTCTCTGTGGGGGAGGAGTGAGAAGGCTGGACTGCAGCGGGGCCAGAGGGGTGGGTCAAGGTCGGGTGTTGGGAAGGGATGCTGTTGTGTGACAGCTGAGCCTCTCCTTTCCCCCAGAGTTCAACGTGGGCCAGTATCGCCGGGACATGGTCAAGACCTACAAATCTTTTGAGTTTTTCCTTCCAGACAACGAAGAGGGCCTGAAAATCAGGAAGTGAGTGTGTGTCTATGTGTGTTTATGGAGAAGGCCCTGGAGCCCAGTTGCTGGTGATGGCCAAGCTGTTCCCTGAGCCCGGGGCCTTGCCCTGCCCCGTGAGCTGCTTTCTTGGCATGTCAGGCTGTGGTGGGGGTGAGGATATGATGGGCTTGGGAACAGAGGGAAAGGGTATGTGGCCACACATGGCTTGCCCTGCTCTGCCCTGCCCTGTTATCTCTGGGAGGGGAGCTTGGGCTTTGGGGAGGTGGTAGAGGCTTAGCCAGGGCAGGTCTGCATAGAGGCTATATTCACTTATCCCAGGCTGATCACGAGGGTGGACTCTGGTAGGGAGGGGAGCTCAAAGTGAAGCAGAGATTCCAGTCTCAAAGGTGGGGCAGAGTGGGACTGGCATCACTTCCTGCCAACTTCTTTTACAGACAGAAAGTTCAGGCCCAGGACCTTTCCTCCCTAGCCCCAGGGTAAGCCCCCTGCTGATACAGGGAGGATGTTTGCTACATGTTCCTTGGCATGTGAGGGAGGCTTTCCCTTGTCGTCTCAGTGTTGCTGGGTGACAGGATAGTGACAGGATGGATAGTTGTGTATGACACTTACTCCCCTCCTCCATTCAGCCGGGAACTGAGGGCTTTCTGCAGACTAACTGAGCACCAGCTGTGATCTGAGTTGCTGTGCTGTGCCCTTCTCGGCGGGTGTCAGCTGAGGGGTCAGGAAGTGTCCTGCCCTTGCTCTGGGCTCAGCCACTATGGGAGGGCTTTTAGCAGAGGCTGGCCCAGCTCTAGTGGGTCAATGGAACGCCAGGCCCAAAGCCACCGGCTGGTGCTGCGGTTTGCCTGCTCCCTCTCTGGCCACCAGGGGGCAGGAGTTCCCCATCATGGGGCTTGGCCAATCAGGTTCTCTACTCGGGTCAATGGAGCCAGGCTGCTGCTACACCAAGAAGGGAAGGGGAGTCTGACACTCAGGCCTCTGGGGCCAAATTGGGAGTAAAATTCGAGGGTGGGCCCTCTGGCGATAATGACAAAAGGGAGGGGACTTATGCTTGAACCTATGGTGTGCTGGGTGTGTGATGCCCATTGCCACCCCCTGCCCATTTTACAGATGAGGAAATTGAGGCTCAGGGGGTCTCATACAAGATACCAAGTAACTTCACAGAGCCCAGAATTAGGTCTAAGCCCCTGTTTCACTATAAACTGTCCTGTCCATCATTCCCAATTCACATTACCCAATTTGTAGATCAAAGGTTGCATCAAGTGCAAATTCTATACTCATCTCAAGTTGTGGGCACTCATTAGTTGCTTTGATCCTCCCTACAGTGGGTTGTGGTGCCTCCCTCCCCCAGATGCTGAGACTGAGGTCAGAAGTGGTGGTATTGTCTGGGATCACTCAGGGTTTGATTTGAAGCCAGGCCTATCTGATCCAGAGTGTTTGTGGGCAGAATAAGGAAGCTAGCACATTCCCAGAGCTTATTGGGCATTCTGCTCAGACTGCCTATTGAAGGTAGGAATTGGGATTAATTCTCATGGCGAAACCCAGACTCAGAAGAAGTTAGGGAGTTAGTCCAAGATCACCCAGTGGGAACAGAGGACCTAGCAGTAGAAGCTGGGGGCAGGTTCACATGTGTCTCTCTGTAGGCACAGCCTCTGGCTATTTCTAGGAACTCTCCCTTGTGTTTCCAAAGCCTGGGTCTGGCCCCTGCACCAGGGCCCCATTTCCCATTAACCAGCCCCAGATGTCCCACGGATAATTGGCAAAATAGAAGGATCAGACTTTTTAAAAATGGGAAACCTAGGAAGAGAAGCCTACATTTCCCAGAGACACACGTTTGTACACATTGTTGAGGTTCCTTGAACTACACAATGTGGAGGTCTGAACCTGACGCTGGGCACAGTGGAAGGTCTAGAGGAGGGCATGCGTATCCATGTGTGTGTGTGCATGTGCTCCCTCTTTATCTACACGTCGGTGTGTGCTTAAATACACACCAAGCGCACTCGTATATGTGCACAGAGTCACATACTGCAGGAAGGTGTGTGCACACACCTTATGTACAATGCACGTAAGTGTTCAGACACATGCATATCCTCTGTGTGCATGCTTGGACATATAAAAACCTATAATTGTGCACACTAGTGTGTGCACAGACATACCCCATGTGCACATGAATACGTTTAATCATAACTATACCTTTTCTTTTTTTTTTAACTTTACCTTTTCAGTCATATGGGCTTAGGGACACCAGGATGTTCTCTCTGACACTGACATGTCCACCAGTTCAGTTCAATTCTGACCCTTTCTAAATGGCATTAGCATTGTCAGTTCCCACAAGGTAAGGGCTCAGTCCCTCAAAATTGACCCCACTTCACACACCAGTAACAAGTCCCAGGGCCCAGCACCATCACACCCTACCAGCACCTCATCTTTTCAACCTGGAAGTGCTTTGACTCTCATCATTCATCTTCAGCACCCACCTCCTTTCCTGGAGGGTGGAGGTTAGGACTTAAGGTTCCTCATCACTTTCTGTGACCAGCCCAGCGCTGAGGCTGTCTAGGGGCCCCACCCTGAATCACTTCATTAGCATCAACTCAGGTGTGATTGGAAGAGGCTCCTTGTGAATGACAAAAATCACTCCTGTCACTTAGGGAATTCCAAGGGTTTTAGGAGATCTGCCAAGAACCCTGGACAGAGACCAGATATATTTATCATACCAGAGAGACCCCATCTGCATGTGCACAACTGCACCCCTAGGGAATGCTCACAGGCACTCACTAATGACTCACCCATTACATACCCACCCACATGCACATGTGTGCCCATCCACACTCACACCCACAGGGAGTCCCAGGCTGTTCCCCCCCGCATCTCCACCTGGGCCCCTTGATCCCTCCTACTAGAAGTAGTCTCAGCCAGAGGAGCCCCCAGAGACCATAGCCCGGACATGGGGCTCTGCGTGTGGGTAGCAAGAAATGGCCCTAGCCATGCCGAGACTGCAGAAATGTGTCTCAGAGGGCTTCAAGGAGCTCCGGTTCTTTATGTCTCAGCACAGAAAGAATTCTGTGATTCGTTAGAATAGGACACTTGTGAGGCTTGGTGGGCAGGTAGGCAGGAGGGTCTGCTCCCAGAATTTAGTGGATGAAGGATATCTGAGGACCCAGAAAGGTCGCAAGCCAGCATGAGAGCAGAGCTCCTTCCAATGACCTGGACTCAGTTCTGTCCCCACTTTTCTCGTGACCCCAGCATTCTGGTCAGCCTCTGCGGCCACGCTTGGGCACACCGCACAGTCAGTGTATTGGTGCACTTGGGGTTTACATACAAAATTCCAAGATTGAACAAACAGGAGATCTAATTTTACTCTTACATCAAAAAAAGTATAGGTAATAGTGTTTGGGAGGAAAAATTTTTCCTTCTTGCCTTCTAGGTTCTTTGGCTGGTCTAGTAATTAAATCGACAATGACATAGATTAACAAGGCAGAAAAAAGTTTAATAGCACCTATGTCTCCTGCATACATGGGAGAGGCCTAAGAAGCCCTCACCTTAAATACCATCTTCAGCTAAAGAGAAAAGAAGGTGCTGGGGGGCGAGGAGTCAGAGGATGTTATCAGGAAAGGCCCAGTGAATTAGGGTAAGGTTTTTATGCAGATTTGAATCTATGCCTTCAGGGAAGCCCTCACCTTAAAAACCTTCTTCGGCTAAAGAGAAGGGAAGACATTGAGGGTGAGGAGTCAGGGGAAGTTACCAGGAACAGCTCACTGAACAAGGGTAAGGTTGTTACTCAGATTTAAATCTATACCTTCAGGGAATTCCCTGGTGGTCCAGTGGTTAAGCTTCCGACCACAGGACCACTGTGGGACCCTTGTCGGGGCCAATTTGATCCCTGATCCACCAGGGAACTAAGATTCCACAAGCTACATGGCGCTGCCTAAACAAATCAATCAATGTATGCCTTTAGCATTGATAAAGAGTTTCCAGAGAGATAAGGTCATCTTCCTCCTGGTTCAGCAAGGGAGACTCCCTTACAAATGGAGGTTTCCTTTATGTTTGTAAATGTCTCTTAAAAAAGGGATCTTCCAGGAGAAGGAAATGGCAACCCACTCCAGTATTCTTGCCTGGAAAAGTCCATGGACAGAGGAGCCTGGCGGGCTGCAGTCCATGGGGTTACATGACTGAGCATGTATGCACGAGGGTGGAGGGAGATGGGTTGGTAGCAATAAAGTGGTAGAACTAAAAAACAACAAAAAAAAGGGATCTTCCTGACCCAGGGATTGAACCCAGGTCACCTGCATTTTAGGCAGATTCTTATCATCTGAGCCACTATGGAAGCTCTAAAAAGAAAAAGAAAAAAAAGGGGGTGGGGGGTAAGCTGTTCTTTTTAACTTTTTATTTTGTATTGGGATATAGACAATTAACATACAATGTTGTGATAGTTTCAGGTGAACGCCAAAGGGACTCAGCCATACATATACATGTAAAAAAAGGATAACTGACTCGTGTTTTCTGAGCTTTTACTGCGTCTGCAGTTTCTTAAAAATAATCAGCCTGAAATAATCCTTCTGCCAAAGAGATTTATTTTGGGGCGGCACATTCTGCTCCACTGCATAGATAAAAGGTCAAAGTGATTTATCTATCTTTGGACCTTGTAGGAGAAATGGATAAAGTTAGAAAGATCCTTATATGTGGCAATCCACTTTGGAGCAATGAACAAAAAGGCTGAGGTGTTCTGAGGACAGAGAGTGTAGTCAGTGGTCAGTTGTGGTGAGGGTTTTGCCTTTCAGAGCATCTGTGGGCATGGGTCCAAGAGGCAGAGACACAGTACCCTCCTCCAGAAGGGGTCATTTGGGGAGTTCTCGGTCCACTGAAAGAAATGCACAACTTAAAATTTGAGAGTTGTGTTTTATTCGGTGAGCAACACTGAGGACTTGGGAATTCCCTGGCAGTCCAGTGGTTAGGACCCTGCGGTCTCACTGCTGAGGGCCCAGGTTCAGTCTCTGGTCAGGGAAGTAAATCTCACAGGCTGCACAGCATTGCCAAACAAACTGAGGACTTAAGCCCAGAAGACAGCCTCTCAGATAGCTCTGAGGGACTGCTCCCAGAAGTAAGGAAGGTTCCAGGACATATAGGAGTTTTGGGGGACAAAAACCAGGTAGGCCGCAACATCAAAAGAGTCTGTTAATTAAAGAACACAGACATCTCAAGTTAAGGAACCTAGAGCTTTTGTTTGAATGGAAAGAGGCAAGAGCCTGGGCTCATTGAAGTCATCCTTTTGATATGCATTTCAGCTATCTGTGGCCAGTTTCCTGTTTTCCCTTCTTGAGTCCCCCTCAAGGTATATATTTGGGGGCTGCTAGGACAGCTGAGCCTTGATGCCTGCAACATCCTTTGTTTGGTGATAAGGCAGGTGGCCTCCTTGGTCCACATTTCCCTTCTAGGAAAGAAAATTGAACCTGAAGCTTAATCCTGCCTTTTAAGCTAGAGGGCAGCAATATTGTCTCTGCTCCCACAGCTAGCTTCCTCGCCCAACACACACACAAGGAAGTATCTGGTTTTCAAAGTGCTTTGTTGATAATAAGGGGAAATGGAAGACACTTAGAAGTTCTGAAGTTGGCAAAATGGCAGCCTGGATTTGTATCTGATGAGATGAAAGAAGAAAGTAGAGAAACATGATATCTCAAAAAGTGTTCCTGGACTTCCCTGGTGGTCCAGTGGTTAAGACTCTACCTTCCAATGCAGGGGACCCAGGTTTGATTCCTGGTCTGAGAAGATTCCACATGCCATGGAGAAATTAAGCTGGTGTACCACAACTATTTAGCCTGTGCTCTGCAACAAGAGAGTAGCCTTTGATCACCACAACTAGAGAAAAGCCTGAGCAGTAACAAAGACCCAGCACAGCCAAAAATAAATAAATATGTATATTTTAAAAAGTATTCCTGATGGGCAGGAGCACATAGCCTTCTACCTACAGGAGCAGGGTTACCAAATACTGGCAATCTTCCCAAGGAAAGAGAAATCTTGACAGAAGGGGCCCCAGGGGCTGCCGCCTCTCCTGGTCAGCATAGCATATTTCCCTGGCCTACTGCCCTGCAGCAGCCAATCAGGTTCTTGGCTGACCTATGTGTTCTTTTCTGAAGGCAGTGTGCGCTGACAGCCCTCCGAGACGTTCGGCGGTTCCTTAGTGAGGAGGGGGGACATGTGGCGGTAAGTATAACACGCTGGCAGCATCTGGGAGTGACATGTGGGAGCCCACCTACTTCTACCCCTTTACTTACCAGGCGTCTGGAGGGGAAGGTAGGGGACGTGCAACCCTAGACACTCCTGGGTGCCAGCCCCCGGGAGGAAGCCTGCAGCTGCTCTGCAGTAGGAAGCCAGAGGCTGGACGGGGGCCAAGAATTTCCCTCTGGGCTTGTGGTTGTGTTTGACCCTGCAGGACTTCCCTCTGAATACTCACATGGTTGGCTACTCCACAAGTTAGGCGTGTCATGTTACTTGAGTCTTTAGCAAATGTGATTTCTCCCAATGTGGAGAGCATCCTGCCCAGCCTTGGGTGACCATTCTGAAATCAGCTGAATGCTGGGTAAGGGAATTCCATCTATGTGTTGGCCCCTCCCGTGAGATCCACAAAGCTGAGCAAGGGTGTCTTCAGGAAAGGGCCCCACCCCAACCCTCTGCTGTGAAACATCGTGGCCATTTTTCCTTCCTTCTTCCTCTTGAATTTTCCTTCCTTCCTCCTCTTGAAGGCATGCAGCCTGAAGCTCTGTCCCCAGCTCCATCTAGATCAGCTGCCCCCTAGGTCTGTGGCACAGCCGTCACCCTGGCAATTTCCTTCCCTTCCCTCCTGAGTTGAATCCCTGGCCCTTAAACTCCATGTCTTCCTTTTACTTGGTTTACTGACTTGTTTTGTTGGAGCGCAAACAAGTAGCTTTCTCAGAAAGGTATTTGGGAAGTAAATTTTGTGAGACCTTGCATGTCCAGAAATATCTTTTTTTTTTTTTTTAATCCTCACCTTTGCTGGGTGGGTATAGAATTCTAGGTGGAAAGAACATTTCCTTTAAAAATTTCATGACATTGCTCCATTGTTTTATGGCTGTGGGAAAGTCTGTTGTCATTCTGATTTGTTGATCCTCCTTACAAGTTGTATTTCCTAGGGAATTCTCTGGCGATCCAGTGGTTAAGACTCTTCACTCTCTGGTTGAGACTCTGGTTTGATCCGTGGTCGGGGAACTAAGATCCCATGAACCGTGCAGTGCAGCCAAAAAAAAGTTAAGATTAAAAAAAAAAAAAGATTTTATCTCCTAGAGGAGCTGGGGGCTTCTCAGGCCCTTTCTCTGGAGAAGCTTTTAGGGTCTTCAAAGTGATGTGCCTTACAGTGGCCTTCTCCACAATGCTGGGTCCTTGGGCTGGGGGATTTCATCAGGAAACTCTTCTCCAGCAGGTCAGAGAAACTGTCATATATGCTACTTTGTTATACCACCCCCACCACTATCTCACCATCAAGTCCTCACTCCTCTCCCACTTTCTGAGATGCTGTTTCTGGAACTCCTGGTGGCTGTATGTTAGACCTAATCCCTAACTTTGTCTTTTCCCCCCCTTACTTTCCCTTTGTCTCTTTTGGTTCCACTTTCAGGGAGACTTCCTTAACATTATCTGAGAAGTGTTTGGCTGAAGTTTTTATACTTTTATGGTACAATTTCCAAATTTAAAATGTCTTATTTTCTGAGTGTTTCAATTTTTTCGAACCCTGTTCTTGTTTTGTGCTTACTATATGGCATTTCGCGTCTCTTTAGACAATAATTGTAAGTTTTTGACATTTCCTTCTGTGCTATGCCCTGTACTCATTTCTTAAAGTTCCTTTTATCGTGTTTGATTTAGTCTTCTTCTTTTTTTTTTCGCCTGGACCATACAGCTTGTGGGGTCTTAGTTCTTTGACCGGGGATTGAATTTGTGGCCCCTTCAGTGGAAGCATGGAGTCCTAATCAGTAGACCACCAGGGAATTTCCAGGTCTTCATTTTCCATGTTAGAGGTTTTGCTGTTTCAGTGACCCTGGTCTAATGATGTATCCCTTTATAAAAAGTGGTGTTCTAAACTCTGTTTGGGTGGGCTGCACCTGAGGATGCTGGGCAGGCACCAGGCAGTTCAGAACCTGCCTGGAGGAGGCAGGGAGGGGTCCTGGGGCTCCACTTGCACTCCCAGTGGGGCCGGTCCTCCACTTTCCAGTCCTCCCCTTTCCTCTACGCCCTTGCCCCTTTTTGCCAAGATGCCTGTGCCCAGTTCCTGACTCTCCCAGGTCTGCAAAACAGCTGTGCTCTGGTTGGCCATAGCTTGTGTTTGCTTTTCTCTGAGCCACTCACCAAGTGTCTGTCTTAAAGAAAAAAAAACTATGGTGACATCGCCCATCTCCTGTCCTGTTCCCATCTTACTGGGGTCTCAGGACGGAGTAGAAATAAATGTGGGTTTAGTTCTCCAGGTTTAGCTAATTTCACTGGAAGTCTTGTTGGTCAGACATGAGCGGAGTGCCTGCTTTCCTGCTGTGAGTATGGGCACCTGCTCCTTCTAGCTTCCTCGGGGCACTTGCCAAGGAACTGGAGGACCAGCCCAGCCTTTGCAGGTCTGAAGGACGCTGGCCAGGCGGATGGCCAGGCATCAGCTGGTCTCAGTGAGAAACCCAGCCCCTGTGCTCCAGCTGTCGGGTGGCCTCCCACCTTTTCCAGGGCCAGAGGCTGAGTTAACCCCAATTTGATCCTAGGTTTTTGATGCAACAAATACCACCCGGGAACGGAGAGCCACCATCTTTAATTTTGGGGAACAGAATGGCTACAAGGTGAGGTCCCCGGGCTTACCTCCTCGGTTGGGCTGTGGCACCTTCAGGCCCCCTGGGACCCCTTTGTCGGCCTCCTGATGGGGGCAGGCAGGTGGGCTCCTGAGTGGATTTGCGATAATGCTTTTCTCTCCACCTGGAGGTTTCTTTCTGGGGAAGTGGGGTTCCTGGTGGGAGAGTCCTGGATGGGGCGGTTCCGTGCCCCTTGTCCAGGCCCTCTCCCCTGAAGGAGGGCCTCAGGGCCCTGGTTGCTGATCAGTAGGACCCTCAGTGGGTAGGGAGCTCCAGGGAGCCAGGCCCAGGGCCCTAAATGCGTCTCTGGTTCCTTCCCTCCTGCCTGCCGTGGTCTTTGCCGCAGACCTCGTCGAGCCCTGGCATCTTGCTAAATAAATGATGACATAATATAATGGGTTTTCATCTTTGTATTTTTTTTTTTTTTTTTTCTGGTAAAAATTATACATCCAGGCATCCTTCTCTCAGATGAATTTTAAATAAATCTAAGTAACACTATATACAATTATTTTCTTGCAGCTTGGTTTCTTAAACAGGCCCATAAGCTAAGTAACCTTAAACTATGTATCAAGAAAAATGTAAAGCCTCACTGAAATAGAAAAAAAAAGGACTATGTTTATATCACATGTTAAGTATTAGTTAGTTACCTGTATTGATAAGATGTGGGGAACAGACAACTAGCAATAAGCATTTTCACAGTAGGTTCAAATGTCTCATAAAACTTGGAAATCTGTATAATTTGTAACTACCAAGGAAAATTTAAAGTTTCCATTTGGGAAAAAATAGACAGTGATGGCAATCCTACATTCTGAGAATACAGAACACCTCAGAATGGGCAAAACTGTGCAGGACTCTCAGTACAAAATCCTCAGGACAGGGGGTATGCTAAATTACTTTCAATCAACAAATCTCCAAGTTCTGATGTATCTTCTCATCAACTCTATTTTCTTTCCTTCCTTCCTTATTCTAAAAAAAATAACTCTTAGAACTGAGGGCAACAATGACTCCTGGTCATAATTTCACTTATTCTTGTCTTGTCCATGTAAGATTTTAAAATTAACTTTGAGATTTATCTACTGGTAGGCATAACAGTTTCCAAAGAATCTATATAATATTAAAAATAAAAATTCCTGACCTTTCCAGTTGAGACACAGCAGTACCACTATTAGTATCATATAGTCTTGCTGAAGAAAAGTAATTCAAACTACTGGTAAAGAAGCATAAATGATGGAAGGCTATCATAATCTGTACGTGTTCATTTTCCTTAAGGTACTATAGCTATTTGGGGAGCAAAAAGGAAACAACAGGTTCTTGAGTGAGAAGAGGAGTTGGAAGCAAGTTAAAAACAGCAGAATATGAAAACAAAAAGAACATTAGCCTAAAAAACTTCAAGGAGTTCACTTTCCCTTCCTTTACATTAGTAAGAGGTCAGCTACAGAACAAGCCATTCAAAAAATGAAACGAATCACTGTAACTTAAAAAATTTTTATTGAGGTCTAGCACCCAGACAAAACTGAGATCTTGTGTTCTGAATAAGAAACTGTATTGTCTTTTTCTAATCTAATCAGGTGTCTTCATAATGATTAAACTCTGGGTATATACATAGGGGAAAAAAAGTTACTCAAAAGATCATTGTTCATGGACTCATGAAATTTAGGATCAAGGTAAGCGATGCTTTAACGGCACCAGGTAAAATGTATACTCCAGTCTAGAGTATCATATGTATTTCAACTATAAACCAGGAAGTTTCACTTTCTTTTAGCAGCAAGAGGTAATATTCATTACCTTAAGGTTTTTAGTTTTTCTTTAGTCTTAACCATTTTTTTCCCCAAATAGATCTGAGTTACAGATCATCACTTTATAGCCTCTTCTCTATTATTGCTTACATTCTGTAAAAACTATACTAACTGCTTTCAATATGACATTTTGCAATGTCTAAAAATATTGTGGAATAAGGACAATATATCACTGTCACATGGTATTTTGTAAACAATCTTAGTTGGGTTAAGAACATAGCCTTAACAGAGAATTCTTTATTTTGTCCAAACAGCAGAATGAAAACATCCTCAATAATACACAAACCTATATATAAAATATAGAACATCTCCAGTATATTTCCTTTTTATGGGATCATGCCAAGTATAGGCAAAAGAAAGTACTGTTGACAGGGTAAGACAAAAACTGACTTAGGCAATGACCTCATTAGCCAGGCATTAACATTCAAAGACCAGGTAAACAATGATTTTAACCAGAAAAGCAGTATGAAAGAGTTCCTATGAAGCTGAGATTCACACACCATATTCCCCATTCCTGGTCACTTCATGCACAGGTTGACTCTTCTCAACCGTGGCTCTCTGCCGTCTTTCACAGAAGAAAGATAATTTGGAGAGTACTATTATAAAGGTACAGGGAATACGTAGCCCAATACCAAATTTTCACCATAAAAAATTATAACGACAAAGCAAAAAAAAAAAAAAACGTGGAATTTCAGAAGTACACACCCTAATAATTTTTAAGAAAGCTCACCATAAATATTTCCAGAAACAACAGGCTTTACAGAAGATTGTACAATGTCCTGTGTACAAGGGTAAACATCTATTCAGGCCATTTGCCAAATTTGTTTAGTAGTATGTTTCTGGTGTATCCTTTCATTTCAGGAAGGTCAATAATCATCTGATTTCTTCTCAACCTAATGATATGTTGTTAGCCTACTCCTGATGATGGAAGAGGAAACTGATATAAGTGTGAAGTCAACTGCTTCTCTCTCCTTAAGTTTCAGGGTTTCTACTGTATTTCAACACCATGTTATTGTGCACTTACAGAAGCAATCTCTCAGTCATGAAAAATAAAACATCAGTTGCAGGACTTACAAAGTAAAAAGGGAAATTTTTCCAAACCCTTTTTTTTGCTTAAAAAATTAAATTCAAATGTACAAGACCAAGCACAGGCACTTTCCAAAAATTAAAAATGAAGCCAAACTATGAAATTACTCAATAGTTATAGAAGACAGCTCTGATTTTGGGGGGTCATCTCTGGTTGCCTCGGCAGAAGCACTGGTCTTTGGCTGCTCTGGCATTTCTTCCTCCTTTTCTGTCAGCCCAAGAGACCCCAAGGGAAAAGTGCTTTCACAATT
This sequence comes from Cervus canadensis, assembly GCF_019320065.1. Taxonomy (NCBI): domain Eukaryota; kingdom Metazoa; phylum Chordata; class Mammalia; order Artiodactyla; family Cervidae; genus Cervus; species Cervus canadensis. The sequence continues at coordinate 9,236,781 of NC_057407.1, read as the reverse complement.
CTGGGTCGAGGAGACCTGTGAAATTACAGGCATTTGAACAGAGGAGTTGCTTTCAAAACTGTGTTCTCCAAGATCATATTGAACAAGGGTCTCTTCTTGCTCCTGGTTTAAGTAGTCCGGTACTAGGAAATCACTAGGTAAGAGGCAAAGGATGAAACAGGGAGTCAATTTTCAAGCCAAGAATAAATAAGACATAATAAAACGACCTGATTTGTAAAACAAGATTGGGAATTTTCATTCTCTAATTCTTGAATGAAGATTATAACTCAGGAATTTTCAGCTTCTAAACTTTCCTAAACATGAGCCAAAACCATCCATTAGAACCCAAGTATATCAATTCTCCCTACCATCACGAGAGAGATCACATTCAGTGTCACTGTGGACACCTAAACAGCCTTTCTCCTTCTATGTAGAAGAGTTTCTGTGCACAAAACAAACGCAAATAGCATGTTCATTTAAACAAAATCATTTGAATAACTTATGTGTAACATTTCTTGGATTATACACTAATTATAAGGTATATAAACCTAGCTTTCTATTACTTCTTGGATACAGTTAAAAAACTAATCCTCATGCATAAATGACCTTATATACAATCTACCATATAGAAAAATGTAAAAAACCACTTAGATGCTTTATTTAAATCTTTACTGTTGAATAAAAACGTTCATTACACTTTATAATCTCAATAACTAATACACTTTAGGTTATTTTATAATTTGTCCACTATTAATTAAAAAAATTAAAGTCTGTTCATTTGCAAAGCAATTTAAGATGTCCTCGGTTATAAAAAGTCTTCAGATGTTAAAGAGTGGAGGACAGAGGGCTCAGCACAGGGAAGATACAGAAAACAGGCTGTGCAGTTAGTTAACTGGGACACGATTTTATTCCTGAACAAACTTTGATATGTCATGTATAATATAGGTTTAGGGATATAATAACCAGACACTCAGAGTCAGAAATGATTACATTAGAAAAATGTCTGGCTTGAAGAGAAAAACAAAATCAATGCAAGAAAAAAGTTTATAGAAAAATAAGATTAAAAAAATAAAGGTGGTGTAAAATTTGATTTTGTTTTATAAGAAACTAAGGATTCCTATAGATGTACAATTCTGATAAAGTATTAAAAATAGACAACAGAATTTTATATCTAGAGGAGACCTTAGCAATCATCTTTAAAGCTTACACATTATCCTTCTCTAAGTTCAAGCTTCTTCATCTGTGAAGTGACGTGTTCAATCATACCAGCAGTGAGCGGCAGAGCCAGAACTAGAACCCGATCCTCAGCTACCCAATAAATCAGAAAGGTTAACTCTATCATAAATTTTTAATATTCAAAGTATGGAGTTCTAAACTGAAAGAAAAAGAGGAAAACTTCATTTGAGGTAAACTATCAATTATAGTTGCTGCTGAAGTTTCTCTCATTATTTAGAGAAAAAAAAGAGAGAAGTAGTCAAGAATTTAACCAACATCCAAAGAATGGGAAGTAATCCACTGTCACCAAATATCATCTGACATGGTAAATTTTCCAGTCAGGTCTATTTAAAATCTACTACAGAATTACTTTAACCTTACATTAAAAAACAAACAAACAAACAAAAAAAACCACAACAACGCCCCCCCCCAAAAACCTCCAAAACCCAAAACAAGTGGATAAGTAGTCTATCTCTGTAGGAAAAGATTTCTAATGCCAACTATAAAAGTATTTAAAACTGTTTATACTTAGAAGAATTAGCAAAATTTTATCAGGAGATCAGAGTGTTATTGGATAGTGGGAATTTTTAAGGAATGTGATTGATTAGCTGGCAACCTGATTGAAAAACAAAACAAAACACAGCAGGCTGCCCTAACAACAGGAAGAGAGAGTTTAGAAAGCAGTTTCCCTGGTTCCATTTTCGGTGTGCACCTCACCTGCTCTGGAAGTAGTTTGCTAGCTCTGACGCTTCATGGTTCAGACTCCTCAGGTGCACGATTAAATTTCCAGAGTTGGTGAACATGGCGCCACATGTTTTGCACTCGTAAATCCGAGGCTTGCGGATAATATGCCGGGAAACCCTCATGTGGTGTTTATATTCCCCGAAGGAAGTGAAAGTGGCACTACATATCTGGCACCGGAAACAGCGTTTACCTTCATGCTTTAGGCGATGCATCTTTAGCGAGTAAGCCCTGGTGAACTTTTTCCCACAGCGGTCACACTGAAATGGTTTAATTCCTATAAAATAAAGCAATACAAAATATTATCTAAAAACAAAATAAATGGAAATGTCATAAACTTCACAAATTTCTGAACTGTAATTTTGTAGCAATAGATAATCTGAAAAGATAAAAATCATCAGCAGAAGTGAGTCCCAAATTCAGCATCTTAGAAAAAGTACAAAACATCTGAAAAGTCACTAGTGCTTGAAAAAAGCAAGCAAGAAAGGCACCACAGGGGTGAGGGTAATCAAAGTGATATATACTCCATTTGATTTTTGAATTCTTCCAAATCTTCTTAGACTTCAAAATATAATTTAACAAGAGTATTTATTTAAGCAGACCCCAATTCTTCACCTATTATTATTTCATTTCATTAAAGTAGTAAGGTTTATATCAAGAAGATGTGTAAATTGATCAGTTATCTAATCTTCATTTCCTATCTCAGAGAAAAATGAGAAGAAAAAAGAAAAATTCTAACATCTCTGAACATAACTAGTGATTGTAACAGAACTATCTTTGGTTAAGTTTTGGGGTACTTAATGTAATAGTGACATAAATATGTAGAGATTAATATATGAAATGTAAAGTGCATTTATGGTCTCTTCCAATTCATTATCACAGTTTTAGCAAAAAAATATCAAAAACCTTCAAAACATAATCTGTTGATTCAACAAAGTCACAGGGAATTAGTGTTACAACAGGATTGTTAGACCTATCTGAAGAAGAGGAAAGTGAGACAGTTAAACAGCTGAGAATAGTAGCAAAGATTTCTTCGTTATCAGAGGCCAGTGTTCTACCCATAAGAATTTTATTGTCTTTATGTGGACACTGAACTTAAGTTTCAAGTATGTTCTACACATCATTTATCCAAAATCTTTTTTACACTAAAATAATACTGCAAGGCTGGCTGAATAGGGCACAGAGAAATTTCTCAGGGCACAGAGAAATTTAGGATTGCACAATTAAAATAAAATTCTTGTATTTAATTTTTAAAAACACTTTTTATTTGGAATTACAAACTTAAGAAAAATGAGAACAGCACAGAGAACGCCAACATATGACCTTTCAAGCCCATCTGCTTTACCTGATGCACTCGTGCTTTTCTCCCTCACACACACACACACATGTATCTGATCTCTCTTTCATGTATATCACGTGTGTATCACACTTGCCCCAAGTTCCAATCAGAAGATTTATGCCTGTGACCAACGTATTAAGCAAGTATCTTTCTGACAATGCAACAAATCAGCAACAGACGTGAATTTATCTGTTCTCACTAGACTTCCCAGAGATATACTTTTTCCTAACTCAAAAGCATCTGTTTACTATTTTTAACTGGACTTCCAAAATAAAATGTTCTAGAGGGTTCATTTATGCCACAAGAGGAACGATGGCATTACCTGAGTGGATCAGCATGTGCTGCTTCAGGTTCTGAATACGGGTGAATCGCACCCCACACGTTGGACACTGAAAAGGTCTATCTGGACCATTGGGACTTGGCCGCTCTGTGCTGCTGGTGGAAGGAGCAATGTAGAGTTGGTAGGGATACTGAACATTTTCCAATCTAAAAAACAGACCAAAGAAGGCAACCAGGCTCTGATTTTTAAGTTCAATAAACAGTTCTGCACAAGTTTAAATGAACAAAAGGAAATAAACACTTAAATGATTTTACTTTAGGTATCCTTAATCTAATAATCCTTTCCTTCCTACTACTGCTTTAATTCAGGCTCTGGTCAATATATGGCTATCTCTTTCTATTTTGCCCCACACCCCTTCCACAGTGATCTGATTAAATCAGTCTCTTGCTAACAGTCCTGTGATGGTTCACTGCTATCTTCAGAATGAAGGCATACAAGACTCATGATCTGGGTCTGTATACTTTTCCAGTTTCATTCCTGTCATACTCCCCAAACATACCCATACCAAGCAATTCCTCCTTAACACTTCTCTCTCAGTGCTGTGCTTTCATATGTTTAACTTCCTCTACCTGCCTACCCTTTTTGCTTAGATAACACACCAGTCATTTTATGAGATGTAGCCAAGAAGTTACCTCCTCCTCCTGAAAGCCTTCTTTGATTCACCAGTGATTTAGGCAGGTACTCTCCTATGCAGAGCAAGACTCCTCTGCAGATCACTCATGTTATCTGCTTACTTGTCTGTCTTTAACCTCTCTCCCGGCCCCAATGTCGGTGTGACCTCTGAGGACAAGGGTTACCTTTCATTTCAATATCCCCACCACTCAGCAGAGAGTATCTAGTACAGAACAGACAACCCCATTCATGTTTGAAATTAAGGAATCTAGGCATATTTCCATTTGCTTACACCTTCAATAATTTACTCAAAGGACTCTGGTTCACAACCTGCTCTACACCAGGTTATCTTCTCAAATACAGTAAATCGTATTTGAATTCTTTGAATCCTTTGAGTTTTCAACACACTTCTAAAGTCTGTCCTGGACTCAAATGATGAGGTGTTACTGCAGTGAAGTTTTATATTCAGTGGTCAGAAACAGACCATAAGCACTCAAAAAAATGATCATAACAGAGAATTAAAGTGGAGTGATCCAACAATGATTGGTGCTGTTTTACTTTAGACTGGTGGTCAGGAAAAACTTTCAGAACTGACAGACAGTGATCTGAAGAATGAAGAAAGAGGGAGCAAAGTGAAAATTAGGGAAGAAAGCATTTCAAGCAGAAGAAAGACCTTAAAATGGCAGGCCTGCAAACCAGAACAAACATGGACGACTCCAGGAACTGAAGAAGGTCAGCATGGCCAGAACGTGGTCTACGAGGAGTATGGTCTGAAGGGTGTCAGGCTAGAATCACATCGTGTACGGCTTTCAAGGCATGGCGAGGAGTCTAGATTTAAGAATCTACTCATTTCATTGGTACAAAGTATAATGGATTATACTGAGATGAAATAGACACTGGCCTGCCTTTTGTTCAGCACAGGGGCTACCATTCACAAAGAAAGCTCTAAGCACGTTTCAGCTAGACTTTAAAGGGTTACTGGGGGAGGGGGAGGACATCCTAAGCAAAGGGACCACCCAATAGAATCCTGAAAAGAGTGTGGCCTATTTTGTGATCAGAAATCTCTGCCAATAGGGTCACCATTAAAAAGAAAGGTAATAGGAAAAAAAAAAGAATCGACTCATTCTAATCCCAAAGAAAGGCAATGCCAAAGAACGCTCAAACTACTGCACAATCGCACTCATCTCACACGCTAGTAAAGTAATGCTCAAAATTCTCCAAGCCAGGCTTCAACAGTTTGTGAACCATGAACTTCCAGATGTTCAAGCTGAATTTAGAAAAGGCAGAGGAACCAGAGATCAAATTATCAACATCGGTTGGATCATCAAAAAAGTAAAAGAGTTCCAGAAAAACATCTGCTTTACTGACTACACCAAAGCCTTTGACTGTGTGGATCACAACAAACTGTGGAAAATTCTTAAAGAGATGGGAATACCAGACCACCTGACCTGCCTCCTGAGAAATCTATATGCAGGTCAAAAAGCAAGTTAGAACCGGACATGGAACAACAGACTGGTTCCAAATCCGGAAAGGGGTACTTGGTCAAGGCTATATACTGTCACCCTGCTTAAATAAGTTAAATGACTTATATGCAGAGTACATCATGAGAAATGCTGGGCTGGGTGAAAGAACAAGCTAGAATAAAGATTGCCGGGAGAAATATCAATAACCTCAGATATGCAGATGATACCACACTGATGGCAGAAAGTGAAGAAGAATTAAAGAGCCTCTTGATGAAAGTGAAAGAGGAGAGTGAAAAAAGTTGGTTTAAAACTCAACATTCAGAAAACTAAGATCATGGCATCTGGTCCCATCACTTCATGGCAAATGGATGGGGAAACAGTGGGAACAGTGACAGACGTTATTTTTTTGGGCTCCAAAATTACTGCAGATGGTGACTGCAGCCATGAAATTAAAAGACGCTTGCTCCTTGGAAGAAAAGTTATGACCAACCTAGACAGCATATTAAAAAGCAGAGACATTACTTTGCCAACCAAGGTCCGTCTAGTCAAGGCTGTGGTTTTTCTAGTAGTCACGTATGGATGTGAGAGTTGGACTGTAAAGAAAGCTGAGTGCTGAAGAATTGATGCTTTTGAGCTGTGATGCTGGAGAAGACTCTTAAGAATCCCCTGGACAGCAAGGAGATCCAACCAGTCCATCCTAAATGAGATTAGTTCTGAATATTCACTGGAAGGACTGATACTGAAGCTGAAACTCCATTACTTCGGCCACCTGATGCAAAGAACTGACTCATTTGAAAAGACCCTGATGCTGGGAAAGTTTAAAGGCGAGAGAAGGGGACGACAGAGGATGAGATGGTTGGGTGGCATCAATGACTCAATGGACAAGTCTGAGTAAACTCCAGGAGTTGGTGATAGACAGGAAGGCCTGGCTTGCTGCAGTCCAAGGGGTTGCAAAGAGTCAGACACGACTGAGCGACTGAACTGAACTACTGGAGAATTTAGAGTTTGCTACTTAGAACAGCAACACAATCTGACTTAATGTAAAAAACAGAATTTTGGCTGCAGAGCCCAAAGGACTTGTGGATTAAATACAGGGGTGGGTTTGAGGGAAAGGATCAAGTATAATTCCCAGAGACGTGCCGAAGAAATCGGGGCTTGATGATGACGCGGTTTACTGAGACAGGAAGGCTAGAAGAGCAGGTCTGAGGGAGGAGGCTGGAGCATTGTCTTGGTCTTAAGTCTGAAATGGCCCTGCTACATCTATGTGAGGATATCAGCAGGAAGGGTCAATGTGAAGACAATGACCTGGGAATCATGAGTATAAGGAAAAGGGTTTGGTGAACTGTTTTGGTAGCAGGTCAGGTATAATTATTTTTGGCTTTGCACACTACATGATCTCTATTTCAACCACTCAATTTTGCCATCCACAGACACAGCATGGTTGTGTCCCGATAAAATTTGATTTACAAATAAAGGTGGTGGGAGAATTGGCCTGTGGGCCTCAAGTTTACCAACACCTGAAACAGATACTACTTAAAGCAATGGAGCTGGGAAGTTTAGGAAATGCCTGAAAAACCTTTGTCTAATTTATGTGGCTACCTCATGATTACAAAATATACAAAAGTCAGGTTTCAGTAAACTTTTATGTAATCCTAGATAAAATGCTCGCATTCAGAATTACATGCGGGACCCTTACAAGAAAACGTCCTACTGTGTTGGTACTAACCGATCATCATCATCTACGTGAGCGTTGGTGCTAGAAGTACCCTGAAGTGTAGGCAATCCTTCCGTGATGCCTTCATCTACTGAGCCTGTGAACAAGAGGACAGCTGTCAGTACTCAGGTGAAATAAATAAACCAGGATATAAATTGCAAGCTCTGTCTCTAAGACTTTGAACAGATTATCTACATGTGATTTTAAAAATCACGTGTAAAACAACAGATTCTTATATTACTACTTAAATTCTTCGGATTATTTCTTTGAGTATTTAATTTAGAAAGGAGCACAGAAATTCAAATATAAATGAAACAAAAATTGACATAAAACTAAATAATGTAACATTTAAGGAATCACTGACAAGTTTTTTTAAAGACATTTTATGGTGACACACAGCTAACTTGTTGTACATACACTTTTTACACAAATAAAAAGACAACTGTAGGGTAAACACGTGTACAATGTTCTCACAAACCCTAACACACTACACTGGCAGCTTCTTTAAAGTCCCCATTACCCTTCCCTGATCACAAACCCCTCTTTCCAAGAGCAACCATCATCCTGTCTTTCACAGTTATAACTTGTTTCCTTTTTTCCTCACCCTTCTTCATTTTTTTGGCTGTGACATGTGGCTTGTGGAATATTCCCTTACCAGAGATTCAACCAGCACTTCTAACAGTGAAAGCGCTAAGCCCTAACCACTGGACCACCAGGGAATTCTCTGTTGTGAGTATTCTTGTACAACAGTGCATGTACGCATGTTTGTTTGTTTTTCCCTATGGTATCTAAATCAGGAATGGATTTGCTTGGTCATAGGATATATATTTTTTTAACTTCATGTATTTGTTGAACCCTTCCCTGGTGGCTCTGTTGGTAAAGAGTTTGCCTGCAATCTGGAGACTGGGGTTCAATCCCTGGGTCAGGAAGATCCCCTGGAGAAGGAAATGGCAACCCACTCCAGTATTCTTGCCAGGAGAATCCCATGGACAGAGAAGCCTGGTGAGCTAGTCCGTGGGGTCATAAAGAGTCAGACATGAACTGAGTGACTAACATATTCACTTTCTATGAAATGCTTGTTCAAGTCTTGCTACTGAGTTGCCCCCTTCATTATAAAAGTTCTTTCCATGTTCTGGATACAAAGTCTTTTATCAGTGAAAGATGTTACAAATATTTCCCCCTCTTCCATGACTCCTCTTTTCATGGTTTCTTTTGATGACTCAAAGATTTATACTTTAATTGATCAGTCTTTTCCTTTATGGTTATGGCTTTGGGGGCTTGTTTTTAAAAATCCTTTCCTATCTCAAATTACTTTATGAAAGATTTAGATTTTGCCCTTGACACATATCTTTCTTGAACACACCTGGAGTTGATTTTGTGAAGGGAACACTTACTGAAAAGTCTCTTTTCTTCTCTGCTCCGCAGAGCTCTAAAGGCATGGGTTTGTTTCCAGGTACTAGTTCCATCTGCTGGTCTGTATTTGCATGAATGCCACACTGTACTTACTGCAGTTTTAGAATAACCTTGATATCAGGCTGAGTAAATCCTCTTACCTTGCTCATTTGCTTCCTGAATATCTTTGCATTTCTTTATACATTTTAGAATTAACTTGTTGAATGTAAGTGATAATTATTTCATTTCTCCCTTTCTATCAGTTTGGAAATTACACAATCTTTTCCTATTCACTTTACTGGTTGCTTTGGAAATCAGACACGTACTTACCAAAATTGAAAGAAAACTTTACTTCTGCCTGGACAACAGAAGGATTTTGCAATTTACAAATTACTGCCTGATGTTTTACTTCTTTATTTGGATAAAGCCTCTATTTTTTCATATAAGCAATGTTTGTCCACATCTGTTCATGTTTACCTTTGCTCTTCATTCTTTTGTATATTAAACTTTCCATGTTCACTTTACGTCTACCTGTAGTCTATCCTTAAATGTTTTTTTAGTGATGATATTCTGAATCATTTTTCTTTGAGAATGCATTTCACCTTCATTCTTCAAAGATACTCTGTGTGCAGACATTTAGATACACATTTATTTTCCTTAGCACATTAAAGATATCATTTCATTGGTCTCTAACATTATTAAGAAGTTAAATATACCTACATTCGTACCGTCCATAAGCCTTACCCTCTTCTACACCTGTAGTCTCTACCGTTATCTCTGTGATGGTTAATTTCTGCGTCAACATACTGGGCTAAGGGGTGGCCAGAGAGCAGGTAATATATCACTTCCAGGTGTACCTGTGAGCATGTTTCTAGAAAGATTAGCATTTTGGTAGACCTGAGTAAGGAGAATCATCTTCTATTATCCAGTATGGTGAAGGGCTGAACAGAACACAAAGGTGAAAGAAGGGCAAACTGCTCTCTGCTTGAGCTGAGACATCCGTGGTCTCCTGCTTTTGAACATCAGTGCTTCTGGTTCTCAGGCCTTTAGTCTTGAACTGGGACTGATACTACCAGCCCTGAAGCTCCCAGGCCTTAGGATTTGGGCTGGAACTACACCACCAGCTTTCCTGGCCTCCACCTAGAAGACAGCAGACTCCGGGACTTCTGGTCCTCCATAACCACGTAAGCGAATCCCCCACCTCCCGCCTCACCCTGCATACGCCTCTGCCTATCTGTCCTACTGGGTTTGTTCCTCTGGAGAACCCTAACAGTTTGTCTGTGCAGCACTTGGGTGGTTTCTTCTAATTTATCTTCTGATTTACCAATTCTCTCTTCTGCTCATTTCAACCTGCTGCCAACATATTTGATTAGCCATGGTTCCTTTGTGCTGGTTGTTTCTGACAGTGGTTATTGCCCTTGAAAACACCCTGGAGAGGACTGACTTGCTGAGGGAAGGATGAATGTGCCCTCTTCCAGAAAAGATTTCTGTTTGCCTCTGTGAGGTTCCTGGAAGGTAGGCACTCTCTAAACCAATTTACTGTTTGAGATTCCTTGGCCTGCGCCTGCAAGGAGCAAGCACGACAGAAATCTGCAAGAGTTCTATCCATCTTTCTCAGGGGTGTGTTTTTTTCCTTTTCATCTTCTAGGCAGCCCACTGCCAAGGTAGCTGTCTCCAAAGTTCCCCTAGAGTCTGAAGGAAGGTGAGCAGGTGCAGTCCTTGTGGTATGTGAACTCTGGGGCCCCTACTTCATGCATGCACCTTCTCTAAGACTTTGCAGCTTTCATATGCTCTGGGTTGACCTCTGTCTCCCTCACCCTTTTCAGCTGATGAACCAAGGCCCATTCGTGTTTTGGCAAATGTCTAGGGAAAAACAGGTTTTAGTGCTCTGGTGAGTACTTACCTCTCCGGGTCAGACTCTTCCTTAAAATTAACCCTGATCATCTTTTCAAATACCTTAAAAGGTGACTTTAAAAAAAAAAAGGTTTTTTTGTTTTCAATGGGAGGGTAGATCCAATCAGTCTCGCCAGCTCTCATCAGGTGTTGAACTCGGTCGATGTGTCTACCATGTGCAGAAAGCTGTGCTGCCCCAACTGAACCAAGGAGCCTCTGCAGCTGTACACTCTTCCGGTGGCAGTGTTGTAACAAAAACTAAAATGTACTAACTGTAACAGTTTGTACAACACCACATACACGTGAACATTTAATAAACATCATCTGTTAACAGACACGTAAGATTAAATTTCCTCCCAGTGAAAATTTAGAATCCAGCACTTCAGTTTTCCCTCTTGGAACACTTGAACCAGGTGACATCAGGAAATGAATATGCTTTCCACTTAAGTAAAATTCTCCTAAAAAACTAACCTAATCCCTTTTAAGGCATCCAAACTTTATTAAATCATTTGCACTACAAAATTTGTGCCAGAGCTGTATATTTTGCCTTGACTTCTTAAATATAGAACATTAAAGATAACTTTTTCTTGTTTCTTGATGACTCAAGAACACCAATTGTTACACCTTGTTCCAATACACTGACAGAGGCTTCTGAAAGGAGACAAGACCCTGTGTTTACATTAATCCCCAACTGCACCTCTATTCCTTCCACCCCCATGCCATCTCTCTCCCTTACTGGTCTGTGTTTGGCATTTCAGTGCATGCCTTTTCTTTTTCTCTTTCCCTTACTGTCAAGACATTTATGCCTTTTCCTTACGCCTACTCATCCAACTTATTCCTGATCCTTCTCATTGGTTTTCAAACCAGATGTGGGTTGGAAGACCAGATAGTGCTGTATTTTGTTTAAGAAAGAGCTCTTGTCAATTTCTTCCCATTGTCACTTTTTCCTTTAAAGAAGAGGGAACTCTAACATTTCAATCTGTCTGAGGATAAAAACTGGAAAAGTTTCAGTATTTGGATATGGTCACCATGGACACACAAACAAATCTACTTTATAGTATTCTGCAGTTGTTCAGAATGCAGGCAACATTAAAGCTTATAG